>NC_068953.1:3338333-3641363 GCF_026419915.1 Harpia harpyja | reverse complement strand
ACTTATTTTAAAGTAATTGACAAGAACTGTGTCTGTGATCCCCAATATAAGCTTTTTCCAGTCACTTTGGGGAGATTAGATGTCTCTTAACATCATCTTACTAGCAGTGAAGTTGCTCCAAAAGGACTCCTTTAATCATATTAGTTTCGCTGCCATCACCCTGTCTTCAGATTCTTTCTTCTTTCCTAATAGAACCAAATCTGCTTTTGCCATCTATTAGGTCCAACATTAATGCTCCTTTGCATATTAATTACTGTTACTTTACCTATAACATTCAGCCCACTATCTTTTGGCTCCCCAGTTTTGAATCTGAAGGCTTGGAGCTATTACTTTTTCCATGTGGCTGTAGAAAACACTATATTGTGCTATTTGATTTTTCTAATGGCTTTGTATAAGAATTATTGAATATAGAATGAAGTAAAGCAGAAAGGCGTAACAGGAATTCATGCAGTCTCTATTTTGGCTTGTAATATGATTTATGAATGAATTTTCCCTCTATTATAAGAAGTTAGCCATGGCTCCTTATCCTAAATATTTTATCAAACTTTTTAGGAAACTTCTGAGCAATGTAATATCTTAGTTTCACTTATACGGGGGAGGACCGAAAGTTTAAGAACTTTTTTTGTTTTAAAAAAGGAGAGGTGGGGGATGGAAAGTGGTAGTGGAGGGGGAATGTGCTCTCAAAAAGAGCTCTCACAGATTAAAAGATAATTGTTATTATTCCAAGCAGGACTTGCATTGGAACAGCTATTAAAAAACCCAAATGCTACATATGTCAGTTTAGAAATCAGACCGTGTCATCCTATAGAAATTGTAGCTGTTATCTTAATTGGCCTAGCATTTCTTTGGTTAAGTAAAAGCCAGTTAGGCTGTCATTTTTTTATGATCTTGAGGTGAAATTATTTTCTGAAAGAATTATAAAAATATATTGTAGATTATAATTATATACTAAAATGTACTTTACATTTTTAGTCTGTATACAGATTTAATAAAAAACTAAACGTGTAGAGGAAAAGATCAGGAACGGAAGGAAAGGATCTAGTGCAGATTACACTATATGAAACACATGTTTGAGATAATTCTGATATAGCTGAAGTATGTGGCCTGTGCTATACTTCTGTATACAAATGATGTGCTCATTCCATCTCCACACATACACACACAAAATTTTACCTTTAACATAGTAGGAAATAATGCCAAGGAGTAATTAAGAAAGCATGGAAGTAAAAGTCAGTCCTGTGATAAGTTTCCGAGATGGTTAATATTATTTAATACGTGTTACAGCTGTGATAGTTGAAGGACACAGCTGAAGGTTTGAGGGGAGACAACATGTCTTTTATTACACCATATAGTTCAAATAGTTTGAAAAAAATAGGCAAACTTTCAGGCCTTGATTTTTCTCTCTCAGATCACAGTATTTATAACAATCTGTCTTGGGCTATTAATGTACAAGGCAATATATCTGACAGTCATTCATTTCCCAACTTTGGTCAGAAATGAATGTTTCTTTTTCAAAGATTTGTAGTAATGTGGTTCTCAGAGACTGCAAATAGATGGTTTAGCCGAATAGAGACAGTATATTAGAAATGTCTAAAGAAGAAAAATAGTAGTTGGAGAGAGAGATCAGTTCAGAGCTCTAGAATGAGTAACTGTGTTCCAGGGCAATGGGATCTTTAAATATACAGTAATTTTCATCAGATTTTCTTGTGAAACCTTTAATAAGCCTGAGCTGAGTCACCTACATCTGTTTGGTAGAACATCAGTTTCTCATCTCAATATTATCACATCCTCTATGAAAGAATTCCACAGAACCGCAAAGTTTCTTGTGAAGCAGGGAGGAAAAAGGGGGAACTACTGTGTGAGGTTTTTTAGTGCAAATGCTAATTTTCAGAATTATATTTATGAACGAAAACATATATGTGCTTGCGACGTCATGCATTACAGTTAGCTGTAAGCACAACGGGTTATGTCCCAGGTACGATGCTCCTATATTTCATCTAAGAAGCTACAGAAGAAATGCAGTTAGAAAAGTAACTAATAAGACTTATATGCAAGTGTAAATCTAAAGTAATAAATGTATACTCTTACTACTACTGTAAAGTAGCAGTGTGTATTCTGTACACTTGAGGAGTAACACAGCTTTACCACATACAACTTTCATTCCTTACCCTTTCAAGTTCCCCCACGGAAGGCAGGCGGTGAGCCGACTCCCTGCTGTTCTGCTGCCGCTCCATAGTCCCTCACTTCTGATGCCACTGCTGCCTCACACAACATATTTTGCTCCTGAGGACTGAAGGATAATCTGTGATCACATAAAAGAGAGTTGTGGATTCTGAAGTCTGTGTCTTGCATTTTGAAGGTCGTGTGTCTTATCTATACTGTGTTTGCAGAGTCTTAAGGGTTCTCTGTGTCAGCCCGTGTCATCCTCTCTCAGCGTGCTCTGGTTCCCTCACCCAAAGGAGGACGTTCTTTGATATATTCCTGGTGCACGTTAGCACATTATGATGAAATAGAGTCTATAATCTGTAGCAGTGATTGATAAATGATTGGCGATACACTGATAGATCATTAGAAGGCAGCAGGTCATTTCTTAAGGAAAAAAAAGAGAAGGCATGGACATTACACATAGTGATTACATGCCACAGACTATATTTCTTCACCTATGGGGGCATCCCCTCCAAAAAGGTAAATCTTGCTCCATCCATGCTGTGGGCAGGGGGGGAGCTGTATTCATCTGCACATAGGAAGAGAAGGGGATAAGCAATAAGAGAGGCCAAGAAAAGGGACAGAGAATCCTTTGAGTCTGCTACCTACCCCAGCTAACAGCCTGTCTGAGAAAATCAAGTGGGTTTTGATTTGTGTTTTTTGTTGTGTGGTGGTTTTTGTTTGTTTTGGTTTTTTTTTTTTACTTTGTTTGTTCTTTATTTCAGGTTATCTGCGATATGGAGAACCAAATCCATGTGCTGAGGGAAGAGCTTATTCAGGTAAACACTCAGCGGAAGCAGCAGCTGCTGGAGCTGAGCCATCAGTGGGAAGAGGAGAAGCAGAGGGCAGCTCGAGACCATGAGACAGCAGTGAATAAGCTGAAAGTGGAGGCCGAAAAAATGACATTAGACCTCAAAAAGATACATGTGGCAGAAACAGAGAAGGCCTTGGACAAGGTAAGAGGTTTGCATAGGGCTGCTTCTTGTGGCATGGCAAAAGGGGAGCAATCGCCCCAAAAATCAGAGAGACAAAGTTTCACTGAGGTAAAATGTTTAGAGGTCACTTGAGTTGAAAAAACAGACGTATGCTGTAGATCTGACATTGGATGCCACAATCACGGCACGAGTATAGAAAGTTTTGTGGTTCTATAATGAAAGACTTCTCTTTGAACACGCAGCGGCAGTGGTCACTGCTGTAGCTGTTTTCCCTGAGAGCGGTGCTGGGGCAGCCACTTCCAGCCCTGGGCAGTGCGGCGCGGGGATGACCGTGCGGTGCTCAGGAGCTGTCAGGGCTTTAAAAATCCAGAAGATTTCAAAGGCAAAGCCAGCCAAGGACTACGCTAATCACTTCTTTGCTGGAATAGATAGAATAGAAAGGGCAGTTCCATCTAACCAAGCTTTTTCTCCCTTAAAAAGAGGGAAAGTTCTCAAGGAGAAAAAAGTTCAGGCTAAAACTGCAAGGAAATTGGGTCTAGTTGCTAACAACGGCTGGTCTACTTTTGCCTGTGTGCATCGGGTGAGCAAGGACTCTGTGAAAGGCTTGAAAATAGAAATTAATGTTTCAGATACATCAAGGCTTCCCTCCCCATTCTGTTCAGTGGGGTCACTGACTGCACATCAGTGCTTGCTGAGCATCCCCTTGTACCGGTGTCTGGAATTCAAGTATTTCACCACATTAGGGATGATATGAGCTAAAACACGTGAGTTGTATTTCAAAAGCTAAACTAAAATACCCTACTTAATATTTATGGTTGATGCTGTGTGTATGTAAGCAGATAGTTGTTGAAGTATCTTTTACATGCATTAATGTAATAAATCATACTTTTTATTGCAAAGTGATGTACAGTGGCACAAATTAACAATCTGCATATACTGTTTGAACAGCCTTTGTGAAAGTGACATTTCATTTACCTGCGTCAGGTTCTTGGTCTGTAATTTTAAACAGCATTCGGAGGATTATGTTGGAAATCAGCCAGCCTGAAGCCATTAAAATGGCTGTGATCAACAATTCAGAATCTTTTCTGAATGTAAGGAAAGCTCCGCTTGGCATAATTATTTAAAGCCAAGGTCACAGAAAGTATTTAAACCTTTGAAATTCATCATTAAAGGATTAATTTTAACTCAGGAAGACATTGTCATTTTTGCTTAAAAATGGAATTTGAATCTCAATTCTTTTCTTTCTTTGATCTTTTTTTACATGTGTAGTATAGCAAAAGAAAAGTTAACTTCTTTACATCCTCAAATTAAAGTTACAAATAATCCTTCATAGGGCAATATCTTTAATAGTCTTGAATTGTCATTTCTGTCAGAAATACTATTTTTTTAATTTGTTGGATTTTTTCTATTTTTCAAAAAAAATTGCTAATTTTAAGCTATATTGGCTGCTATTGAAATTTTTGTTATTTAACCTACTTCCCTATTTTTTACCTCTAATCAGAAGAGCACATGTTGAGTAAAAGATAGGAGGGGGGAAATAGAAAGTATCTCTGTTGGGAAGTCTTTCACAGAGATGTGAAAATACCTTGCATTACCCTCAAATCTCCATTTACCATTCTGCTTCGTTTCTGTCTTCTAAATGTAGAGCTGTGGAAATGGGCCACAAAGTCCAAAAGTCAAAGTAGCTTAGAGGGCAAACTCCATTTAGAACTGGAAAGTTACAGTTTCAGCTAACTTAGTTCAAATCTTGATCCTATTAAAGTCCACAGAACTTTGATGAAGGAGATTTTATCCAAGGGGAGAAAAAAAAAAGGCATCTTAATTGCAGCATGAGTCTTGAAACTTGTTTTTAAAGTCTTTTTATTTTCCTAGCAATTCTTGTTACCTTGAAATTTAGGACAATATGGGAGAAAAAATTGTCCTCTAAATTTACTTTTTTCTGCCAATTCTGTAAAGATTGCTTAAAAATCTGAGGGGAAGCTGAATTTCACTGTTTAGGCTTGGAACATCTGACTGTTGAGATTTACTGAAGGTCAGTCCATTCCCAAGTGAAGGATCTCATTCCTCTGTAGTCTGTTTTGTGAGTAATACTGATTTTTGTGTGGATTGCTTTGTGTAATTGCGGACTATTGTTCACATGAACATGATGAAATACAAAAGAAATGGCTGTCAAGTGAAAAATTGAAGTAAAAATGGGCAGCAGGAGATATAGGATTCCTATGGTATTGCCCTCCCCATAACCCTGCTGCAGTGGGGATGGGAAGGAGGAGAGTAGGGGGCAGAGAGAGGAACAGTTTTCATTGCAAGCGCACTGGACATTTAAATATTTGATGGTATTTGGAGACGGCTTCTAATATTTAGGGACACATAATTTACTGAGGTCTTTAATTTTCTGTTGCTTAAAAATCTCAACTTTAAAGATAGTGCATTGTTTATTGTAATATTTTATTTGATTCATTTTTGTTAGTGATTACAGCATACAATGCCGGAAAGTTGCTCCATAAACGTAGTACGGTAATGTTTTTGAACCTGTGATTCTAAAAGGAAGTATCTTTTGACAGTTATTGCATCTCCCAGTCACTAGGGAATGATGAGCGGGAAAATATTTAACAGGTTGCCCAAAGACACTGTGTAACCTGCACTATAGGAAAAATAAACATGGCATCTGTTGTTGTGGAAATAATAATAAAGGTGTATTGGGTTTGCGTGGCAAGGTTTAGGTAGCAGGGGGGTTACAGGGGTGGCTGCTGTGAGAAGCTGCTAGAAGCTTCCCCCATGTCCGACAGAGCCAATGCCAGCCGGCTCCGAGACAGACCCACTGCTGGCCAAGGCTGAGCCCATCAGCGACAGTGGTAGTACCTCTGGGAGAACAGATTTAAGAAGGGGGAAAAAAACCTGCACAACTGCAGCTGGAGAAAGGAGTGAGAATATGTGAGAGCAACAACCCTGCAGACCCCCAGGTCAGTGCAGAAGGAGGGGAGGAGATGCTCCAGGCACCGGAGCAGAGATTCCTCTGCAGCCCGTGGGGAAGACCATGGTGAGGCAGGCTGTCCCCCTGCAGCCCAGGGTGGTCCACGGTGGAGCAGATCTCCGCCTGCAGCCCAGGAGGACCCCACGCCGGAGCAGGGGGATGCCCGAAGGAGGCTGTGACCCCGTGGAGAGCCTGTCCTGGCACAGGCTCCTGGCAGGACTTGCGGCCCCGTGGAGAGAGGAGCCCACGCTGGAGCAGGTTTGCTGGCAGGACTGGTGACCCTGCGGGGGACCCACGCTGGAGCAGTCTGTGCCTGAAGGACTGCAGCCCATGGAAGGGACCCACGCTGGAGCAGTTCATGAAGAACTGCAGCCTGTGGGAAGGACCCACGTTGGAGAAGTTTGTGGAGGACTGTCTCCTGTGGGAGGGACCCCACGCTGGAGCAGGAGACAAGTGAGGAGTCGTCCCCCTGAGGAGGAAGGAGCGGCAGAGACAACGTGTGACGAACTGACCCCAACCCCCATTCCCCATCCCCTGTGCTGCTGGGGGGAGGAGGTGGAGAGAACTGGGAGTAAAGTTAAGGCCGGGAAGAAGGGAGGGATGGGGAGAAGGTGTTTTAAGATTTGGTTTTGTTTCTCATTACCCTACTCTGATTTGATTGGTAAAAAATGAAACTAATTTCCCCATGTTGAGTCTGTTTTGCCTGTGACAGTAACTGCTGAGTGATCTCTCCCTGTCCTTATCTCAACCCACAAGCCTTTCATTGTATTTTCTCTCCCCTGTCCAGCGGAGGAGGGGAGTGATAGAGCAGCTTTGGTGGGCACCTGGCATCCAGCCAGGGTCAGCTCACCACAAAAGGGAAAAGTCCATAATTTTCTAGTGACCTTCCCTGTTGCAGGTCTTATTTTCAATTAACCACCACTTTCTTACAAAGCGAGCTATAGCTGACCTAAATATGCACATAACGAGTAGCATCGAACCCCCTGTGGCCAAACTGGGCACCTCTAAGACTTCTCCGTGCTGAGTGCTGCCCCCTGAGCTGCGGGAGCGCTGGAGAAGGTGACGAGGGCTCTACCTGAACCGCAGTTGGAAGATTTCTGTGAGCCAGGTCCTTCTCACCAGCCTGGTCCACAGAAACAGAGCTGAGGTGATCCAGGAGCAGCTCGGTGTGTGCTGGGCTAACGCGACGCAGAGGTAGCTGTTCTTGCTGGGGCAGCGCAGCGGTTCATCCTCAGCCTTGCTTTTTGCTAGATGAGGTGCCACAGCCCGATCACACTTAATCACCTTATTGCTCACCTTTTAAGACGTAACGTGGTAGTTCTATTAGAACACAAACCCACCTTATCAGATAAGGATAACAAATTTTAATGTCCTTAAGGTCAGATAAGCCACGCTGGACATAAATCAGACAAAAATTCAAGATGATTGCATGGAGAATTAGAAACAGTACTTACCATGTTCTTAGGACTTCAGTACTTTCATAATATCTGTTATCTGCCTCTAACATAAAAATGACTTGAGAATATCTCCAATTTATTTCTTGTCTATTAGTTAAGGAATCTTAAATACCATTTCAGAAGAACACTTGTATTCAATCATAATGATTTTTATTTACTTTTAAAGAATAGATTTAATTTGCTTGCATTTCATTATAGTGATTATAGCATTTTCTGATGTGATGGTAATTTTTTTTATTTGAAGTCATACCTCATTATGATGAAATGAAACAAACTGTTTAAGAAATAAACATATTAAAGAATACATAGTACTGTAGTTAGGCTCCACTACTGACTAATTTCAGCAGAGAGACAGGTGTGTTATAGGTTGCATCAGCAGTACTTATGGCATGAACACTAATCAGCCAGGTGTAATGGACTGCACAAAGCTTATGAGCATTTTCAGGTTTGCCAGGAATTACTAAAAGCAAGAGACAAACTGCATTTCTAAGTGCGTGCAGATGTGAAGCTTGGCTAACACAACTGTTTGTAACATTCATCTGTGGTATTTTCTTGGCAAAGAAAATGAGCATGCAGAAAGCATGACCCGAGCAGATCAGTAGACTTGCTAACAATGCTCCAAGGAAGCAACCTTGGAACGCTGAAAATACCTCATAAAAAAAGCTCTCTTTGAGCAATGCACATGACTAAATTGGAGTGGGAGAAAAAGTGTTTGGTTTTTTTTCCTCTCTAAATAATTTTCAACATTTAGCTTTTTGTTGACTTATTTTCTATATTTAAATAGATATTTTGACTCATCCTGTTAAATCTTTATGCAGGTTCCAGGAACATCTAATTCTTTTTCAGTGCTGCTTTTCTTGTGGAGAAGTAATTTACATTTTTGTGTATTGACTGTACTGAACGCACAAGAGATTTGATTACAGGATGAAGCTGTAGTAAAAAGAAAAAAAAAAAGAGAGTCAAACACTTTAGTTTCTGGACCACAGTTCTTCTGATTTCAGTACAGTTATGAAATGGTTCACTCTGGAGTGATGGGGCTCCAAGATGGCATGCAACCTGGCCAGAGCTGTGCAAATCGTGCTTGTAGACTTTAATGATGTAGCAGTTAGTTGTACTCTGAGATTTCTGTTATTCTAAATAAGATTTGACATTTACAATGTTTTCTAGTCTATATCTGTTACAATCTCTCCACCTACGTCTGGTGAGAAGTCCACATAAAACTGAAATGCCTGGGGAATTCAAAGTTAAGGTCAATGTGTAAGTGACCGCTACTCTAATTAAGAATAACTATTCTGTATAATAGTTATGCTGTAATATAATGTTTTTGTGACGGGGCCTTTTTCAAAAATCTGCAGACAGTGTCCTATAATTGGATGCTTCATTTTTGAACAACTTCTACTTGCATACAGTTTGCAAATAAGGTACTGATAATGTGCCCTAGAGAGCATTTCGGTCCTTCCTTTAGCATCAAGCTTTGTGATGCTGGATTAATTAACTAGCAAATACAGCCCTAGGTTACAGTCCAGCTGGACATACTCATTGGGCATATTTTCATACTGCATATGTAGGAATATCTTTAATTCACAATATCTTTTCTGGCACTATTGTCAGTACTCATACAGATGTTGTCATACTGTTCAGCACTGGCAAAGAAATAGAAGATGAAGGGAAAGAATATGACATTTTCAGAGATTAAAGAGATACTCTATTGAAAGTATTGAGTTTCCCCTAAGCAGTTAAGTTGCTTCTGCTCATAAAGAATAAGCATTGCATGCATTAGCTTACGTTGTTGAATACCGTCTCTCTAGCTGTATTTCTTCTTTGCCAACTCTACATTTCATTAACTACCAAAAATCGTTCCATCTTTGTATCTAAGACCTTCTGGCAACTGGACTATCTCCGTAGCAATTCTGTAGGTTCCTGCTTAGACTTCTTAGCATAATGGAGTCTTTGATCTGAGTGACACCTTTCACTTGATTAACTTGAACACTAATAGCCATACTATAGCTAGCTTCGTTTCTGTGAGCATCCAGATGAACTATTTTCACACTCGTTGCAGTGATGCCCTGGTTATTTACATGGGGTCAAATAGGTCAACCATAAAATGTGGACATGTATTCTTCCTGAGTATAATGATATCATTAAATTGGTATCTAATTATAATGTAATCGTATGTTTTTCTCCTTGCTGAATGCATTCAGGATCTCCACCAGTTGCTGTATATGTGCCATTTTTTTAGACTAAAATTTTTAAGTGTTTGTTTGAAACTATTACATGGATTCTTTTGCTTAGGCCTTAGCTATGAATAATCTAAAGAGCCTCTAATTCTTACCAAGAAGACTTGGATGTTTCCCAAGTCTCTTAATTTTTTTCATTATAATCCAAGAACTATTGTCTATGATACTATCTCTCTGTTGCAGAGTAGTAATATTTTTGTTGGGTTTGTGTTGTAGAGCCTGTGTACGTTTACTTACATTTGGTTCTTGAACATTTCTGACACAGTGATTCACCAACTAATATTAATAAAAATGAGCATAGTACTTTGGCTTTGTTGGAGAAAATCTGCCAAAAGCCTAGAAGATCAAGAAAAAAGAAATGTATTTCAAAAAGAGAAATGATTTGCGTAGCAAAGTTAGTGTATGTTACCAGAAGAAGTGCAGGTTATTTAATCTGTCTTTATAGTACCCTTACAGCAAATCTTACAATAAAATTTTGCTCACAGATGAGGGGAGAAAACGGATTTCCTTTCTAGTGTGTCCCCTTTTGCACTGCTTCTCCTTATTCCTCCAAAGAAAAAGAAGGAAAGATGATAGTGGACCAGGAACATGGTCACAGGAATTGCATCATCCCTTTGGGGAGCCATTTGGAAAAGTCTTCAATCAACAGAGCCAAACATGAAGAAAAATATGGTAGAATAATCTCAGGGATATTTCACTCAAATGAGACTAAACAGAACTTATGGCGCTGTCCCTACTGGAGATATTTCAAAGCAATAGTCTCAGTTATTGACAGAGAGCTACTCTGCTTTTACCTCCTTTAAAAAAAAAAAAAAAAAGCGCAAACAACTCAGAAGAAACAAACCAGAAAACAACAGGGAAGATTTCTGCTCATCAATTGTATTTATAAATCTGGTTCCAGAGGTAACCAAGAATAGTTGGTATAATGTCACTGTGGAAAAAAATATGCATCCATGAGCATTAGGCTTACTTTTTAACATCTTCATTAATATTTGGAGAGATGAAGCACCACATTATTTGCGTTCACAAATAACGCCATAGGGTTAAAAATTAAAATGACTGATGCAATACTGTTAAGAAATGAGAACCAGACAAGAATAAGCATACTTGAGCTAAATGATGAATTATGACAAAATACAGAATTAAAAAGATAGCTTTCAACAGGGCAAGGACTGATATAATCAAAATTAGAGCTCTATCATATGGCCTGTCTTTCAGCGCACTTTGTTCATTCCCTGTAATATCAATTATACTTGGTTAGTTGTTTGAGAAGTTTGGGTGGGTTTTGGGGGGTTTGGGTTTTTTTCAACCAACTGGTATTAATCTAAGGTATCTAAGAAGTATTCGCATGTGGGTTTTTTTGTCTTCTCTGTCTCTCAGTCACAAGTCTCTGTCCAAACACCACTTCTAGTTCTGCCACACCAGGGCACTCTTTGCTTTTTCTCAATTCTATAACTTCCACGTTGTAGCCTTTGGTGTATATTCATAAGACCAAGACTCGCAAAATCATGAAGATGGTGGATAAGGTGAATGCTGAATTGTTATTTACCACCCAAGAACTTGGGCACCGTTGCAGGAAACTAATAAGAAATTGATTTAAAACTGGTGAAAGAAGGTACTTCTCTAAACAACAGATAGCGAGCTGCTTGAATTGACTTCCGTGGAGGTTGTGAAGGCAGATGTTATCAGCAGGTTCAAAAAAGTATTAAACAGTTTTAGAAGCAGCACGTTCATAACCAGTCACTAATGGGAATAAGCAGGGATTTAACTTCTAATGTCCCCGACAGGGCCGTTGCGGGTGCTGGGGGAGCACAAGGGGCCAGGTTTGTGCAATCTCTGCAAGCAGCACCTGGAGAGGACAGCGGGCACGGGGGCCCCTCACCCTGCCGCTGGAGGACATGCCTGATGTTTGTAGTACAACTGATGTTTCAACCTTAACTTTCCTGGTTACGAAGTGCAGGAGGCTTTTCCAGTGGCAGAATGACTGTTCTAATTATTTTTTTCAATAGTTTCCTGAGCCTTTCTCCACTATCCAAACAAACTGTAACACACCAACTTTATCTTGTAATACACAATTGCTTATTATTTTAACTTTATTTGATATTTTTTCAAGCCCAATTGAATCATTACCTCATTATCTCCTTTTTTTTTCCGCAATACTATGTGTCTTGGAGAAGGCTGATTGCGTGTAGGTTACAGTTTTCTCTAATTTACCAATTTTACTTATTTTTACATCCCAGGGTTCATTATAACATGAGGAAAAACAGAAAAGCGTTGGCTATTTTCCAGTACGGTAGCCGATTGTAATGAGAGATTACTTTTTTTCTTTTTTTTTTTTTTTTTTTTTTTTAACAACTCAGCCAATTCATTCTTAGATTCTTTCAGAATTATTGAATGAATACCATCTGGTCTGGGTGCTTAGCCAGGGGTGAGAGGACAGATCCTACAACCAATGCCCTGTTACTGGATCCCGGTACCGGCAGCGATTGCTGCTGATTTCACTGGGGCTCGTTCATGGTTTTGTTTATGCAAACAACAGTAACTGGTGTTTGTTACCTGGAATTAGTAAGTACTAAGTGGAAATTTCTCCTGCATCCCATGCCATGAGCTCCACATTCTTACTTTTCTTGAAAGTTTCTGGGGTAATGCATCCCTCACCCAAAGACTTTCTCAAGTCCCCCAAACCGAGAGTCAGCACAAGCCAAAGCAAAAGCTGCCCTATGGAATATGTACATCGCATCCCTGCTTAGGTCAGTATTTGGAGATCTGAATTTTTTTACTATAGCTTTATTTAGAAAAACTGCTCAGTTATCAAGACAAAACTAATATAAAACATCCTTATTGCATATTTAAATTCTGGCACAATTTGAAGACATTGTTTACACTTATTTGCTCTTTCTTCACATCTTTATAATAGAGAAAAGCTGCAGGTGGCTTTTTTTTTGTTCTTCTTTTTGGAGGGGAAGGAGTGTTTGGGAAATAGGGAAAGGGTAAAATGATGTTATTAGTCCTTCAGAGTCTTTAATGTGAAGAAACAAATGTGTTCCAAAATGACTTGCTTACAGCTGCAGAACGCATCGTGGAGTAAAACCCACCTTCATTAAATGGGTAAGAAAGAATTCTAATTGTTTTGAAGTTCTTATGATCAGTCTGCATATGCTTCATTGTAATGTGATACTAAAGTGCCTCAATTATGATTTGTATATTTTGGTGCCAGAAGGTTTTTTTTCTTATGCTAAATTATTAAGTTCTGTCAGCTGCTGGGCTGTCATATAGAGATACAGTAAATCACATTATATTTTGTCATGGATTACACAGAGCAATAAATTTGGGAACAGAGATCAAAGTAGTTTCACAATCACATCTGAGTGTAGGAGGGGTGTTTAACTTGTAGAAAATCTGATTTAGGTGAAACTGTTGCAGTTCTTGTGTGAATTTGAAATGAATTTGAGTGTTTGCTTGAAAATGAATAAGGTACAAATCCCCAAAAGAGTTCTCCTGTATTTAGTTCAGAGGAGTTAATCCTGACCTACAGCTGCAGGATGGAGAACGGATAAATAATTAAACATTGGGAATGTTAAGAGTCTCGCAATGTCTTATTTATGTTTTTAATTGCTTTCATGATTGAGCAATATATTCCATTCTCTTTTTAATTGGGACTTTGCTGGACTTGCGCGTAGTTAGTCATCGGTACAGTAATGCTTTCTGGCTCCGTGAAGTTGTCGTTCTTTTGGGGAAGCTTTGTTGTATTTAAAACTACAAAAAGTAATCCAGCATAATCTTGCTAAGGAACACTGATTGCTTCAGACCATAGATTTGTTAGGGGATTTTGTCGTATTTTCAGTGTTTGTCTTTCCAACTGTAGAAGCTTAACTTTTGCCGGGCTCTCATCTAATGATGTAACAGTAATGCCGAGTTAACTTAGTAATACCGAGTCCATCCCTTTGTTTCCCGTTTTCCTTCTATTTAGTAAAAAAGGATCTATCTCAAAATGATACATACATAGGATTTTTTTCTAGTCATTATCTTCTTAACACTTGCTTGTTATTGCCACAGAATTCAACTTAAAACAGCGGTGGAGAATCTAAAAAATAAACATTGCATTCTTATCCCTTTATAGTCCTTTCAGGAGCCTTAGAGTCTCTCCTTGGCAAAAATCAAGGCATGTAAACAGAGCTGATATATAATGATAAAGTGCATGGGTCTCAGAAATCTCCGATTTCTGAAAGAATCGTGTATTGTAAAGCTCATATTAAGTAGTCTTTAACTGAGTCAAATCATGGATCAGTGTCACATCTTGGTACCGTTGCCTTCTATTTGTGGAGGAAACTTTAGCTTTGACTTGCATCTTCAAAGATGTTTAGCAGCCTATCCCTTCGTGATTTTACTGGGTGTCAGCTGTTTGGCTACCAAAACCATCTGGGCCTGAGTGATACAAGCTATTCTGTAAACTTCTTTATATTAGAGTGGGAGAGAGAGACAGAGTGCACATGAGTAAGTGAGGTGCCTGTGTAGCAGAGGTGCCCTGTATTTCTGATGAATAATGGCAGCTTGTAAAAGCTCAAATAATTCCCGTTGGGTGCATGTTTTATTTGTTAAGGCTCTCAGAAAGAAAATGCCACCACTTTTGATATGATGTCTTAAACCCACTTTAAATAACCATCTTAATTTAGTTGGACAGAACAGAAGAAAAGCAGGAAATATTAAAAATCATAATCCAGGAATGTATTTGTGCTGTACCAGATTTAGGCATGTCACTGCGGGAAGACTATGCTTCAGTACCCTAATGTGGAGGGTGTTGCAGTCTCAACATCTAGGTTTACTCAGTTCATCTTATTTGAGTGTCAAGCAAAACAAGGAATCGTGCCATAACGTAAAAGCCACCTGCCTCCGAACTATTTTGGCAAAATGTCACAGTACATCTTCAGATTAAACTGTAATTTGCTGTCTGTCCTTTAAATGCCTGATGCGTGCATCAGTTCTGTCTTGTTTAAAGTATAGTTAAGGTATTGAACAATTTCATGTGGCAAAGCTAGACTATTAATCTGCTGTTAAAAACTTGTATTGTGTACAACGCTTGTATTTCAGGCGAAGTCATGCAGCTGGTTTTAAATAAGGTGCCTGGCTCACTGCAATATTGAAGCAAAATCAGTATTAGTGACACTGGGAAATAGGTGCTCAGTAAATCCATTTAGATGAAGCTAGTAATTGCATACTAGTGTAAGGTTGGCATAACTTTGGCATCAGACACCATGCAGTTGGAGTCTCATAGAAGAACTTTTGGAGGAGTTTAATGTCTGTATTTAATTTCTCTACATCATTTCAGAATGATTAGAAATACACTGTTGGTTTAAATGAAAGGACTGGAAATCAGAGTTTTCCTAAGGCACAAATTGCACAAGCAGTTTTTCAGTAGGCCCCCATTAAGCGCAGAATTGCAATATACTGCAGAGAGGCAATTCTCCATACAGTAGAGTGTCAAATTCATTTCTATTCATTCTTGGGTTTTTTTCCCAATGAAAAGCACTTAGGACATGAATGAAAGGGTTTTTTTTCTCCTAAAGATGTATGTTTAAAGAAAAAAAAAAAAAGAAAAAGATTTATAGACCTACAAAAGTGGAATGTAAAATAGAATATTAATAGGATTTGTAGGTATGACAGATTGGGATTGCTATCATTCATTTTCAAAACCCTTGAAGTCATTTGGTACTTGACTAATTATTCTGTTAACATCATTTTGGATATTGAACTATTTTTAATGGTCTTTTAGATGGCTCAAATTACATATTTGAACTGGTGTGCTATTTTCACTGTTATGCAGAGATCTGGCTTTCCATTTGATATCTGATTGGTGGGGAGAGCAGTAGAAAGAACAAGAGTATTGGCGTAGGAAGTCACCCACTGTCGGTATTAGAGGCACATAAGGAAAATACATGTTTCAGGCTTTGAGGTCGAAATTAAATTTTTATGTACAATCAGGTGAACTTAAAAGGTGATCTGCTAATCTCTGAAGTTTAAACAGATACTGTACAGAGTGTTTTAACATACTTAACAACAAAAATTGCTACAGTTAGCCATTCTGAAGGTCATTTTCTTTTGACATCTGTCAAATTACACAATCTTGAATTTTGGTACAAAGCATAATGCTGTCAAACTTAAATAGAAATATTCCAGAATATTTCTGTTGTTTTTTAAGGTAAATGGGCCCCATTTACATTAGTTCTTTGATGTTAAATTCTTTGCTGCACATCAGAGAACAGTTGCTTCTTCCCTGGAGCAAGTTTTCTTTCTTCTCCTTCCCCCACCCTTTGATTTTTATTTTTTTTAAATTTTTCTTTTTTATCTAACTAATTATGAAGGATCAGCTTATGTATGGCCATCATTTAGTTAGTTGCAGGCATTTTGAAAAATGATTACTTCATAGCTAGTACCTTAACCAGATTTCTTAAATCTACTTTTCTATTAGTGAATATGGGTGTATATATATAACCCTCTAGTTTGAGAGTTATGTTTGTGGGGCTTTTGTTGTTTGTTCATGTTTTGAGGAGACTGAAATCAAATTGAAACACTACTGAATCAGTCAAAAAACTGTAAATCATATATAGATGAACAGGATTTCACTATGCATCCTTAACTCTTACAGATCTATCCATGCTTGCGTTTCAGGAGTTAGTGTTCCTATTAATTTTGTAGCATAATTGCAATCTAAGTCTCCATCCAAAAATCGCCATTCCAAAGCTGGAAGATATGCACATATTTGTACTGTTCCAAACAATTCTTAACAGTTGCATTTTTGATGAAGATTCAAGATGTCCTAAACGCCTTCATGGATGTTGATGGAGGGTGAAGTTGTCCGTGTGCCTGCCAACCCCATAGTGCAGCTAGAGTTACTGTCGACACCGGAGGTGGCCGTACCGGTGAGCAGCCCCCAGGGCTGCTTAGGGCATGCGTTCCGTCGAGTGGAACTAGAACTAAAAGTCCCCTCTAATACATTTTATACCTTAAAAATAACATATAAAAACTTTGTACTTAGGGTAGGACATGGTATGCTTTTGCTGTGTGGTCCCATCGTAGATCCTTTGCTCTTCTATTCTTAGTAATGCTGTTTCATGAAAGGAAAAAATGCGAAGCAGACTGTGTTAGAATAGCATCCATTAATTCAGATACCACATCTGTAGTGCTAATACCATTTTTAATTTTTACGTGAAATGTTTTGATGAAGTCGGTGCAGTTTTGCTCAGCAACCACAATATGATGCTTTAAGGCTCGTTATAGAATTACAGTTGGTTTTTAAAACCAATTAACTGTAACAAGGACATAATCTTTTTAATGCAAAAGTCCTCACTGTAATATAAAATAACTGCATGTAAAATTGCCATAATCAGATAATTTTAGCTAAAATATGTATTAACTGTGTGAAACTAAACAGAAGCTAATTTTTGAATCTGTGGAATTCATCTATGGCTTATCCAATTTAAACCTTTTTATTATAAAAATGGATATTACAATTGATATTTCTGACAAGTTTTTGCCGAGTGTGAATTTCAACAGCTACCTCTCCTACATGGAAAACTAGTTTAAGACCATTAACTATATTTGCAGTGCTGCCCATTGCTATAAAAAGAGTTAGACTTTAATGAATACTGGCTGACCCTCCAAATGTTCCCCTTCCAGTTGGATTCTTACTCATTATGTTTCTGAAATAACATGTAACCTGAAAGTGAGGGAATGCCCTTAAAATAATACAGAAGCAGCTTATGCTTCATACAATGCACGAGCTGAGCAGCCTGTTATAAAAGGAGCAGCCCAGGAAACTGCAGCTTGTGTACACCATGCCGTTTGTAACCTTCTCGTTTGTCAAGATAAACGTAATATAAATCCTCCACGATGTTCACTGTACACAGCTATGCATATTTGCTTTGCTGTAAGTCATTCCTTAAAAAAAAAAAAGTAAAAAGGCCCTTTTTTTGTGTGTAGCAGTGCTATATGTGCCCCAGGGGAGTAGGTTTATGCCTCCCTAGGCTGCAAAGCAAAAGCCTATAGTCAAGAGGTATTAAATTAGTTTAGTCGCAGGTTTTAAAAAGGGAGAAGTTTTATATTTCTGCAGTAAAAGACGACAGTGGAAAAGAGTGTTCCTGTGCATTACCATGAATTAGATCTTTTCAGCTGACCAGTGTGCTATAACTTGTAGAAACTGTCTTCTGCAGAGCTTCGCTGGTGCTACCTGTGCAGTTTGTGATGATGCAAGACCTGTACAGTGTTACAGATCTAGAGAGAAAAGCTGAAGTCAGCAGGTGCCCATGGTTTTTAGTGCCACAGGGTCAAGATCACTGGTTTTAGACACCTAGAGCCAGTCTGAATGTGGTTTTGCCATCTCCAGTGGAAGTTTTGGTAGCTCAGTACTTCTGAAAATCAGACCCCCCAAATAAGGATGTTTGGGACTGCAAGTAAATGCAAGAATTTGTGGTTGTTGATGACTGGGAGACAACTTATAAATATTTTGCTAATCGGAATTTTTAAAGCCATTATAAAATAAGATGTTGTAATTGCCTTTAAATAAACTGGTAAGATATACTTTCTTTGCCTTCAGTTAGGAATAAAACACTCAAATTCAGTATATCTTTCTTTTGGATCGCCTCTGTCATTTCTATCAGAGGTCATCCTGGTTCTACTCAGTGTGAATAAACAAGTTCTAATTTGTTTATGGAAGTTACGAGTGTGTTTTTAATTATTTATTGGGATTTCTTCTATGGGTTCAGGAGGTTATAAAGCTGCTTCTATGAAAGATGAAGACTTTTACCCCAGGCAAGTTGAGTGAGAGCAGCTGTAATGTGATCTTCTTAGCAGTGCCTTGCTGACTAGTATCTCTCCCTTTCTGGGAGTAACAGTAATTTATACTATTAGTGTCATTTATTTTTTACTTTTTTCCCCTAAAGATAAACTGGCATTTTCAGTCACTTTATGATATGCAGTGGTGGTAAAACGTAATCTGAAACTAGACAATAAGACAGTGGAAAGAGTGTTAGCATGGGTCAGCCTGAGTACAAAGAGAAATGGAGCATGCATAGAGCTGTCTGGCATAACTGCTTCTGTGTTACTGCTCTCTTTTTATTTATACAGCCCCACAATATGCCCTTACAGTGTTTGTGGCACACTTTAAATGATAAATGTAGAAGAAGTGGAATTTAATCTGTCTGGTGCTCCAGAAGTCTTGTATATGCTGTTTTAAACCAGTATGTAGTGTGCCATTATCTCTGTTTATAACAAAAAACAACCAAAACATGTGTTCTCAAAAATTATGCACAAATTTGATAATTGGTTTTGGTTAACTTTTTTAGTAGGTTTCTTAGTACCAACAAGCGGATGAAATATAGACCTCCATATGTTTCATAATCTTGGAATTTGAAGGGATTCAAGAACTTCAATTGCAGTATCATGTAAACTTTAAGATTATTTTTAACTGGCTGTAATATACTTACATTAAGCTGCACCATACATAAGTGCCTGGATTGTATAGGATGATTTGAGCCCTATCATGCTTGGTGGTGATTCGCAACACTCTGCAACGTTAAGCTCCTAAATTTATAGTCCAGTAAAATCAATAAGACTACTTGCTTGACTGAAATCCCTGGTGTTTGCAGAAATGGAGTTTCAGTCTTGCAACCGGATCCAAGCAGGGTTCAGAGGCTTCGGGGGGGGGGGGGGGCATGGCTTCTGTGGTCCCCCAAAACAGGCGCTGGCAGCTGAAGGAGCATGTGTTTGTGTGCTGGACGCTGTGCCGTAAAACTAAGGACGACAGATCAAAGATTTGAACACGAGGTCAGATAGATTTTGAAAATTTAATCAGCTTAAATTTGCTTCAGAACTCAGCTTCGTAATATTCTGTCCCCCTAAGAAAATATTTTTCTTAGACACCTGTCCTCAAATTTTAGAGCCAAGAACATGAGAGCGCTTAGCAGTTCATCTGAGGACAGCATTTTGAGTCTGGGCTATCAGTATAATACCACGGCACTTTGCAAGAAAAACATAGATCAGAACTGTGTCCTGAAATTAAATTGAATTTATTTTTTAATTATTGTTGTTATCAAATAATTGCTGAAATTAAATTATTTGAGGAAAAAACCTTAAGAGGTATTTTTCCCCAGAATTGTAGAAATATTTGCTTATTGGATTCCAATTAGAGAAATATTTGCTTATTGGATTCCAATATGACAAAGCAGCCTTGTTTTCAGTTTGTTTTATTCTTCATCTTTGACTTGTGGGATTAAAAAAAAAAAAAAGCTAGGAAAAGGAAGGAGCGGTACGTCCAAGAGCTCCTGGTTGGTTCAGCTGCGCGGTTGGTTCAGCTGTGTGCTGCGTCGATTTTCAGTGTAATCACCACCTTTAAATAGGAAGAGACATGCAATGGGACAAAAGGCAGTTGCAGACACCAAGCCAAGACATGAAGTTGTGTCCTCCATGTCGCGTTGTACCCTGGCAGCCTGTGCCTGGGGCTTTCTCCCTGCCTTTTCCCTCCGTTCAGAAACAAAGTCACCCTGATAAACTCATGTGCATGTTGCCTCCTTTCCCTGCCACGCACACACTCACTCTTTTTTTTTTTTTTTTTTTTTTTTAATCCGCAGAAGTCTTTATGTTTTTCTAATAATTGGCAGCAGAGGTACAGTTTCTCCCCTCTTTTAAGTGATGAATAGTTGGCCCGAGATCAAAGGCAAGCCCTTGCGGTTTTTTGGCTGCCACAAAAGGGCGTTGGAGTTGGCGTGGGTCCCAGCCGCTCAGCGATAGGCATGCGGATGAGGTGCCAAGCGGAGGGGTCGGTGGCAAAGTGTCTGTACACGTTCTTCGTCTGAGCTAATCTGGTTGCCTTTTGTGTGTGTTTCAGGCAAACAGCCGGCTGAAGCAGGCTGAGAAGGAGTACAGTCAGAAGCTGGCTAAATCCTCGCAGGTAGGTAGCGAGAAGGCAGGAACCTCAGGTGACGCCATTTGATGAAAAGTGTAATTACTTCTGTTCTTAAGCATAGGTCTTGATGAGAAGAGAAGCCGTAACTGTTTCCCAAATCAAACATCCAGTGTCTTTCTTGCAGATTTTAACCTTTCAAAAACCACAGAGCATTAAGCTGACTAGAAGAAATGGGTGGGGATTTTTTTCAGTTCTAAATTTCATCTTTTGTATCTACTTTTTCATCTCCCGAGGACCCAAGAGGACCGAGTCCTCCCTCAGTCAGTGGGAAGGGAAGGCGAGGTGCCCTGTCAACCAGCACAGCTCGTAAAATCAGGAGCAGTTGCACAACCAGGACTTGCATTTCATGTCACGAGGCGGTGTTTGCCCACACAGCCGATGGCAGGATGGCGGTCCCAACTGTGCCGTCTTGGTGTTTATCGTTGCTCCTAGCCAGTTCAACATTTCTGCCCAAAATAACACCCTGAAGAATGTCAGTGTCCCAAAAGCAAACTGGTTTTGACTTGAGTTTTTGTTCTTCAGAGTAGTCTTTTGAACATGGAAGATGAAAATGTGTGTTGAATTTACATGGATGCTTAAAAATGATAAGATGGGACAATTTTTAAATATTTCAGCTTTCAGTTTGATTGACAGGTAGTACTGAAGTGTGAAAAATGATGGAGATGCAACCAGAAGTTAAGCTTTTAATAATAAGAAAATTGCCACGAGGATTTATGTGGAGGTGTCATTCTTCTCATTCCTCCCAACCACAGCAGAATGCCTGCCTTTTACTTGCAAAGTGCGTTTTCAGCAATAGTAATAACTGCGTAATAATACTCTTTTAAAATCAATAAAAACACTACAAGGAATGGTTTAGAAGCCTCCAAACTAGGCAGGGATGGTCAGTGAGATGATGACGAGAACTTGCAAACTTTATTACAAGCACTTTAAAATATTTTAAGGTCCTGATTTCAGCTTTTCAGCTACCGTTGAGTCTCACTGTCTGTAAAACTTGTCCAAAATTTTGGCTTTAGTTATTTCAGTGAAATTTCATTGGACTATCACAGTTTTTCGCACTGCATTTTTTGAGACTCCATTTGTCAGAATAATTGTTAAATGTATTTTTACATTATATTTCTAAAACCTAATGTGTATCTCCTACACAGTTGTTTGCATACAGAGAGGTTGTGGCACCTCCATCCTTGGAGATACTCAAAACCTGACAGGACATGATCCTGAGCAACCTGCTCTGGATGACCCTGCTTTGAGCTGGTCCCTTCCACCCTCACCAATTCCACGATTGCAGAATTTATCACATTCTGTGATAAATCAGAGAGAGTGCTCTCCTAAATGCCTTTTTAGTAATTTGTTGAGAGCCTTATTCATAAAGAAAGAAAGAAGCAACAATAACAAAAGAAGCCCTGTTTTTTTATCTTGCCATCTGAACCTGAATAGCAGAAAATTGATAAAGCTCAAAAAGTAACATTTAATGCATGCCAGACCTTAAGGAAGAGATCCCTTTCGTTGCTAACTCTATTTTACCTTTTGTCATTGTCATTTTTATGCTATTGTCATGCTTAGTGAGTGTAATCAAAAGTCACTCTTTCTATGCCAGACATAGTTTACTGTCAGAACAAAAATGGGTCTTGGTCCATTAGTTAAAAACTGATGGAATACTTTAAGCATTTCTGAATTTTTAAATGAGGGGTGAGGGAAATTGCTTTAGTTGTTACAGTGGGAACACCGAGGCAGTGTAGTGCAAGGTAATGACTATTTAACCTGGATGTCATAATAAATTCTGTCAGACTGAAATCTATTAGCCTGTAGAATAGTCTCAAAATAGAAAAATTCTGAGACTTTTTTTTTAAGCTAGGCATTGCTGTAGCTAATACACTGTTCTCTCTACTAGGGAGGGATGGACCCAATGACCAGAACTGGCATTCCTCTGCGCTTTCTGTGGCAGACACAACACATACATCATATGTCAGGGCTATTTGGCACAATAAAGGAGTTTCACCCTGATGTCTGAATTTCTTTACTTTTGTGGGTTTGAATCAAATCCCTAAAGTTACTTGAACATCGGGGGTTTTTGTAGCTCAGTATTAATAATAGGTCAATTGCAACTTTTCTTGTGGTCATGTTGCTGACAACATCTGTCTAATCTTACTCTCTGTGGCCTCTTGGAACATTCACTTTTAACACCCACACAGAGAAGATATTTCAAGAAATTTCCTCTGAAGTTTATACAAAGTAAACAGATTTTTTTTCTCTGAAAAGTACTGTACAAAGCAGATCTTTCTCCATCAATTCATGCTGAAATTTCCTTGTATGCATTTCAGAACTCCTATGCTAGTCCAGGGTCTCTTACCCAGTAAAAGCTTTAAATTTCACTTTTGTGTTATAATAAAGGGTTTGTTATTTTGTTTTCTTTTTAAAAAGTGACAAAATGGAACATACACGAAGTGGTAGAGGTTTACATGGCTTCAAGTTGTTATCTTAATAATGTGTATGATCCATCGCTTTCTCCTGCTTCCTCGCTGCATGTGTTACACACCTACCAAAGCCAAATTTGTGCAAATTGTGTGTCATCTAAATGATGATCTGAATTGCAAAACCAGTGATACTGCTTAATTCTGCCTAAAGAGTTACACCTATCCAGATAATCTCTAAACTTTGGCCCATTGATCTCATTAAGAGCAAATAGCCTTCCTTTTGATTGGTATATTATCTTTTTTAATATGTATTTGTTTTTAGAAAAGAAATACAGAAATATCTGTGTAGGTTTTACTCATAATCTTTGTTACTCTCTGGGGTTTTCAGGTAGTAAAACAGTTAAATAAATTTACAGTAGAGTTTTAATCAGTCCTTTTCCCCTTCCCCAGTGATTCTAGTACTTTCATTTGTAGAGTATTTCTTATTACTTTAGTCCTAGCCTATTAGTAGTTCTAAAAAAACCCCATTTTTTCCTAAATAACTGTGATGTTAATAGAGTTAAACGTTTCTCTACCGATCAGGAGGCCATGCAAACATACAAGTCTGAGCACTCTGGTAGTGTCTTCCTGAACTCCCTGTGCGCTGAAGTGCTTTTAGACCTGGGCTATATTATGCTGCTGCAGCAGCTTGACCTTAAGCTTGAATATATACATTGAAGTCAGTGACTCTCCCATATGTTTAAGTGCTTTGCTGGGCGATGACTTACACGTCAGCATAAAATTCTGTAAACATGCCTGAAGGATCAGGTTTAGTTATGACTTTCCACAGTGATAAAAAAGGTGAGACAAGTACATTTCAACAAATCACGAGCGAATCATGTAAAAGGTCTAGTTTAAGGGTCTTGGACATTGAATCAGGTCCCTGCTGATTTGTAAGCAGAATATGCTTCTTTCAGTGGCTCAGAAATTTCACTATCAAGTTTAAATTTCAGTCCTGTATGTAAATTTGGGGTTTTTTCTCTCTGCAGTATCAAACTATAAAGCATCCTTCTAGAAAACGAACACCACCATCACTATGTAAATTTGCAGTACTGGTTCCAGTGCAGTGGAAGACTGGAAACATGCTCTATTTTGAAGATCACAGATGTGCTTTGTTCTCATGAGTAAATATTTTGGAATGTCATAGTGGAAAACCCTTCCAAATATTTTGTGTTCAGCAATTTTTGTCATTCGCAGCCTTACTATATTCCTTTTCTCCGCGTGGAATTTCACGCTTCCCAGTGTGTAATTTGCTAATTTCAAATATTTAGCTTGCACAGCAGAGTTTGCCAATGCCATGCTTGTACTGACCATAAAAACATGCAAAATACATGCCTTTTACTGAAGAGAGATTTAGCGTGCTGTTTTCTTTTTAGATCATAGCTGAACTTAAGACAACCATTTCCTCTCTGACAGAGGAGAACAGCCGGCAGCAGCTTGCCGCCGAGCAGCGGCTCCAGGAAGTTGTACACAAGTTTGAAGATAAGAAGCAGCAGCTGATTACAGATAATGACAGAGCAATCAAGGTAATCTGGGGATTTTAGTCACTGATGCTACTGGCTGTTTGAGTGTAATTAAAAGTTCCGCAGTGGGCAGATGAATGCAGGTATCGTTCCTGTTCACACAGCACTCACTAATTCCATTCACTGGACCTTGACTTTGATGTAGCTGATGACTCAGGCTCTCCTTCCTCTGGCTGCTCACACGCCTGCATAAAACGTTTGGGTTTGGCGAGTCTAATCCATCCACTTCAGTCAAATACTTGAAACTTTCCTGTTCTTTCTTTTAATATTGACTCAGATATTTTAATGTATTTTCAGCACTTTTATGCAGTGCTTTTGGTACTTGAAAAAAAGGTGAAAAGTAGGAGAGCTGAGTTGCAGCACCTGAGAGCCAGCAGTATGGCACGGGCTGTGGCTTGGTTTTCACAAGACATTCTCAACTTTCATGTTTAAGGAAAGTATGTTCTTAAGTTCCATTGAAAACTATATGCAAAAATCTGTGCTAAATATGAATGGAATAAAGTATTTGTTATTTGTAACTTTTTTTCCTACATATTTTGTATCAGAGTTGCATTCTCTGGCCTTTTTCAAAGAAGCTTTAAGAGACTATGGGTTCTGAATATTCAGACTCTGTTCCTTGCTGCTTTGACCCCCCGATTCAAAGCGGCTGCAGAGAATCCCACCTGCAGAAGAATGCAGAATTATTTTTGAAAGCATTTTTCCTTTCAGAGTAGTAGAGAGCAATGGAAAAATTTTGAAACGATGTAATCTGCTAGGGTTGACAACGAAAACACTTCATTAAAAGTTGTATAGAAGAAGGAAATTCCTTTTTTTCTTCGTAAAGACATTTACTAGTACAAAACAAAGAATTACATTGTTAAATCTAGAAATTCATGAAAAAATGAACTCCTACAGTTTTTCTAACTTTTTGTGCTGAAAAGAAACCATGGGAGTTTTTACATGTTAGAACCATCTGATGTTCAATTATGGTACAGTTAATGTTGTCCTCTATACTTGAATGATTTGCATAATGAAATTAGGTTGACATTACTATCTCATCATCTGCAGAGTGTTCTTTTTCCTTTCTTTCATAAATTCTTTAATGATTGGGGTTTTTTTCCTTAAGGAAAATGTCTGCCTTTATTTGTGTGTTTGTTGAGGAACAGAATTTTCTTTCCAATCGTTCTTTAGTCTCTTCTGTCAAAGGTATAACCAGAAAAATGTTGGCTATAATCTGTTACCCAAATTACCCAAATTGAATCACCAGGGGTAGTTTTTATAATCACTAGGGTCTGCAAATAGAAGGTAGTTAAATCACGTTATTTTGGGGTACAGGTGGATTTTTGCCACTTAGGAAAATGTACTATTTGTAGTTCTCCACTTTTGCAGTGGCCATCTAGATATAGAGAAACCCTGTGACAGTGGAATAGTCTTCCATATAGTCAGAAATATGCTGTAATTCAAGTTATCATGCATGATACCTTCTTGAGTTATATATTTGAAAAACATGTTTTAGACTGTTTACCAGCTTTTTTCTTAGCACCTGGTGCAAATGCTACTGTTGAATTTGTGGATTCACTTAAACTATGTTCAGTGGAAATAATTTGGCTGTTGGTAACAACAGGTTTTGAACACTAATGATTATAGGTTGTATGAAATCCTTCTCCATGTAAATCTGTGTTCAGCTATTGTAAACTTAATTTTGATGTCGTTACCTCACAATGTAATGAAATACATAAAAACCACGGGGGAATTCTGCAGAGGGTTTCTGAGCAGCATCCCAGAGAGTTTTTAACACTGGTGCTGCAAGTATGTTTTGTATGAGTTGGTCAGCCTGGGGAAGAAATTGCAGGAGCTGTTATGCTTGAAGTTCTTGAACTTCATTTAGTATCATTAATATTGTACTTTTAAAAAAGTCTTCCTATGAAATCACTGATTTAATGGAAATTTACTGAAAGCCAGATACCCAAACAGAAAATTCTTAGGAAGGTGAACTGCTGTGTATACTTCTGGAAACAGAAAGAGGTGGGTTTAATATTTAATCACTGAGTATTTTTAAGAACCACGCATACTTCTAGATGAGCATATGCAGGAATACTTTGCTTTTTATTAGCCTGGGGCAAAAAAAATTTGGTGAAAGTGGAATCCTAGATGTCCTGGAGATGGGGAACATCCAACCTAGGGCAAGCTGAAGACCTTCAAGGGATGATTAAAGAAACATTCTAAAAACAAAGCAATTCTTAATATAGCATAAGCCTTTGAGAAGACTTAATATAGTATAAGCTATTAAAAAGACTATCGTTAAAAAACGGGCATTTGCTAAATATAACAGTGATTTAAACTAACATTGAGGAACAGATTGCAATTTCCTTTATATGGTATTGGGTGACTTCCTGTAAGACCTTCCAATTATTATTTCCTTTCAAAGGGAGAAATACATTTTTACAGAAACCAACTGGCTCTCAGAGAAGCTTTGGATTTAGTCACTAAAGTGATATCCAGATGTGGATGCCATAATAGATGATTTTGATGTTAATTCAAATTCCTGACTCTCTTTGCTAAAGATTTCTAAGCTGTTATTATTTCAGAATTTTATCTATCTCCTTAATCTTGATTATTTTTTTAAATAGTATCTTAAACGTTAGTGAAAAAGAATAAATGAAACTTTTAAGAACATTTTCCTTCTTTTGATAACCTAAAAACCCAATCTGCACAACCCTTTTTGGCTTCAGATGGCCTCAGTTTGGGTCAGTTTGAGACAAATGCTTAAAGTACTTGGCATTCTCTGTTACACCGTGATTTGCCTGGCCCAAGGGCAAGTCAAACTTTGTGTCATCAGAGTCATAAAATCAGGATAAAATTTTGGCTCATCACATTCCTTTCTCGTGGCTTATAAGGTAACCAATTTGGATGCCATCGTGTCGCGAAGTCTAATAGCAAAGACCTCAGCAGCAGTGCTCTGACAAGGCATTGAACAACTGAGCGGCTCCTGTCGCTGCCGTTCCGCTGCTCTTGAGTTTGAGCCTGTCGGGATTACGACAGTGTTGGCACGGAAAGCGATCCCAAAAGCACAGCTCACCCTTCAGTGCCGCATAGATATCTTTGCTTTGAACTTACCAGGACTTGTATTCTTTGGAGCAGAGTACAAGGACACTGCAATTGGCCTGGCATGGGGCAAATCCAGCAAAGCTCACCTGGTCCCTCTGCCGTGCCTCGCCTGTGATGTGCTTACACTTCAAAGATCAGGAACCATTGGTTTAGACCATAGGATTAGTTGAGAGCACAATTATATTAATGCCCTGCAGATGCTTGGAAAAGCGGCTTAAATTGCCGTTTCTGTTAACCCGTTTGTGATGCTTCAGACCAGGATTTCGGAAGGCACCCTCCAGTAAGGGTTTGGGTGCTGAACTCCTGAGAATGTCTATGCAGGAGCTACGCTGGTCATTGAAGTGTAGTGTAAACTTATTAGGGCTAAATTTAAACTAGCTTTCTTGCATCCCGATAGCAATCTAGCCACAACAACCCGAAGCTCAACGCAGTCAAACGGTCAGAGCATTTACCTAACTTTGCTGCTGCTTTTGGCAGTGGTTACTGGCTGGACTTGGCACTAGCATAAAGTTGATTGCATTGTAGAGATACCTTGAGGTTATTTATGAAATCCCAGCCTTAGTTTTTTTTTATGAAATCCTTTTGGATTCTGGGATTGAAAGTGCAAAACAGTTCCTGGGATTGGAACTGCAAAACATGTTCAGAGCATTTTAATGTAGAAGTTGATGGCCAAGTGGGGACTCCACATCAAAAAGTAGATTCTGGAAAGAAATGGATGATGGAGAGCACACAGTGACAAACCCACAACAGAAAAGGGAGAAAATGGTGCTTTTTTGCCAGCGGAACCACATTTGTTGTTTGGCTCATATTACAGATTCTAGGATTCTGTTTTATCCCCTGAATTAACACCAAAATTTCATTAGCAAAACATGGTTTGAAGATGACATATTTCAACACTTTGTGTGTCAGCCAGCTTATGATCAGATTAATTCTGTTAATAAATAAAACTTAAAAGATTTCTAGGAAAGAATGCCATAAAATAATGTTCCCCTTCATGTGAAAAATTTTGAAACAGTTGGTTTTCTTTGTTATGTTTAAAAATGTTGAGAGGGGAAAAAAATCAAAAGTGTATTTTATGGCCATAGCAGAACAAAGGAGAAAACTTCTGGTTTTAAATTGTCTGGGCCTATGTGGGCATTGAGTATTCTCAACATCATCATATATTTGTTGGATGCTGTTGTGTCTTGGAGCAAAAAGATCATTTCCTCTATGCAAAGGTTGGACTGAGGGTTTTATCAACACAGTGAAATTTTTCAACGCGACTATAACAAAATACTTAGGCTGCTATAGTTATGCTTGAGTCAGTCCTTGTGTGGGCTACTCTGTTTCCTTTTATTCTGGAATACTGTCTCCACAGGGTAGGGTTTACATTGATATCTCTCTACCCGTCTGCCACCCAGCCCACCTCTCCGGGCTGCCCGTGTCCCGCTGCACCGGGGCAACGTGCCCGGCCGCGTGTCCTTCTGGTTTGATTTGCATAATCCCCCCTCCCTTTCATGTTTGGTTCCCGCTAAAAGTAAAACAACTTATTTTAAACCTTGGGATGTTTTAAAGCATTCAGAACATTTCTTTAAGGGCACCTGATATGTTTGTTTCCAGAAAGTAGTTGTCAAAATATACTGATGGTATTTACAAACGTCTCTAAAATGCAGTGTTTCAGAAAAACTGTGGTTTTAAAAATCCTGTGAACAAGCTAATTTTGTGTGTAGTTATATTTTATTATCAACCATGTTTATTAGCAAATTCCACTTGTAATTACAAATAATATTTTGTATTAAAAGAAAAAGCATGTTAGAACTATGGGAACATTAACTGAGTGACTGTAGTGCTGCCGAAGTATTTAGTCTATTGTCCTCAAAATACCTTTTGGAATACCACCATTGTACTCTGCAATAGCCGATGTTGGGTTTAGTAAGAAATAAATAATACTGATTTGTTGGTTTAAGAGTCCCAAGCAAAGCTAACTCTCAGTCTTTCAGATGTCCTTAATAGTGCTTATTAAAGGAGGAGAGGCATCAGAGAGCATACAACCTAAATTGACCTGATCTAGAGTAGAGAGAAGAAGCATTTTTGGTCCTGTCTTACAAAGGGGACAATGGAGGGCAGAGCCTTGACTTTGTCCCATGTTTGTGGCAAAGACAGAAATTAACTCCGGGCTCCTAAGCTCCGGATCTGTGCGTCAGTCGATGCATCAGCCCTTCCGCAAGAACAGTTTCAGGATCCAAACAGTAACAAAACCGTACAGTGCTGTATGGTTGGATTGATTCTGGGAGCGAGATTGCCTGGTGTTAAAGCCACATCTAACAAATACACTTGCAGTCTCGTCAGACCCTTTTGAGAAAGCTGGGCCAGTTCAGTTCTTTACCTTTTTGTTAAGGCTGCTGACAAGTTTCCAAGCCATGGCAAATAAGGGGGGAACAATTTACATGTTCAGCACTTTCTTTGTATTTACAGCGGAAAGACTGTAATGGCTGGTTGTTTAGAAGGCTGTGACGTGTAACTGATAGCACTGAGGACGTTAATTAGGAAAAAAAAACCTGAAAGCTTAGTGTAAACTAAAAATGAAAATCTAAAACTTAGGCTAAAGTAAAGACATATTACTTCAAGGACTTTTTGTTAAGTGAGTCTTGACTTGCTGCCTTCTCCAGCGCAGATTGATGCAGTAGTGTTAGCTGTTATAATCTAGACTACTGTTGAATAGCTGTGTAATAAACTTTTGTCAATAAGACCCACATTATTTAAGCTTTTTTATATAAGCTTTTTTTTTAATATTTTATTGTATTTTTTATTTTAACTTGGTTGAACGTGGGTTTTTTAGCTAAGAGTGCCTGTAAAAAGGAGATGAGCATTTCACTGTTGAAGCTGACACTGACTCATGTCTTCTAAGACATCTGGTCAGAACATGCATTACTGTTTGTGATGGTTCGATGGCCACGGACATGCCAAATTCTGTCAGTCATTGAAGATCTTCAGAGATGTGTATGTCACAAAGTTCTCCAGAGGGATGTCAAATCCCTCTAATTGCTTCTGTGGCTAAACATTACCATGATAAACTACTTGGCATGGTGAAATAAAGAGTTTTAAGGGACCATATTTGATGTTAAATACATGGAGTCATTTTTCATGGATCTCTATTTGTTTGTCGCTGACTTTATAATATTACTAGTAACTCTGCAGTGTCTTTTATTAGTGGGGAATGACAAGGCACCAACATTTGTACCTTAGCATTGTAAAGCAGGCATTAATATTTACCAGGCAAATAACATTATCTTGCTCATAATTTCCTATATTCTGTTTGATCAACAAAGAAAGTCATGTGTTCCAAAAGGATAGGTAAATGAAATCTGCAGGTCTTTTATAGTTTTGCTTTCTCTTTTACATGGGGTTCAAAATCTGAAGCACCTGTTTTTCACAGTCTTTGTGTATATGAATACTGGTTTCACCCACATTCTGTCTGTTAGAGAAATGAGGGGTTAGCCCCAAGCTTTTCAACTGTTGCTCCTGCTCTCTCTCTTGATTCCATGACACGGTTATCTTTAAAAGGCTGTACGGACACATTCATTATAAATGATAATAAAAATAGGCTGGCTCTCCTGTTAAGGCTACGTAGTTATTGATCACAAAACTTCTCTCTCCTTTTCAAAATCATATGTCTTCTTCTGTTGCCACAGAAATTATTTCATTGTCTGAAGCATAGTACCTTCTCTTCAAAATTACAGGGTTTCAGATGTTTGGCCAATCAGGCAATCCGAGTGGCTGAGCATCTGTAAGTACTTTATAATATCTTTGACATGCTTTGTGAGACAAAGAATTGAGTCATCTTTTTTTCCTGCAGCAAGCTTTGCACTCTGGCATTTTTCTTGACTTTTCATGTCTCGACACATTGAAGAACTTACCATGGCCAACAGCAAAATCATACTTACAAGTTTTATAAAAGACTAGAACTAGTGCTTGCCTAGTCCTCTGAACTGCAGTCTAGTTTTATCCAGCACGTTTAAAAGTTTGTGGTTTTACTTTTCCCTACATTATCATTGTTGTCCTTGGTGTTTTGCTTTCCCTCCAAAAGGCACTTTGCTGCATAAAGTCCTTTTTATTCATTTTTAGCCCTAGAAGGGATGTCACCTTACCTCTACCAGTCTCCAAATTATGGAATTAAGAATTCCATAAATGCATAACAAAATATAAAATCTTATATAGCTAAGCTATCAGTTTCTTCTAATGAGGTGGACTACACTAATTTTGCACTGGAAGAAATGGTGAAAAGGAATTCAAAACAAGCTATAAAATTCACTGCTTTTAGCTGACAAGACAGGAATAATAACACTGAGTGGGGTCCTAGGCAATTAGAAAGGTACAGAGAAAACACTCTTATTAGTAAGTGTTAAGTAATAATGACATAAGTCTACACAGCTAATAAAGAAGGGCAGACAATGTTTATAACTGATAGAAGAAAATTAAAATTAGCTTTTTTAAGGCTGCTGTGGTGGTTACAGTTTACTGTTGCATTTCAAAGATGTTTTACTCTTTGAAGAGCACAGGGACGTTTATGTGGAGGAGAAAGTGGTGCTTAGAAAGACAGAGCTGGGGAGATACCCAGAAGTTACGAGGCAGACTGCCTGGGAGGAAGAGCCTGTGCTCAAAAGTCTGGGACTTTACTGGAGAGGAAAAAAAAAAAAAAAAGATAAAGATAAAAACAAGTGTCTAATGTCCTCCAAACACAGGGCATCTGTAAAACAGTCTGTGCATAGGACTCTGTAGACTTTCCAAGGGCTGTTCTTTGTTCCAGTTCCAGTGAGTTCCTGGAACGCAGCCTCCTTCCCTGCTCCTGGAACAGCCTTGACTGCAGGGCTTCTCCAGCCGTGTAGGTGGAAACACAATATGTGTGAACTATATATTCAACCAACAAAAGATTGCTGGAGAAAATGACATCTTCAAAGCAAACCTTCCGTAGTCCACAAACATTTATTACTCTGTAGTAAAGATTTTTAAAGCCTGGCACAGTAACACAAGCTGCAGGGTTTGGCAAATAGAGATTTGGGGATGTGGACCTGGTCTACTTATCAACATGTATTTCCCTTAGATATCTTTCTTATGGTGTGGCTCATCCCAGGAGTGAGCCGAAATAGCACCAGAGTGCACTGGCTGATTCCAGCGTGCCTACACAATTTCCAGTGTTTGTGTAAACATTTTTTGCAAAACAGTATGTTTTAATATAGGTTGCTTTTGGTTTTGTACTAATCGTGGTGCTGGCTGCTCCGGGGATATCAGCAGGAGAGAGTCACTGAGGATTTCAGCTTTATGCATTAAAATGCTCTTGCCAAAATGAGTGTTGACTTTAGAAATCTTCAGATTCCATTTAGAATTTTCTGCTGGCTCTCCAGCTTTACATGTAACTGAAACTCAAGCAGATCAAATATCAGAGTGTTTTTTAAAAACTGACTGGCTAACACTTTTGAATGGCAGATCACAGTGAAATAGAAATATCTTTGTTAAACTTACCATTTTCATAATAGTTGGGCTTTTCTTAAGCGTAACAAGAGAAACCTGGTGAATCCGATACCTGCACAGGGTAACTATTTACCAATATTTAAAGGCGGGGTAGCAGTAGAATCAAGTGGTCAGTAATACTCTTACAGTTTTTGGAAGGCATTGCCTTTATTTTCTATGACTAGAGTGGTTTTTTTCCGTACAAAATGAAAATACCTATTGTTTCCTTAGCATTAAAAGATTAGTTACAAAGAGCTACTAAAGGAAAGCAGCCAAAGCTGCCATATTTCTGCCACTTTCTTGCATCAGTGGAGTTGAGAATAAAGGAACTTTCCAAGTTACAGTACTGTACTTGAAAAGGAAAAAAGTATGCGGCGACTTTTATCTGTGTATTCAGTAGATCAGATGGCAAACTCACCCAGACAGCCTAGCAGGGGAGCAGCTTCTGCTTTTTTCAGTAAGCCCCGAGTGGTGTGAAGCAGCACCAAGTACGACATCAAAAGATACAAATCTGCATCGAGTGTAAAGTTTGGGTTTTCCAAAACATCTGTCTAATTAGCACAACTTGTATATTTGCGAGTTCTAGCTCTGACTTTCTCACAGTTTCATGCTGTGGCTTTTTCATCTCACAAATTTGTGTAAGAGGTTAAACCTACAAATACTGTCACCAAACCTGACCCTTCGGATCCTTGATATAAAACCTATCCTGTTTCCTTCTAGCATCAATCACCCTATTGTGCCCAGCTAGAAAATGTGAGATGTAGCTGTTAGCCAAATTTTTGCTGGAAGAACGAGATCATTTTAATTGAATGTTATTATCAGCCAGTTCTTGTGGTTTGACATGGATTCAAAATGAAGCAGTTCATCTGCTTAAAGAATGCGTAGGCACTAATATAATAACCTCAGTAAGTTTTCAGATGCCTCCATCCTAAGGGAAATCAGTTTGACTTGCCCTTCAGTGGAAATTTTGTGTACTATTGGCAGCCAAAATAGCACTAGAGTCCAGAAACAGAAAAAATTCTATTCCTGTGTATCGTATTTTGCTGCTTTTCCCATTAAAATTTGTATTGTAAACATTTTCAGTTAGGCCCAGTACACCTTGTTGCCTTGCAGTCCAAGGAAACTGTCTCTATGTGTTCATGTACATGTGAATATAAGAAGGTGAAAAACTGGGTAAGTTTTATTGAAAATATACATTATTCTTTGAGCCTTTTGCACGTGGATTCTGCACTTTTAATGTGCATACTCATCTTGCACTGGAGTTTGGGATGCCTTCCCCAGGAATGGTTTATTGTTGCTGATTCACGCACCGTCTACACTGCGTTGATTCTCTTCATTGATGAACAGTATTTGGTATAGTAAATGTTTCATTTGTTGACCCTTGAAAACATGCATGAAGAAGACTGAGGACTTGAGGCTGAAGCTTATAGCGAAGACTGGGAACCTCAAGGCTGAAGCTTTTTCTTAAGCTCTTCTGTGCAGGCATCAATAGTTTTGTATCTTTGGCCTCTTCAGAAAGGTGTGGAGGTCCTCCAGCGAGGAGACTATTTTATGGAGCAAAAGGAGTTTACCTGTTTTCTTCTTCAGGGGTCTGTCTATGAAATTATTCCTAGGAAACTGAAATACATGTTGCCTACAGGATAAAATTTAGGACTCTAAATGAGCTTCTTGGCAACGTCCTCTTCAAAACTGCCAGATAACAGAGGACTGGAAGAGCAGTAAAGCAGGGATTAGTCAAGCACAACAAAAACCTTACTCCTCTGACACAACCACTTTTTAACTTCTTCTGTTACTAAAACTGTCTCTGCTTATTTTTAGTTCAAGCTTTCACAGCACTGAAGTCAATAACTTCAATTAAGTCAATATGTTCATAATTATGAAACCAAATCCTTCAGCACTGATGCATGTTCATGTGTGAATCTAATCCCTGATACAACACAGTTATCTGTAGTAGTGGTGAAGATGCCTGTTGGAACTGCCTTCACCAGCTTGGCCAACCAACCAGGAGACCCCAAATTTGTATTTCTAATGTTGAATATGTCTCCTGCGTTTAGCACCTCAAGAGAAATACATCCTCAGTGAAAACCCCAGGTTACCAATTATGAAGAGTTCATTAAGATCTGAAGTTCAAAGCAAAAAGGCCAGTTCCTCGCAGGTCAGGGCAGCTCTTTTAATGGCTCCTGCTTCGCCTCCAGCAGCAGCTCATCTCCAGAACCTGTTTATTTTCCTGCCAGGACTGTTGGCAGGTGAATAGAGTCACATCAGATCACCTCACGAGTATTTTTATGCTGGAAACCTATGCCCTGAATATGCCATTTTCCTGGCCCAGCATGGCATGAGATCATGGGTTTCAAGCCTGTCCGTGTTGGCCTTAGAAGACAAAACATGCAATGTACCGTTCATTTCCCTTTTTGAGATCTGCCGTAAAGTCACTGCTCAGTTTTGCGCTGGGTTTTGCTCTCTTCCAGTTTAGACCATCACAAAGCAATAACATTTGCTGTGTGGGGAGGAAGGAAAGCATCGCTTGATCGTGTCCTGAAAACAAATCAGATCATCTGTGAAACAAAACTGAATGAATGCAAGTTCTTCTAGAACCAGATGAGGAGAAAACAAAACAGTCCCTTTTCCTGGGAAATAATGAGTTAGGACATGTCAGCACCAAAGCTTCATGCAGATATACTGTGGTTTAGGAAAGCACAGCATTTGTGCTCTTGCCAAATGGGCAGCAGCACTAGTCCAAAATTCATCCGGGCTCCTGAGAGTCACTGTCTCAGGAGTGCAACATTTTAATTTCAATAGAAGGTTGTACTGGTTCTCTGTATTAGAACTGTTGAAAAGACAGTAAATCCTGAAGTGCTGTAACGTTTTCCTTTGTATTTTCTACATGACTGTTCAGGGACTGCCACGGGTACCCATATGTGGTACCATGGTCCAGCGTGGCCTTTTTATTCCTCTTGCCAGCGTGACTCCCTTCTCACCCAGCATCCACCCTTCCACCACCGGGATCTAACCGGGAGGAGACACGGGAAGAGGATGTGCTTATTCAGGGAGGGATGATGCCCGCAGGCGAGTGTCCGATCCGTTGCACCCGCGCCAGGAGCCCCGGGCGCTCTCCGTGCTGCTGCTCTCTTCCAAGTTTGTTATGTAAGAAAGGGTGAAAGTACAAACAAGAGAAAACTAAACATGAAAAGTGAGTTTGTTTGCTTACTGAGAAGCTTGGGAGTGGCAGAATGAAACCGTATAAATAAAAATTCAGACTACCGAGCGTTAGATACCTGCAGGAGCACCTGCACAATTGGACCAAGCCAGAACTCTGCAGGCAGCTGGAAGGAGAAAACTGAGACGTGTACTGGGTCTCGCTGGCTTCAGAAAAAAAGCATTGCTTCGCTTGATATGGCTATATTTAAATGCCTTATATTTTTGTTCCTAATGTTACTATCATTCATATCCTTTACAGTTTTGCACTTGTAATTCGGCAAGGTAAAACAGTAATTACTGAAGACTATGTAATAACTTGAATCATATCAGTGGGTTTTAATTGTCTGCATACCTGGAAGCACCTTTGACCACAGCTGTGCTCTAAGCCCCAAGGAGCAATTCATACCTGATATATTGTTTTCTTCCTCCTACCAGAATAACGCATCACTTCTACTTACATTTGTGTAAATCTGAAAAGCAGGGAGGACACAGGAAAATGTGAAGTGATTGATGGGCACAGAATACAGTGAGGCCTTTGTCATCACTGTTAGCATTTATACTTGCCTTAAGTGTTTACATACTGCTTTTTCCTTTCCACTGTCCTCTACCAGGTCACCCCTGCATCCTGAATCGTATGGAAATGTGCATTTGCAAGTCAAGTTTGGCATTGCTGTGGACTCATTTGCTAGCACCTGTCTCTAATAATCCAGCCTTCGTGGCGTATGTGAGAAGGCTGATGTCTCTCCTCCCTCTCTAACTTGCTGTTTGCGAAACCTGCCTCTGCAGAGGACAAGTTTATTTGTGCTTCCTTATCAGATTCTGAAACTCGATCAAGATTTATGCAACTTTAACAATACTGGAATACCTAGTACTTTCCCACTGCACCATGTATTGTTTTTCCTGCAGTTTATGTCTCATTTGTGATGAGGAAAAGTTTGTGTGTGTGCACAAAGTGCCTGGAAAGCTCTGCTCTTTGTGCTGCGCAGGTCTAATGAGAGACGTTAGTATGTAGCTGCACAAATGAGAAACCGGTGGTGCTTTAGAACTTGATCTGTTTTCTGTTATTTTTAATGCTTTTGCATTTTAAAAATGTCATCCATATAAGAATATTTGGAACTACTTACATATATAAAAAAAAAAAAAGAGAAAATGAAAAGAGCCTGCCTGCCTTTTAGATGTGCCAAACAGGTTTGGCAGTTGTTCGCTTAGCATTGATCAAGCATTCCTCAGCCAGTCAAACTCTTGTAGCATTTTCTACCTGTGCAGAAACATTCTCACCAAGCATTTCTGAAACCAGAAGACACTGGTTGGATTATTTTTCTTGTTCAGAGCATTTTGGATGATGACTGAACTGTATTGTGGATATTGACACTTTGGATTGACGCTTGTCATTCAAAAGCCTGAAAGTCCTGTAGGAGATAAACTGCAAAGATTGTTTTGGCTCAAGGAGAATGGAAGTGGCTGTGCTGGGTCAAACTGGAGTCCATCTGTCTCTGTCTTCTGGGACATGGTATCTGATAGGAGATGCCCAGAAAAGAGTAGCAGAACAGGCTGAAGACTTAGGGACATTTCCTCAATATACTTTCCCATTCTCCAGCAAGATGCAATTAAGGGAGTTGCTATCTGAATTTAATAGTCTTTGATGGCTTTTTGTTCTGTGGATCTGTGTGGTTGCTCCTTGAGTCCTTGTGCCCTTAGCACTCATGATGGTCTGAGGCAAAACATTTCCCTCTGTACAGTTTCTGGGCTTGGTGTACCTTTTGGGAGTACTTTAACTGCCTCATCGTGACCTTGTGGGACTTCTTTCGAAGGAAAAGCAGAGGGATATCTTGGGGATGCTCGTTAGGTTCACAAGTAACTCAACAAAAACTTCTGCTGTGGGGCACTGAGGTTCTCTCCTGTCTGTGCATTTCCACGTAAGACTTTTCTGCCACAGCAGAAAGATCCACTAACTGAATTAGCACAGTCTTTCAGCCATCATTCAGCTCAAAACTGGGTCCAAAAAGACTTAACAAAAAAAACCCCCAAAAGAACCAACCAACCAAAAAAATCAAAACACCATTGAAATCAGATCTGCTTTGTCGCAACTGTGATAAGAGCTATTGACATTCTGGCAAATTATATCTAAGACACAGCAATAGCTTTGGCAAGTGTTTTTCCCCCTCCCATCCTCTTCTTAGTTTGCCTGTGTATAAATTACACCTAATTTGTTACCTGTATTGGTGAAATTATCAGCGTCAAAAGCTCAAATGTAGATTGTTTGTTTCAAGGACGGCCAAGCAGTTGCCTATTGCAGCGATGCTCGTATCAGGGAGTCTACCAGGGAGTCCGCAGTTGGCTCTTACCAGGGCTGGCTTGGAGGGGCACAGACCTGCTGGAAGTTTGCAGACCAAAATCGTCCAATATGCATCAGTCCTCAGAGGTGCAATGAGTGTGGCTTGAATGTTTTAAATGATTGCTTTTAAGGGATGCATAGACAATAAATTTAAACTAGACAAATTCTTAATTCTTTACTGATGATTCTAGTTCAGCAAAAAAGGTTACATTAGGGCTGAAGAAATAGGGTGGTGGGTACTCCCAGAAATGAGTTGTGCAGGAATTAGAGTAACATATTTTAAATAAAAAGCTATCAGAAACATTTAAATAGGTTGTGGAGCCTGACATTGTTCTTTGCTGCGTGTGTACATGTCTGTCTACCTAAAATATTCTGTACTAGTACTCTAGAGCCCTAAAATAGAAGGAGAAACTTCAGAAGCTGAAATGGATCTTACCCATGTCTAATTTTGAATAAAATGTGAACTTAAAGGATTTTAGAAATGTTTAGAAACATTGGCATTATGACAGCAAGTGTCTCTGTCATAACGTCATATGATTAACTAGATCAGAAACATTCTGGGATGTTCTGATCAGTTATGTTAATGCCTCTTTTAAAAAGTATAAAGCCAATGGTCTATAAAATAGATACTTGAAAAACAGTTTTCCTTTTCCTCAGGCTAGTGAGATTAGAGTTTCGTAATCTGTTTGACCAGCTGCAGAGGACGTTCTTTTTCATTTTTTCTTTTTAAGTAAATGAGCTTCATCTCAACGTGATTAAAAAAATAAAGAATCAAACTTCAAAATGTTCAGTTGTCACACATACTTTTAAATAGGAGCAATTGCATTATCATGTCTTGTTGCAAATGTAATTGGGTTGAAGGTCATTAAAGACTTTGAATAGAAGAGTTTCCAAGTGTGCATCCTCCCCTGTCAAGAATCGTCCCATTTTTGGCTTACAGACATAATGTTAGAAGATATTACTTTGCTGCATCTCACATCTTACATATATTGAGTGTGCAGGCACTGTTTAGTCGAGCTTGCTCTTGTTCAGTTCAAAAAGCAGTGGTTTGTCTTGTGAGTTAGTATTGTTGATTAAAGTTACTTTGAAAGGTGTAAAGACATTATTAGATTTCTTCTCGTGCATGTGTGTGTGTAAGAGAATGTGTGTTATTTTATGTAATGGGAGAACTCCAGCGATATTGGGCAGTCTGCTAGTTCATTGCACAAAATAAATAGTTTTTCTTTTGTTCTTACTGGGAATCAGATTGGCCTATTGACTAGAAAAATCTGAGCTTTTCATATTTACTTTTTAAGAGAGCATAGCAAAATAAGATGCTTTGTAAAGCCTGTTAGAAATGTTTATATTTCCAGGTCTTCATGCATCTGTGACAAGGAATGCATTTTAAGGAGACATTTGTAGAGCACCAGGGGTCTACTGGAACCTCTGGTCTGTCTCCAGGTGTAAAGTTTCCGAACACCCACTTAAAGTGGCAGTTTGGTGATAAACCTCGTTGGGAATGAAGCCCCCGGCGGTGAAAAGATTGCCTTGTTCAGCAAGTGATTGATAAATATGCTTTATCATGAGTCAGGCGTTCCCTAAATCATTGCAGGAAATTCTGCTCAAACCCCTGATGTTTGTTTTTGCAGAGCTGTTGGTAAGAATACAGCAAGCAGTAAAACCAGATGTTTTACTAGTTAATTTGTATTCACAATAGCAGTTTTTCACTAGCACAGCATACCCATTGATGCGACGTTTTAGACATTCTTACGACATAGCATCAAAAATTCAAGAAGTTGTCTGAAAATGTTGAAGCCAACATCAGGTCTTCACAGGAAACCTGCTCCGAGAATGGCAGACTCCTTGCCGTTCCCTTTGATTGCCAAGTGTTTAATAAAAAGCAAATTAGGAAATGAAAATTGTCTCGTGGATCAATCAGGAGCAGCAGTTATGCCTGTTCAGCATTATCTGTCAGACATTAACCTGATTGGGAATGTTTTATTTTGTGTAATAGTCTCAAAATCAGACTGAAAGGTTGACTTAAAAAATACCTGATGTATTTTGTGTGTGCTCTGAGGCTGATAACAAACTCTGCAGTTCAAGTTTTAATAACTAGGGGGGAGCTAAGAAACTTCAAAAGGTTCGTGATAAATGTTTTTGACAATGCGTCAGCTGAACATTAGGCAGAATCTTGGTAAATCCTCTCATAAGTGGTTTAAAATGGAGTTTTGAACTTTTCCTTCATAAGAGTATGCTTAAGATGTCATGGTATCTTTGGGTTTAAAAGATTCATTTTATCTGGTATATGTGAACCATTGGTGTTTCTGTCTACACCTCCAAGAGTGCAAGAGGGAAAAAGTTCAGCAGTTTTCTCCTTTCGGCAACCTCTGCCCCTGCTCTTGACCATGAAACTCGTAGAGGTTGGAAAAAAAGAAAAGCCAGTTTTAAAGGATGCTAACAAAATACTCCAAGTAAATATTATAGTAAATCTTTCGAGCTGACAAGCTTTGTGAATGACTTCATCGTGACAGCCCTAAAATGTCCTGATAACAGACAAAGCAACGCTGGCACATGGCAACTGCTTGTTGGGTTTTGTGGTTCATTGAGAAAAGCAGATGAAAGCAAGTTTATTACTGCTCTTTGAACCTTGCTTCCCTCCCCCTCGCCTATCACCTGAGCCACTAAAAACAAACCGAACACAATTCCTTCCTTGGCTCCCCCTGAAAAAAAAAAGCCTAACTTTACGATTTACACTGCTGTTTTCTTTGAATTTTTATCTTTGCAGGCCTTCCTCTGCCTTATGACATCCTCTGTGTTTCAAAAGAATTGAGTTTATAGTGCCATGCAGTGAAGCCCTGACTCAGCAAAATGCTTAGTCCCTTGCCTAAGTTTAAGCCTACGAATAGCTCTGCTGGTGCTATCAAGGTGTTTTAGGGATGCATGGCTAAAGACTTTGCAGAAAAATGGTCCTAAAACTTTGGTCAGCTCAACTAGGTATTTACAGAAAATGCTGAAAACACGTCAGTATTTTATAGGAACAAAGCAGGAAAAAAATATGCATGTTGACAATCCTAACAGTGCTCAGGGAATCTCCAAAAGATGCCAATCCAGATGAAATCTGATCTGAAAGTGTTAAGGGACTGCTCAGGAGCTAATGCTGATGATCCAGTCAAGAGCCAGAGCATATAATATACTGCCAATCAGCCTCTTGCCTATAAGTTGCAAAAAATGAAAATAGTGTAGTATTAGAGCCTACCACACTGGAAAAATGTTTGCATATATGTTTCTTTTATGTTAAGTGACCTACTTTAAAAAATTTTCACTACTACTAGAGAGACTTGATTTTGTTCCTAGAGTCAAATTATTCCCTTCCTTCCTGAACCCCTTTCTTTCTTCCCACAGTCCCTCAAGGGAAGAAATTGTTATACTTCACAACGGCATCTCCTACTGGCAAATCTCAGTGCAAAAAGGAGCTGCTTGGCTTGCGTGAATGGGCAAAGCCCATGGCTCGGGTGGTTTTGCAAGATCTCCACTCCCATTTTGAAATGTCAGCAAAGTGGGCCAGACTTCCAAATGTGCCCAGTATGTGGGAGTTCACATTATTCCAAGTGGGAGTTGATGAATTCTGTGCCTTTGGAAATTACCCCCTTTATCTGATTCCTGACCAAAGAAACCTTTTTTTCATAATGATAGCAGAAAATGGACAACCAGCTCTTTTAGGCACACATTTAAAAAGGTATTACCATTTGCATTTTCATTCCACGTTGTAATTCATGTTCAGTCTTCATGAAGTAGTGTTTAGTGGTTAAAATTATATATTAGGCATGAAGATTCCCAGATTTGCTGTTCTGTCATTGCATAGTAGGACACCGTGCAGATTGGTCTTTGCAGGACTTCTCTTTTCCCCCACCCGTACGTAGTTGTTAGCAACTTCACCCAGGTAATGAGGTTGAACTGATGGTAAAAGGCTAGGAGGTCAGTGGAAGGAAAGTGTTAAAGAGAAGTAAAATATGGCTTAAGGTGTTTTACTTTCTCTTCCTGAGGAGCAATAAAGCATAAATTTTCTGTACAGTCATAATAGTAATTGTAATGTTACCTATAGGATGGAAGAATAATTTGTGTTATTAAACACCGTAACTATTTTCAGTATAAAATAATAGAGATATTTTCTTTTCTGTTGCAGTAATGTTGGCCCCTGCATATAGGTTGTGGAAAACTTTGTTTGCAAAAACAAAGCTATTGTTTTAACAAAAACCACAGAAATTTTGCCTTTCATATTGAATCAGTAGCATAATGAGTAGTGGAGCAATAGTTCAACATCAAAGGAGACTTCTTGGATATATAGTGTGTTGCAACAACAGCGAAAAAGTTCCCACCAGAAAGGAATTTTGCCATATGTGAACGGCAAACATATGTATTAGGTTAAAACCATAAGATTTCCTTTGCTTTACACCAAAACCAAGAGAGAACTTAAGTACAGAGGTTTTCAAACAGTCGTGCACTGGAATGCAGCATGGAGACTGAGCAGCGTCCGAGGTTCAGAGCAGTGTCAGTGGAAAAAAGCTCTGTGAAAACCCAAAAAGCATTGAGGATGCACCAACAATTCGGCTCAAACATCAGTATTTCGCTTTTTAAAAATACACCTGTTTTGCTCTGACTCGTGGCATTACGTCAGTGATCTTCCTAGATATATTTTCCCAATTTATTTATAGTAGTAATAAACCCAGACAAATTTACTTATCTCCACAAAATATTTTACTTTAAAATTACTTAAGTTCTGAGATTAATTTTGATGGGATACTTGGCCTGCTTTCTTTGAATAGGAGTTGCATTTGACTCTGTAAATTGTGAGAGCACCTAGCATAAAGGAGAAGTTTTTGCCCAGACAGCACATACTTACAGCTTCATGGAGAGATAAAGGTACTCAAGATTGAATGTTTCTATGACAAAGTTTTAAAGCATCTCCATATATGTTTCTGGAACAAAATTTGCTTCAATTTTTGTTAACATTCGCATGGATTTTCTTTAGAGTTCCAGAGCTAGGTTTTCTTCTCATGAGCAGGGAGAGAAAACACATCAGTGGATGTAATTTGAATTTAGAAGGCACTTAAAGAGGGGCCTGTATTCAGGATTATTGTTGGCACATGTTTTGAGGATGTAAAGTGGAAGCCTTCCTCTGTGGGCATTAGTAAGGAGATAATTAAAACTACAGTAGGTAATTATGGTAGCTTTTATTACTGCATCTTTCATTAACTAATTATATTAATTTGGTAATGTTTGAAAAATTCTTTGAAGATGAAGAGTGCTCACTATTACTACCTTTAGTTGTAGTATTACTCTCCACTGGTCATAAATATTGAGGTCTTTTCTTGATACAGATGCACATCCATGTGTGCAGAGTTGCTGGTACAAGAAGAATTACATATGTATATAAAAAAAAAGACTCTGCCATTACCTGGCATAATCTGATCATGATGAGCAGTGACTTTCCTGCTGACACTTTTTGTTTCAAAGTGAAAATACATGGGGGTTTTAACATTTTCTAGAAGATTTTCCTTTCCTTGTGAGTGTCACTTATTTATTCAACCCTCAGTACCAGAGAGATAAATCATTGTGATCCCAGACTTGCCACTGATGTGATGGGGGCAGGAATCAAGCCCTGTCTACTCTCGGGAACACACCAAAAGTAGGAAATTATTTCAGGTTGGAGAAGCAAAACATCACACCTTTGTAAATACAGTATCTTCACAGTAATAATCAATACCAAGTAATTAAAAATAATAATGATTTCTGTTTATGTAATTCTTCCAGAACTGAATTTTTTTTTCAGGGAATCCAACACTTCTTTTTAAAAATATCCTGTGGGTAAAGGATAATCAAATCAGTTTTCATATATTAAAGACTAAATCCTTCATATATTCCCATTTCATACTTTTCTTGTGATTCTTAGAACTCTTTCTCTTACCAGCTTTCAGTTGATTTAGATTAAGCCCTGTAACTAATGCCAAAAATTTATTCCTGCCTTGAAAAGGGATTTTGTAATGCTGGCATCGTACCTTTTTGTCTCTCTATGGCTCCTTGTCAAAACTATATGCTTTACAAGTTGTTGGTTTTTTTTTTTAAAAAAAAAACAAACCTCTTTTGCAGCCTCAGTCTGGCACCCAGAAGTCAGGCTGAATTCCTCCGGTCTCGTGCATCCTCCCAGCATCTCTGTGAGCCGCACAGGCCAAACTCCGCACTAATTCCACATGTGCTACTCGGTTGTCTCCAAAGTGCCCCAAGTTACTACGAGCAGAGTTGGGTTTGAAATAAACTTCATTAAACTTTTTGCTGATGATAATCAAGCCACAATAGAATAATAGGAAAAAAAAAAAGTGCCTACCCAGAAATGCAGTTCAGATGTTCCTTTCTCCTTTCATATCAGCCAGTACCCAAACATTTCATGTATCTCAGTGACAGTGATGGACTCGTCCACCAGCTCCACTTGACGTCCCAAAATCTGACCGTAACGTTTCAGTGGCGTCTTCTCAAAGCCGTTACTTTTCTCTTCCATTCTTCTCGTGTCTCTCAATGTTGTATGCGACCAAAATGTTTACAATATGATTTTATTTTAGGATCCTTTCCATTTTTATAAATAAATCAAATGAATGTTCCTTTTATACAGCTGTAATTCACCCACATTGTTGCAGTAGAGCTGATTATCTCATTTACATTTTTAAGTGCTTTTCAAAGTGTAGGATATCTGAGCTGGAAAGCAAAACATTTCATTTCTTTGTTCTCAGGCCAACACAAAGCACTTCCAAGGTCAGGTATGGTGTAGACTTTCAACAGCAAACATGTTTACATGGCATTTGAAAGCCAGTTTAACTGAAAAAAACCCCTGTCTTTATAATAGTGATGTAAGTCAACTTAGCAAAGCTGAGGGACGGGGATTAATTCTGTACCTGGAAAAATTTAACTAAATAAGTTAGGCTTTGTTTTCTGTTCAGGGAAAAAAGCCTCTGACACTTAAAAATTGGCCTGGTTTTTTTATTTTTTTTTACCCCATTTTCTTCATCTCAGCAGTTATTAAACATAAGCTCTGTTACTCGTTGGGCAAAATGTGACACTTTGAAGCTGTAGAATAAAAACTGCATTTCTAAACAAAACAAAACCCATTGTTTAATTTTACAAAAGAGATGTTCTGTGGTGTACCTGGGGTAAGTCGTCTGCTGTTTTTAAGAGTATTCTACATGACAAAAGCTTCTCTGTCAGATACAGAAAAAAATTTGAGGGTACTGAGTAGCTTCAGAAACAGCTATCAGCATTCAGGCTCTGGCCACTGCATATGAAGCTTTTTGACAATAGAGAGAATTTTCAGTGTGATCTTCAAAAGGGTGCATTATTCATGACATCCATCGTGATTCCTCCTAGAAAATTAAAATCACGGGCAACAAACTTGCTTACTTCTAATTACTATTTTCAGAGCTAATTATATGCAGGAATCTATAGCAACCATGAGATTTTGATGTTATTTTTTTTTTTTTGGACATGGCTTTGATCAAATACTGATCTTTTGGTTTTACTTTTTTGTCCTTGTGCTGATAGGAAAGCTGAAATACCCAAATGAACATTAATTACTCATGGAACATTCTTTATACACAAAACTAGATTCTACAAAGCGACTGGTAGCAGAGCTGGTATGCAACACAGCAATAGTCCAAAAATGGTCAAGTTATAGGTATTCATGATTGATCAGAAGAGTTAGTCTTTTTTTGTGCTGTCCCAATGCACAATGTGCCACCAGCCAGTTACGATGTGATTGGAAAAGTCTGTAAACTCATACAGTATACTCTGGTTTGGACAATTGGTGAATGGATAAGTATAAGACTTGATAGTTTGCTACACTTATATGCTATAGTAAAAATACCTCATTTCTAAATTGTACTTGTTTAAGACATTGTCTGCTCTCATAATAAAAAAAAAACGTGCGCTCCACGCTGGCAAGCGCTATCTAGAGTCAGTGGACCTAACAAAGACTGTGTTATCTGAATTTCCCGAATTAAATTACTTTAAGATACATTGCAAACCCGCAGATTTAAAGGAACCTCTCATTTTATGCTCTGCAAAATATGTTTGTCTGTTGTAAATAAGAAAAGTAAAAATGGAGAAATTAAGGAAGATTACAGCGGTGCACCAATGCTCTCCTTTGCCACCATGAGGTTGCTGTCTTTACCAGGAACAAGTTGAGATCCTGTTTTGTTTTCAAAAACTTGCTGATTTGTGATGGAATGTGATATAAATCTGTTCTCTAAGGCAAATATGTACATATATATACATTCGTACATATACATGCTATCTCTTGACCATCTTCAAAGTCCTGTGAAAGAGTAAAACTTGCTCTTGAGCACAAGGAGGGAGTCCGGGTAGGACGACTGATGTGTAGCGAGGTTTTCTCCCTCCTTATTTTTCACCATGCCAAGCTATTTGGACTGTGTAAGCTGATCCTGTGGAAATAGCAGGAGAAGACAGGTCATACTTTGTAGTTTATCCAAAATGTTCCTGAGAGTCGTCCTGTACTGGTTATGTCTGGACACTTTGGAGTTACGGCAGGACTTTTGTCAAATTAATTGGGTCTTTGGTGACCTTTCTGATACGTGGAACGGCCCTGCTCCTTATCACATTTCTGCGTTGCATGACCTGATCATTTTAGTTTTTAAATCAAACTATGCTTGTTTGTGTTTTACCTCACAAAATTAGATGTACAAAAAGAAAACAAAAATCCTACAATTCACACATCCATTTCATTATATTAATGCAAATTCCTGGTACTGCAAGACTTGTTGAGTATTGAAGACTGGTTATATATTCAAAGCCTGGATTTCAAAATTTCTCGGAAGCGGTGATAGCACAAAAGTCCCTGGGCAGATCTGAAGTTCATGCTTGGGTCTGGTTAAATTTTTGGCATCAGAACATGTAATAGTTTTATAGCTATAAGACTTTAAAGTTAATGCCTGGCATCACTTCAAAACAATGTGCAAGATCTATCATAAGTAGTCCTCTTATCTTATCTCGATAGCAATTTTATCCTGTAAATGATTTGAGAGTACAGTATTTCAGTGCTGTGGAAAAGAGCAAGGGGGGGGTTCTGTTAAATCTTTACATTGTGAGTACTTTTAATGATCCTGGTTTATGTACGGGTGTTCTACTTGGAGGAAGCAAATGTGAACTGTATCGCATGTTCTGCAAAGCACACGACGAGTCCGTGGACTTGTTGGTCTCTCCTTTCCAGGGCGCTCTGCAGAAGGTCTCTGTGCAGCTCAGCTTTTTAAAAAGCAACACTGGAGGCATCTTTGGTGTAATTTATAGCGTATCTGCAGTGTGAGTCCCTTCCCAGGTCCAGTCCTGACTCCGTGCCACGCTTTTCAGCTGATGGGTAGCGATGCCCTGATTTCCTGGCATACAAAAGATAACTCAAAATATTCCCTTTCTGCTGCCGTAGCCGCCTCTGTGTTGATGTCAATCTAACATCCACATTGTGCACTTTGCTTCAAGTCAGCACTTGCGGTTAACAATGCCTTTATTCAAGCTGACAACATAACTAAGCTTTTAGTAAATGTGTAAGTAAATGTTAAGTGTGTATTCAAACATTCAACAATGACTAGGAAACTTTAAAAAAAAATCTTTGAAACTTTGTATTGTTTGTTTGGTGTGTATCTGTTAGAAATAACATAGACTATCAGTTCCTTGGGGCATGACTGTTCTTTTGTTAAGCATATAACAAAAAGATCAAGGCTCTGAGGGACTGCCGTAATAAAAATAAATATATAAGAAGAACAATAATGACAGAATAAATTTGTCAATGCATTTTATGAGCTTGGTTTAGAAGTGATTATTTCTGAACTAAATAAAGACTGGATAGTTGTGGTAAAGTGACATGATCATAATACTCTTTTTATTTATTGCCATTTATACTTCATTTGTAGATCACATGCTACACTTTACTATGGGGCAGGAGGGGAGCCCCTCATCTCGGCGAGCATCCCGTTTCAATAATATGGAATAAATTTTCACTGCAAATTCCAGACATGGTTTTCCAGAGAGAGGATTGTTCTTCTGGCTTAAAGGAAAAGTTATTGGTACACTGCAAAAGTGTTCCTAGGAAGCACAGGTCGTACAAATAAGATGAAAACAAAAATCGGAGACAATTGCAAATGCAAATGCAATTGTTGCAATTGCAACATTTCCATTTCCCTTTCGATCTTTGAGGATATTTATTACATTTTTAGTACGAATTCTTGTAGCCTATAATAAGATGGAACTACTAAGACTTAACTACTCCTGTTCAATCCGTGGTCCTACCTGTGCAGAAGAAGTTTACTCAATAAGGGTGGCCAAACTGGGTCTGTCGCGTCTTAGCAGCTCTCATGTATGGCTGGAAGCAACTGTTGCTGAAGAGCTGTACTGATACTGCACTGTTTTCTTAATCAGCTCATTGAACGACATTACCTATAAGTTTTTCTGCCATCCCGTGCTTCTCACACGTGTTTTGCATCCGTTGGTGTTGTTTCAGGCCTTACAAGATGAAGTGGAAAGTTACCGCAATCAGGCGCGGGCTGCAGAGAAGAAGCTGCAACGCTGGGAGCTGGAGACCCACGAACAGGTACCGGCTGCTGTCTCCCCTGTCCTCTTCCCTTGGGCAAGGAGGTTCAATGTTTAAAAATAATATCTTGCTTCAAAGCAAAAGCACATATTTCCCTGCAAAATTTTCAGCTAGCTTGCTTTTCTGTTTTTTGGTAATAAAAGAGAATTAAACTGTCTGAACCCTACAGGCAAATACTTATCTCATGCTCTCTATTTCAAGTTGGTATTTAAACTATTCTAGCTGTTAAATGATGCATTTATTTTGAACTGACTATAGTGTTTTAATAGAGGTTTCTGAGACTATTCTAACCTGTTGTTTAATGGCTTGTATGAAGAGAATTGTAATTGGGCAAAAACTGAGCTAAAAATAATCTTTATTCCTGATCTTATGCATTCATTGTCCTAGCATGTTGTCTGTAAACAGTTCCATATGATTAATAGTGCTAAAATTATTCTGGATACTTTCAGTGAAATCAGAGATTTAGTGTGCTTCAAGCAAAATAGTGTATGTAGTTTACAGACTAGTATTGAAACAGAAAGTCAATGATCTGCATTCGAACCAGATTAAATTGAAACATTCAGGAAAATATACAGGTGGTGGATATCTGAATCACATACGACTTTACAGGTTTCTAATACAAATTGGGTTTTGCAGCATTTGAGAACTTTGTTTGGTGCTGAGTAAACTTTATCCATAACATATATCCTATATAAAGCATTTCTAAATCTATACCTGCAGGAATAGTAAGTCGGGGTGGTTGTAGAAGAGTAATAATCATTAATTTAAAATATTTTTTCCCCAGTTGTTGTTGTCCTACTTGCACATGGGAGCTGTCATTCCCCCTGGGTGTTTATGTTCATGTATTTCCTCTCAGGAGAGTCGGTGATTAGCTGTTCTGCTCTCTTCCCCCTCTGCCTCCCAAATCCAGATGTTGGGCCAGGGTCACCCTTAGCTGCAATGCTTGCAGCATTGGAGGAATTCGGTGTAATGAGTGCGTTCGCCTACAAGCATTGCATTTTGGCTTCAAAGAGTCTCTGGAAAAAAACGAGGAAAATTAGCTATTTGGTGCATGGTTGTCCCTCCTGGGGAACAGCACTGGCCTGCACACTATGAGAGTCCTCTTCCAAATCTCTCTTTTTTATTATGTTTTTCTTCAACCTTTGCCACTGCCATTTTGCTTTCTTCCCGACCCATTTTGAGAGAGGAGCCAGAAGAAGAAACAAAAAATGACTTGTGAAATACAGAGGTAGAAGGCTAGACGTGCAGATTCACAGGATGGTCCCCCCTTTCTGCCTTCAAGGTTTTTTCTTACGTGAGCACCCGGTCTAAACTAACCTACAGCACTATGATGAAGGACTAGCTCAGCTGGTAATGTCCCGTTCCCCCATACAAATGGAACAGGAATGTTATTTAAATGACATTGCACCATCTAGCTTAGAGCTTTTCTTGCAGTGTGGTAATATGTTAGCAGACTTATGGTAACGCTCATATCTGAGTTTGTCAACGGTCTTGTCTCTGCCATTCATCTGTTGGGACTTTCTGAAGAAGCTGGAGCCATCGAGGATGTTTTTGTTTAGGTGGCTTTGGTCTATTTTGCAGACAAACATTTTGGAAGTTGTTAGTGTGACTGGTTAATCCATTAGTTATGCTTATCTTTCCAGCAGAAAAATGCAAAAATGACATCTCTGACATATTTCCAGTTATTATGTCTTGGCCAGGCTACCTGTAAACATGTTCATCAAGTATTAACAGTAGCTAACAACTCATCAGCTGATCAGGGAGTTGAAATATTTAAGGCAGAAACTTAGAACTTGCTTTCTGCTTTTACCAAATATTGTCTGAATTGGAATTGCATAAAACATCAACGTTTGTGCTGGCGCTATTACAAAGGCCACTTTCCTGAGCTTTTTCATGTCTATAAATAAGGAGGAGAGAGGGTTAAACAGCTTCTGGTTTTCATTAAAAGGAAAAATCTTGTGTTTTGATTCTATAACAACAACAAACAAATGAATGAGACATGAAAAAACATTTTGTTGTGCTTTTAATTAAAAATAAAAAGCTGTTTCTCGTTATGGCTTGTTGGGTGGTATCTTAGTGCTCCATGTTTGTCTTTTTTTCGGTGCAATGTCCTTATAACTCTTCGGTCTCTAAGAGTGACTGACAGATCCACAAAGCTTAACTCTTTGTTACAATAACCCTCTGGTGATTGCACAGAGTTAACCTTTCTTTATTATAATTATCCAGAGAGACAAAGACAAACTATCCTATAAATAAGGGGGGGAAATACATTAGAAGGACTCTGATGGCAAGCCCTGAGCTGTCTGGAGGCGAGCGTGGTGCTGCAGTTGAAGACGAGCTGTTGTTTTGATGGAGCTTTTTCATTCCAATACTTGGTGTTCTTGTATGAACTTGTGTTTACTCCTGTTTACTTCGTCAATCCTCTTTGCTGCGTGAGTAGATGCAATCACGTTATATCTGTGTTGTTTCATCAGTGGTGCAGTATGGCAACGTTATCTGAATGATGAGTTCCAATCCTGATGAACGTACATTTGTCAAAAGTGCCCGGAACTTCTCCCACTTTGACTAACCTAAATAATTTTATCTTTTCCATAAAGGTTGTCTTGTCTCTGCTAAGCATGGTTTTCTAGGACAATGGTCCATGTGTTCAGTAATGCTACACTTCTAGATTGGAGTCTCAGAACTGTATCATCTTTCTTCATGTCACGCTGCTGGATGTTTCCTTCAAAAATTAGATGTCCACCTTCTTGAGACATATGTAATGGTATTCATGGAAAGTGGCAAACCAGCAGTAAATAAAGTGTAACTCACACTTAATATATAGTTTTTTGTATGTAGGGGTTTTGATATATAGTCCCAAGACAGTTGAAGCAGTCTGGGAAGGTTCCAAGGAAATTTGGGTGTGTCCAAACATTTTCCTTGCAAAGCAATGTTGAAGGTTCTTGTATCTCAGTACTGCGTAACTCTGGGAACTGGCTTCCCATCAACTAATCCCATTTAGGTTATGTTCCTGTATCGTACACTCTTGTAGTGCATCACTTGGTTGTCTCTGATACATGCCTAGATCTAATGTAAGACAAGATTTCTGATAGAAAGACCTTTCATTCTACTAAAAATGTTTCTCTTTCTTGAGTCATATGGCTTTGTGCAGTTGTCAGTCATAGTTAAAAAATCTAAGTTGTTCATACAGCAGACTTTACATCCTGTGAATGTGTAATTAAAAATGATGCACATTACTGAGACCTCAAGCGTGTGCCTTAATGAATCCTGGAATTTAGGCACATGCAACAGATTTTGCTGAATTGGGGCCTGTATAAAAGTTAATGGTAGTGATCATCTTGCTTTATTACCTAGATTTCTTTAGAATACCTCATTTCATTTCATTTCATATTCCTTTTTGTAAGGGTAATCACCCCAACACAGTATACTAAAAAGCTCCAAGAATCTCTCTTTCAAGAATTACATGCAATAATTTTTTTTTTTTTTTTTCCCAGAAAAAAGCGCCTGTTCTTTTCATTCCTTGTTCTGATATTTTTAACTACAGGGGTGGATTGAGTACAGTGTAAAATTTCTAACTGGGGATAATAGAGGGAAAACTGTTCCTCATGTTCACAAACAACTGAAGTAGCAACGCTACAGATACTCAAACCACAGGAATACTCCTCCAAGCAGTCAAGTCACAAATAGAGTCTTAAAGGAGAGAGATTCTCTGAAGACAGAAAATCAATTATGTTCAATTCATGAATATTACTGAGGAAATGAAGGAGAATACCAATGTAGACTTCCAACCCTTTAATTTCTTTTTTCTCAAATAGATTATAAAGAGGGGAGAAAGGAGTTATCTGAGTAAGGATATTGTAGAAGTATTTGGAATAAAATGGAACAGCTTAGTTTGTTAAGTGGATTTCACTCATGTTCAAATGAAAAAAGGAGTGATAATTGTAAAAGAGCTATGATTCAAAAGCATTCAGCAAGTTTTCATTTTTAATGTTTATTATTCTGACTTGCTCAATTTTTTATGACTGCTGGATATTTACCACATTCAGCCTAACTTACTGTTTCCATGCCAACTAAATATATTTGTTCCAAGACGAATGCTGTGATGCATCATCCTGAAATTTTAGTTGCCGTGTAGCACAGAGAACTTCTAACATTTGCCACACCTTCTCCTTGATGGGAACAGTGCTACTGCCTGCAGGTTTGTGGAGCTGGGAGTAAAGAATCAGTAAGACAGAGATGAGTGACATATGCCTATGTCCAGGGTATGGTCCCAAATAGTTCTTAATACAACGACGACTGGAGGATTTGAGGAATATTATTATCCCTTTGGTTTAGGGCTTTTGGTCCGTGTTTCTTTTCAGACTCATTTTTAAAGGTATCATGGAGTTATAAATGCGATCAGATAAATTCACAGAAAATCTTTGCCCTCACTTCCATCACCCTGCCCTGCTATATATGCTCTGGAAAAAACACGTGGAAGCGGTGGACTTTCCTCTGTCTGGAGGTGGGTGAACCACTGCAGGAAGGTTGCTGCAAACCCAACCTCTCTCCTGCTGCAGGTGCCCCAGGTAACCGCGACAGCCCGGCAGAGCTTCTGGGGCCCCTGCCTTCAACTTCCAGACTTTCTCAGAGGGTTGTCTTTCTCGGGACGTGTTAGAGTCATCTAAAATCAGGCTAGAAAGCTCTAGGGTAGGTATTTAAAAATGAAAGCTTTGCTTTGTGGCCAGCTGCAGGTGAGGAGGATTTAGGCAGCCTTTGGTTTGCAGAGCCGAGGAGTATTTTGGAAACTGAGAAACAAACAGTTGGCGCGCACTGGAGGCAGTGATGAAATTCTGCCATTTGCTCTGGTTGCTTCAACCCACGTCGCTGAAACGCTTCCAAAAATTTTCCCCCAGAGACCCATTTCTGCTCCCACAGAAATGGGAAGCCGAGTATGGATTTGAATGATCTTAACCGCAGAAGTGATTCACAGAGAGCAGCCCTTGCACTGTCACTGCCCGCGGACCAGGCGATTAACCCCTTGGGCGGGCAGCGCTGGCCCCAGGGCTGAGCAGGCTCTGGTGCGATGGGGAAGAGAGGGAGAACCGGAAAGAAGTTTCCACCGTGACTTTCAAGAACGGCGACACCCAATATTGTCACGTTAAAATAGTTCCTGCAGTTTCTCTATGCGACCAGCACAGACCGCAGAGGCTGTATTTGAAGAGCGCTTGTTTTTTCTGCAGTTGTGCGAGGGTGAGGAGGGTCCTTCTCCTGTCCATCCATTGCTCTGCCAACCCCCCAAGCCCTGGGGTCAGGAGGGTACTCTGTACTTCAGCTGGTTTCCTCCCGTAAAGCATTTCATACATGTATATATATTGATAAAAGTGTAGGAGACAAACATCCCCCCGGCTGGCAGCTGAAAATCTGCTGGTTCAATGTCTGCAGACAGCACAATAGAAAATTCCCTTTCTAACTCCTTATGGTGAACAAATTTCAAGTTTAAAACATTTTTATTGAAAAGAAGATGCTGGAGAGCCACATACAAGTGGTGAAGAATCTGATGTGAGTCGGAGCACACTGGCCAGGCTGTTTGGTGTACATAGACCAAAGCATCCATTTCTCAGTATGATGTTCTCTTTTCAGACTTCCCCATCGAGGCTGATGGGGAAAAATCAGACTGATTCTGGTTATATCTCTCTAAGGGACCTTTCATGGATATAGGTCCCCCTATAGGTGTATGGCAATGTTGACTTAGGTACCATAAAATGACCACTGACATTATTTGGAGCCCAATTCTACCACTTTTACATTGGTTAGTGTCTACCATACGTGCAATTCCATTAATATATTCATTAATCACATTAATACAAACGCTCCCCCCAATTTTTAATTAAGACTGTTACAATAAATCATAACTTTGCATTTGACATTTTATAATTTGTGTAGCATTTTCTTTAGCAGCCTACTATGGAAGGAATGCAGAATTAAATCGAAAATAGTAAATTATACTATATAGCATGAAGTTTCAGATTAGCAGAAGGAGATAGAAGCTGAGATTCAAGCACAGAAAAACAGATTTGCAGGTGGGATTTGAAAGGAGCTGGAAATCAATGGAGTTGAAAGTTCCCGGGAGCTCCATATGGCAGGAACTGCGGGAGAGAAGGCTCTCACTAACTCTGCAACTGTCAAAGGGAAAAGAGGTAGATGATGATGATGTACGTGTGGAAGTCAATGATCAAATGTTAGCTTTGGTAATCAGACACAACTGGAAAATACACAAATATATACCTACTTCATAGAACAGAATGAATTACTGGAACGAAGTGGCCAGCTGGAGAAAGACAGTGAAACAGAAACTACAGAACAAATAGTTAAAAGGAAAAAGAGAATTTTTACCAAAAAAGAATAGAAGCATATGCCAGCATGCAGGAATTAGAGAGTATTTAAAAATGTCAGTTTTCTAGCTCTTCGTCTTAAATGGTAGTGAATGAGAAAGAGATCTTTCTTTTAAGAGAGCAGCACATCATTTGAGAGCATCTGTGGTTTGCTTGCATATTATCAATTAAGGGAATTTTGTTCTTTCAGAAGTGTTTAAAGTAGGACTACAAGGGACAATGATGCTGGTATTTAATGCAGGGAATTAAAAAAAAAGAAGAAATGGGAATGCATGGAGGAGCCAGTCAGATGACAGAAGAGAAGAGCAGAGACACTTCATCTCCAGTGTGGGCTCTCAGCGATGAGTGCTCAATTAGTGAGCTGTCCCATTGATTTCTTCTAGGTGATGAGGTGCCTGGATGGAGCTAAAAAGGACTGGAGAAGGCCAGCTTTGTGCTGATCTTTAACATGTTTTAAACTCTAAAGTATTATTTTGATTGCAATTTCATCAGCACCAAATGCCATCCATCAGAAGTCCCTCAGGGAAGCGCAACCATGGCTGTCTCCAGCACTACCCATCCTCACCCACCCATTCGTCACCCCACTCAGTCCAAAGCTGAGCAGACTTACCAACCGCAATGCTTTGTAAACCTGACAGCTTGTTTTCCAGTCGAGGTGCTGGTTAGATTTTGGTTCTTGAAAGAGGGGAAATGGTGATAGTAAAAGTAGCTGCTGATTGTTATCTACAAAGATTTGCTTGTTCACACAGTCAGTGTGAAAATATTGAGCCTGATCCTGCGTGCTGCTGAGTTTTGTCAGCTCTCGCTGTCGTTAGCGAGCACTCAGCACCTCCGCATATCACACGCTGAAACCTTGACTTGCTGAACCACCCCGGGATGGAAAGGATTATAGAGAAGGTAACACATGCTGGAATGTAAAACTGAAATACATAAATACATTCCAGTGGTGGTGTCAAGGATGCTTACAGCTTTATTTCAGACTTAATTTTCTGGATAGCGTATTAGGAATCGACAGAGCCAGAAATGAACACCATGTGTTTTCAGCTCTGGCCTGGCAGCGCTGGTTAGTGGCCGGACTGGTTTGGGTTTTGTTCCTCCAGGTCAGGGGGTGTGAGCCGTGTCTCTGAGTCCCCTTCGCCTTGCAGAGGGGAGGACCCTCGTGGTGCAATAACGACCTCTCCGGCCGATGAAAGGACAGCATTGACAAGAGCTGAAGGAAATAGTGCTCGGGGACAAAGATGGCATCTGCGATGAGTCATTTGGAAGGAGGGGAAAAGAAGTCGGGGATCCTCCAAAACCCAGCTGGAACAATAGCGGAGCCCTGGAGAGGGGGAGGTTGAGAGAACAGCGCGAATTTTCTAGCCACAGCATTCCTGGTTGTTCTATGGTGTTGACAGTGAAAGCTTTTATTCCTCTCCAACTCGCGCAATCCCAAGAATGCCGTTCTTGCCATGTGCAGCCCACTGGTGTTTTTTTTAAAAAAGCTTTGCTCGCCTTCCCTTCCTTTGCAGCTATGAATTATATAGACTCAGATTGCTTAACTACAAACAGAGGATTTTCCAGGTGGGAGATCTTGGTTAAGAAAAAAAAGATATCGAAGTACGAGTCACTGAAAGAATAAGGCCTCTTGGATGCAGGTTGGAAAAAAAAAAAACGACTTGGAGCAGAAAGTTCAGTGTGCAGCGAGCAGCTTGGCGTAACTGGAGGTCCCAGCAGATTAGTGAAACAACAAGGCAAAAATGTTTTGGACGCTCAGATGGTTTACTAGCTAAAGACAGAAAAACAAAGAGGACGGCTAAGCCACCAATTTATGTTTTATTGAAACTGTCAGAACAGAGGAGGTTCTCCAGCAGTATTTTTTCAGTGGAGAACAACATGGTGTACACTTGACAAAATAACTTGCTCAGCTGATCTTGCTTAGTTACTGTTTTCAACTGAGCCAAATTCATGCAATTTATAGCATTCATTACTTCTCTTAAGAACTTGAGAACATTTGTATCAAATTGCATTCTATTTCTCTAAATCTGGAAGAACAATATTTCAATGTACATTGCACAGTAAGAATAGCAATTCCCACTGCCTGAAATAAGAGAGTATGTGCACTAAAAAACAGCGGATATTCGTATTTGATTATATTGTGAAATGACAAATGTTCAGACCTTGCTCTTCGTTGAAAAAAAGGATACATTGTTTGATCCTTCGTTGGGAAAAATTGTTTCAGAAGATTTCAAGCTCCAATTAAATATTCTTTTACAAAAGAAACCTGAGAGATCTGAAATTTAAGGAAATTGCAGATTTTGGTAGATTTGGTTCCTCAGTTATAGACATTGCCCAGCGTCCCCCAGGCCAGCTGATGGAGGAAGGGGCCCATATAGACTTGTAGCATTTTTCTGGGAGTAGGGCTACGCTCACTTTATGTTTAGGAGTGCTGAGAAGCAAAGGAGGAGTCGGTGCAATTAGGGAGAACACAAACATGCAGTCATTAATCATTACTTTGACATTCTTTGGGTTGTTGTTTGGTTTTTTGGTTTTTTGTTGATTGGGGATTCTTTAATTGGGGTGGCATCGTAGTAATTTGTCCTTCGCTCGCCCTTTTCAAAATGCTTTCAGAAAATTACTTAAGCAGTCTCACACCACCTGAATGAAGTTGACCTATGCAATATTATTCTTATTATTATCCTCATTTAGAAGAATGAGACTTTAGTCTGAGATTAAATGATTTGCCTAAGGCTGAAGGAGTTATTTTTACCTTGTTGGTACCCTAACCTGTCTTTAGATTTATTACAGCAGATCTTTCGTGTCTTCTTTCAGAGATGTGTATTGCAGAACAGATGCGTAACCTTTTTAAAGAGATTCCTCTTTTAAACAGCATTATAACATACCATTGTTTAAATAATACAGGAAAGGATTTGAGAGAGACAGGAAATCACTTTTCTCATCTTACTCCCCCTGAAATGTGGAGAAAATTTGATAATTAAATTATCCCAATTATGCCTTTTGGTCACTATCCTAGTGTTTCCTGGCACAGCTGGAATTATTATCCTTCACAAATATTATAAACAGGCAGAAATTAAGATACTAAAAAAACCACACCACCTTAGTTAAGTGAACTGCCTTTTGATTCTTATCTGACGTAAACAAAATGTTAACTTCATGCCCTTCGAGACAAGATTTTTTTTTTTAAAGGAACTTGAACAACTCTTCTGTGGTCCCTTCATTTGCTTTGGCAACGTGTACTTCAGAGGTTCTTTTGCATTTTCATTATGCTCCTCCGGTCCAAATAAAGTAATTTACAGTTGGGAGATCTGGAGAAGATTGCATTTGTTTGGGTTTTTTTAATTTAATTTTTTTTTTTAATGAGACGGGGATTTTGCACCAGGGCCAGTGTGTTCTGGATGATAAACTCAGCATCACAGACCCCTCAGAAGTAAGAAGGGGAGACCTGGCTATCGGGAACCTGAATAAGCTATAGCATGATTATGGCTGTATAGCAAAGCGTAGAAGAGAAGCAGAATATCCTCTGCTTTGCAGGCTGTTCTTAGCACATGGACTAAAATGCATCTGGTCATCTTGAAGAGACTGTATTTCTCCTGGATGTGCTGAAGTTGTTTCTTTCAAAAAGGAAGGAGAGTGACTACAGTGCAGCTCCGTGCCAATGGGACTTGTTCCCGATAGGTCCCGTGCTCCCATCTGCTTCTAACCCAGCCCCACAAACATCCCTCTGAAGCTTTTAGAAATAACGAGTCGCTGCAAAACTGAATTCTGCCACCTGAAAACTCCTTGAAGAAGTAAAATTGAAACTCATCTTACGCTACTGAAAAGCATTGGGCCGGGCCTGACCACTTGGTTTGGAAAGCTCAGGTTCGGATATTTTTCTTTTGGGCGTCAAAGCCAACTTTTATCTCTTTGGAGAATGGTCAATGCCCAGCTGTGACAAGGTCTCATTGTAGTCTGAAATTATAACTTCCCTGCTTTTTGCATCACTTTGTAGAATTGTGTGAATATTTGTCTCTTTTTTTCTAATTTATCATGTGACTAAGCATACATGAGCTATGTGTGGCAACTTCAGCTTTCAGTTGTTTCTACTGACACCAAAGATGATTGATGGCAAAACTTTAAACCTCATATGTTAGCCACCAACCTGAATAAACAAAGACCAGTGTGGCAGCTTAATATTAAAAGCTATAAAACCTTCCTGGGGGTTCATGGATTAAATCAACTCACCAAAATGAATTTTCAAAAAAAGCTTTCTCAGGACTGAAGAAAAACGAACACAACAGTAAATGAAATAGAGCTATCCTCATCCAGCAGACTAAAGCCCTCCTGAGGGCTGAAGAATTGCAATTTTAAACATCTCTCAAGAGTGCAAGAGGAGACACAGTATTTGTGGATCCTAGGGAGGCAGCTTGAGGCTATAAAAGAACAAAAAAGCCTTTAAGGCACAAAAAAAAAAAAAAATCCCTGCAGACATAGTTTTCATTGGTCAAAAATAAGTGTTAAAAATAAAAACCTTCCCCCATTAAAATTAGTATACATTAGCCCACTGTATGTTATTTTTCAGTTATAAGAAGTGATTTAGATTTTTGCCATGCACTATTTTAATCTCTTGGGTCAATAAACCTTGATAGTAACTTCAGCCAAAAATATCAGCATGTTGTTTATCATAATATGACAGGAAACAGCTGGGATCTTGTTTTCATCTTATTGTGATGCAATTATTAGTGAGCACAGTTGAAAGTAACATGTTTTGTCTTAGCAAGTAAACAAATTGCAGTTGTATCCCAAAGAACAGTTTTCACTGCAAAAAAAGTGCATGTCTTCTCTCTGCAATAGAGTAAGAAATCAGCCCCAAGCAATGCTTCAGCTACCGGGGCTTGTTTCTCATTTTCTTTCTCCATTTTCAGCCGACCCAGTAATATATATCCATACTTTAAAGCACAGAACATATTTCTTCCCGACTTTCCAAGAAACACCTTTGTCAAAAGGCAACAATCCCCTTGCTGCTCTGCAGAGTTAATAGCAAACATTAACAGCGTTGTGAAAGCATGTATTTAGAGGACACTTGCAGATTAAACTATTAAAACCAGTGAGGGGTTGAAAGAAGGCTGTTGCACAATTAGAACATTATTATTTCACTCACAGGGCTGTATTAAAATTTTTGTTGCATCTACTGAGAATGAAACTTTCTTGACTTTCCTCTAGGGAAAATTGTAATAAGGGGCTCTTGCTCCGTGCCTGGCACCTGAGGAAGCCGGTGTGAGTCCTAGGTGCTCTGTAGGCATGGCTAGATCGTGGTGTAAGGAGTTATACCGGAGTCCAGGCTCAGCTCCTGACACCTGCATCACCTGTAAATGCAGAGCTTGAGTGCGAGCCAGGCCCCTGCGATGGAGTTCCTGAGCTGGTTGGGTCACCCCAATATATTGGCAAGGTGATCATCCAGATCCTCTTACTCCTGAAAGAGATTTTTATTATTCAAAATGCAGGAAATAAAAGCATTTTGCTGTTCTAGCTGCCTCTTTCTGCTCCCGTCTCGCCAAGAACAAATGGAACATGTTGAATTAACTGAAATATATGTTTCTGCTCTATCAAGGTCCCCACCCAAATGAGCTGTTGGCTCAGAAAATATTTATCCTGGCAAAGCACCTATGCATAACTTTGTAAGCCTTTATAGAAATAGTAGCATAGATTTATTGGCGTAACTTTCAAAAACATAAATTTTGATCACTGGCTTATATACAAGCAGAGTTCAAACAAGGTTTCCTGTCTCACCATTTTTTTTTCTTTAGATTTGCATAGTGGCATCACTTACTTGCAGTTCACAAGGAAAGCCTCTAATTGCCTCTTTGCATAGAGATTTGGAGATTTCTTCTGCATGTCAGAATGGCTCATAGACAGAATTTTCCTAAAGTTTCATCAGATTGTTTTATTCCTTTTGTATTGATAATTGTATTATGCATAATGCATATTTTGGTATGACCTGCTTTTTCCGTACGATGGTAATTGGCACATCTTGCAGTGAACTTTGTGTTTGGTTCTCACGTGCGTAAGCATGTGCGCTCCTTGCAAGCTGGGAGCTGGAAGTTGTAACTCGTGCCTTCTTCAGATGTAAGACTGAGGTTTTGATTTGTGGTTGCAATGGTAGATTTAAGCAATTCGGTAACTAAAACAAAATTAGCACAGAATGGCATTGGTGTGTAAATCATTGGAAAAAAGGTTCAATTTGGAAGTTTAAAGATATTTTATAAATTAATCTGATATTGAATCCCTTTTATCCTTTATTTACATATTCAGCTGCTAATCCAGAAAAACACCTAAGTACTTGCTTAATTTGAATTAAGCGGTTAATCCTATTGGAAGTTAAGTACAGATGTGAGGCCCTGATTCAGCCAAGTAATAAACTGTGTGAGCATTCCTGCACGACTTGATGGACAGAGCTGAACCAGGGTCTCCATATTTTTCCTGGGTCAAGATTCGGCAAATACAACCACGCTGGAGAGATACGAAACACAATCCTTCCAGCTGATCTGTCTTCATGTAACACTGCTTTGTAACTGTACTGTTTCCTCAGCATCTGTTGAGTAAGGTTATGGACTAAAATCTCCTCCTCTAGGTGTAACTGTTTTGGTGTGAACATCCGACCTTGTAACCTGTCTAAGATGCTCAAACCTATTTGTTGAAAGTCCCATAGCCTCAACGAAGTTGAGGAAGACACAAAGTGCCATGAAAAATAGTTGCATGATGAATAAAAAAAAGTCCTTAAAAGCACCTAGAAGTTGAGAAATTTTGTAAAAAAATCTTGGGAAACAGTAATTCACTTGTCTAAGGGAGTAAGGGGCAGATATCACTCTCCTGACCTGGCTCAGATCCCACCAAAGGCAAAAAGAAAACTTGTGACCATCAGTTGGCAAAATGTATGTCTGTATAAATGCTCTGTTGAGCTAGATTTAGGAATGATTATTGCTTCTTCAGACCATGTCCCAGCAAATACCTTACTCTTGCCTTTTAATGTTTTTTTTTCTCCTCTCCATATATTCTTTATTCTTATGTTTTCTTTTCCCTTTCTTCCTCTTTTTTACCTCTTTTGCTCTTTACAGGTCTTTGCCGATCTTTCTTCTCTCTCCTTCCCTTTCCCTTAATATCACAATTCTGCATTTACTTGGACTCCAATTTGGGCAAAAGAAGCAAAAAAGTTACTCACCGGCTTCCAAGAGTAACCATTTATATATAAATTTCTTTTTGTTCTGTTACAGATGACCCATATACGACAAGAATATGAAACCACACTCAAAGGTTTGATGCCAGCATCTTTGAGACAGGAACTTGAAGACACTATTGTATCTTTAAAATCTCAGGTAAATTCTTATTATTCATCTTCAACTTTTTAGACTGGATAAAACCCATCTCTTCTAGACAAGATAATATGACTGTCTAAAGTTTGGCCAAAAGTACTGAGTAAGTCTCAAAATCAAATTATGGCAGCACTCACATGCTTCTCACTCAGTCATCTTTCACAAGGCTTTTCTCTAGTTTCCTCACCTTGAAAGCTACCATGTTGTATCTTTTGATCCCAGATTTTGCTTCAGTTGGCAGTTGAAAGTAGAAATTATGCTGTATTCAGTATTCAGGGTTTTTTCTCAACCTTTCAAATATTACACACAGTTATCTCTCATCTTCCTTACCCTGTTTCTCCTGAAGGAATCATTTAAAGAGTTCATGTAAAGGGTACAGAAGAGAATTAGAAATCATTTTGTTTTCTTTCCAGCCTATATAATAAAGCAAATGGGATATTTCTTTTTTAGATACTAGTCCAAATGATCATTGTGTTATTTCTACGTTTTCCTATATAAAGAGGCTCTAATATTCTGTAATGCTTTGTCTTTAATATTGCAAAAAACTAGCTCATCTAGAACAATGCAGAATCAATCTTATTTATATGAAATAGACTATTAAATTGGCTAACGGAAATATCAAAATGTCATTGTAAATAGGGAACTACTAGTCAATTGGGTGTGTTTCTTGTACATGGTTGCCGCAGAAGTTATTTGATGCTTTTCTATTCGGTATATTAGGAGCTGGAAGAAAACAAAATGTCATCATTGCCTGAACTCACATGAGGAATGATAAATAGGAGTAAAGAGGGGTGATCATAGATGTGGAATGATGGTAATCCAAAGAAAACACTGTCAGTGTTCGCGTATGGCCCAGTGCAGGACTGTGCATTTAAACGTGTTGGGAAGGACTGGGATCTGTCCTGGGCTGAAGGGAAGAAATGAGAGAAAGACAGGGCAGTGCTGGTGACTCAGAGCTGTCCATGAGCTCTGGGAAGAGCAAAAGCCCTGAGGACACAGCATACTAGTTTAGGCTTGATACCAGCACACGCCTTATACCAATTTTCAGGACCGTTTTTCAAGCAATTATAGACCTACAAACTCTCCATTTCTCTTTCTTAGGCAATCTCTCTCCATGGAGATGGTTGGTAATTTAATGTATTGGGTTTTTTCCCCTTTTTTTTTTTCTCTTTACAGTGCATAAGGGTTATTCTGTAGCATTTTTTGCTACGCATGAGATGCTTCCCCTGGCAATGTGTGCCCTTAATAGAAGTAGGAAATTTTTATAGGGAAAACTTTCATATTCCTATATGCTAGCAGTGACACAACTTCAACACTATGGTTGTAAACACTCTGCTTACATATCAAGGGATACCTAATGGAAGTGATGCTCTCATTTAAATAGTAGTGGGAAATAAAGAGTTAAGGATCTACTGGGAAAATCTATTTCCAGTGGATCGTAAAAAGCTATTTTTAAAGTGTGGTTGACTATTAGCACTATCTGGTAGGAAGCGTAACTCTGGAGCTAATATAGGAATACCACACCTTTTAATGAGTTAAAAAAAAGTAGAATCTGATATCCACCTGCAGGGCTTCTGTAGGCAGCAGCAGCATTTCAAAAGAGTAGAAGTAACTACACACATTAAAACCTGGGTGCTATCCCAGAAATACATAGCTGCTGGCTGTATTTCCAGCGGTACGCTGTCGTCGCAGACCACTCAGAAAGCAGGGCTCTTTCTGAAGCACAGGTGTCCTGGTCTTCGAAAATCGTTGAAATTCCTGTTTGAAAACATCAGACAAGAAGGGCAGTGGAATCTCTGCACCTGTCAGGATTATTTATTGTTGGAGGAGGATGAAGAGGATAGGCTGGGTAAAAGCACCGAGCAGTGATAAAAATAAACAAAAAGAAAGAAAATACTTGAGGCTTGGGCAAAGTTTTCTAGAAACGTTGCTAAATATAAAGTACGCTGCCCAATTGTCTGCTCTTGGTGAGTGGTCCCAAAGTGGCCACAGTGTATTAATAAACATTAATTTTCATACACTTGAAGAACAGGTAAGTACCTTCATCATGAGAGCGAAAGTGCAGGGGTCAGAGCACAGGCGTCATATGGGAGTTCAGAGTAGAACCGGCGCTCCCAAACCCATGCATAACCCGTATGGTACCACCAGCTGAGTTTAAAAACCGTTTTGACTCTGTTCCTAAGGGGGTGGACAGTGTGCAGCTGGAGGGAGGCCAGGGAAGCCAAGCTAACTACCTTCTATCAAGTAGTAATTCTAGTGTGCAACTAAAGTGTTATTGCATTTTCTTTAGGCAGGCTACACCAGAAAAACACCTTTTATGAAATGAGTGCAAATTTATTAATTTTGTACACTATTTTCACGTGGGTTATATTTTACAGGTAAATATTCTGCAGAAAAGAGTCTCTGTCCTCCAGGAAGAGCTGAATACCTACCACACCAGAAGGTACGTGATTATCTTTGATCAATTTGTACCATTTCACACCTGTGGATCCCAGTTATTGAAGTTTTACAGCTTAATTAAAACACTCAAATATGGTTGCAGTTTTAAAAGATCCTTATTTTCAGTAAACAAGCGTCTGAGAATTTTCCCAGTGCTTAGTCAGTACTATTAGAGCAAGATTAGAGAACTTGCAGGTGCATTACAAGTCTGGGCTTTGCCTCGACGTTCATGATGAGACAGTGGCTTGGTGCACAGCTGCAGCTCTGCGGTGATGCCACCCCCTTTTAAGATAGAAAACAATGATGCAATGCGTAATATTACAGATCACATCTTCAAAGTACCGGATCTTCATGAGCCTGAGCTTTTTTTCAGACGTTTACACCCTCCAATATAAATTATGGCAAGGGCTGCAGCAATAAAAAGCCTTGCTGTGCCTTTAGAGTAAGTGATTCACATGGAGAGGTGAGTAAAAGGAAACTTCCTAGGAAAGCCACTCCATCTTTTTTATATTTATAGACTTTGATGATACTTTCATATCTCACATGAGGGTTTCTGAAAATAAGAATGTGTGCTTGTAAAAATAGGGTAAAAATTTGTAAGATATTTAAACATCTGTAAAAATGTTAACAGTGTGAAAGTTGTCTGAAAATATTAATCCTAAACTATTTGTTAACAAGAATTAGCTAAAGCTAATTGGAAACTGAAAATGTCATAGATTCTTGGTAATATGTCCAGTGTGGGTAACTTTCTTAGCTAAATATAAAGCTGTAATGTAGTCTCTAGACTCTCTCCAATAGCAGCAGTAGCGTTACCAAGGGATGCATTTTGTCTCAAGCTTATTCTGAATTAGTGTCTTCACAGTCAGGAAAACAGCTGTTTAAAAAGATGAATAATCACGTAGCATTAGATCAGGCCAGGCCACAAATGTTGAAACCCTGGGGGTGGAAGGAGCCCCAGCCATATCCTGACGGAGAGGAAGGGCAGGGACAGAGCCAGCATGGCACATAGCAGCTCCTCTCCCGGCAGGGCTGCCGCGGCGTTTGCTCATGGACTTGGAGAAGCTTTTGTGCCGCTTCTGTTCAGGGAAATCACCTTCCGGACCTGATCTTTTTTCCAAGACGACATTCACATTAAGTTTTGTGTTCCCATTTACCTGACCCTCGTTCACCGAAATACTGGGGTTTGCTGCTTTACCACACGCACGCGTGCCCGTGGCTGCGGACGTGATGTAGCTCCTCGGTGGCACGCTCCTCCGCGTGCTCCTGGACACCCGACGCAGCAGCGGTCACGGCCGTATCCAGGCCTGCTGCCGACCGGACCCAACCCTGGTTTCAGCCTGTTGTGTTTTTACAGTAAAAATAATGAGAGCTAACTAATGAGAATCTCTTCATTTTCAGGTAGCTGCCGGAGCTGTTGGATTTCTTCGATTGCCAAACGGACTGCTTTGAATAGGTTTGAAGATTTGGCTCTTGTAAATTAAAATGCAAAGATCAGTGGCTGTTTTGTTAGCACATAAAATGTAATGAAGTTCATGAAAACACATCCATTGCTCATGACAGCATGTTTTTAGTTGTATCTTCCTTCCATTATTTTTTTTATCATTATCTTATTACAGACTTATGCTTTCAATATACTGTGTGTTTGAGTCCGTGCTGAGCTTGCTTACTGAGCGAGTAGAGTTTCCTCTACTAATATTTTTGTTATTACTTCCTAGTACCATTCTTTTCACTTTTATACATGAAGAAAGTCCCATTTTCTATTATTATTGTCCAAGATATTTTAACATATTTTGATATTGTTTTGTGTCCATGTGTTTACATAATATTAAAATATTATTATTTTGTACTCTTTTGTTTTGACATTATTGTCTTGCTTGGGCATCTCACTCACCTAAGTAGCCACAGTGCATATGAGAGGTTTTTTATGGCTTTGTTAACTGGGAAAATATTTTTGCGCTGTGTTTCAAGGAAAAGATCTCGGAGCGAGAATGAAAACACCATGATGACAAATGTAGCCACCGTTGCCAGTTATATCTATCGTTGGGGTTGCGTATGCTGGTCACAGGAAAGTCCTTCGTCATTTACTGATAACACAGTTACGGGGCGTTATTGAAGAAGAGTTGTAACCGATACGGCCTTGATTCTGCGTGGGCGCGTGCAGGCTGTCTTGGATGACCCCGGTAAATCTAAGCAGATTCCCGAGGGTTTGCAAGGATGAGGTTTGAGCAGTGGTGGAAAGCCAAAGGACCCAGACAGGGAGTCATCCTCGTAGCTGGCTCTGCCTCCCAGGCATAGGAAGGCTTCCTTATCTCTTGGCCATCCGCGAGCCGGAGTGTACATTCGTACATTTGTAATCTGTAAATTTAGATATGCCGGATACAAGAATAGCTTTTTTTTTCCTTCCTAGGCACCATCCTGCCGGCCACATTTGTATCAAAGCACAGTTAATGGTCTGAGTGCTTGAGAGGGGGCCAGAAATTCCTCCCTTCTCAGTCCCGCTGTGGCACTGACAGCGGCAGCAAAACCCTCCGTATCGCTGCTGACAGGGACGGCCACCTCTCCTCCCTCGCCCCAGTGCCACCGGCGCTCAACATGCCGCGGACCGGGCAGAATTCGGAGGGTTCTGACCGCTCGAGTGCCCGCGGCTGGACGCGGCTGTCCCGCTGAGTCCCGGCTCGCCAGCTGCGCTCTTATCTCTCCGCCTGGCGTGGAGATCAATGAGGAGAAGCTTTGGCAGGCTGGGCTCCATCCCCCCCCACCTCCTGGCAGCGCCGGCAGGGAGCTCCTTGCCAAATACAGGCTCCGACTTTGCTGGGTGCTTTGCCGATCATCAGTCCGGTCTGGGCCTGGGCAGGTTTTCCACCTTCCTTGAATCAACAAGTGATTCTTCTAATTATAGATAAGGGGTTGTCACGGCTCTGATAAGCGAGGAGGTGCTGCGGCAGGTGCCGCAAAGCCTCGCCTGGGGCAGCGGTGAGTTTTAGTAGGAGGAATTTGTTAGGATGCGTTTAGTTAATTGTGGGCAGTAAAAGGAAATGTATTTACTCAGAGAGGTGCGCGGCAGCGGTGGTCGGGTTCTCCGGGAGAAGCACCGAGAGCTCACCCGGCTGTAGGCTGCGCGCGCCGGGGTTTACCCGTTGGATATCATGCCCTGCGTCCCGTTGGGACAGTGAAATCTCTCTTCTCATGTGTGAAGGAAACGAGGCGGTTTTGATACTTCTGCTTGTGTTTTTGTATGGTATCTGAGTGGTTATAGTGCTTTTGAAAGCAGCAAGGGGGGTACATCCATAAACGCATGGACCCTCTTCTAGCTAGTTGGATTCAGGCCTGAATTTCCTTATTTTTGAAGGAACTGGGTTGCTGATGTCGTTGATGATGAAAAAGCAGCTTGAGAAAAGTAGATCTTGGTCAATCTGGGAGTTTTAAAACTCTGGGAAACTCTCCAGCATCAAATACAGTGCGAGGACCATTTTGAAGGTGCTTATAAACCTGATAAATTAAATTGAAGGTTGGTTGGAGTTCTCTTGTAGTTAACATTTCTTTGATCATTTTTGTAAGAAGTAAGAGTTAGAGTCCAAATTACAGGATTAGAAATGTTTTCACACATATTACTTGCTCTCTACCTCTCTTTTCACCCGCTAGGTAAGGAACTGCCAGCTGCCAGTAGTTGGCTTCATTGCCCATAAAACAAGCTCTGGTGAAACCAGCTTAAGTATGGTTAGGGCTTTATTTGTACTTTATTTAATTTTACTGACTTTTGCTGTGGGAGAGAAGATTGTTTCACTCTCTATAAAACCCCAGAAGAAAAAGGCATCATAACATTCACCCGTATCAAGGGAGGTGACCCTTATCAAGGTGACACTTTATTTCAGTGCCACTCACAGTTCTTGTGTTACACGTAACAAATATGCTCATTTCTGGTGGAGTTGGAAGAAAAGGGATACAACCTCCCTCCTTCTCCCAGCCCTCTGCTTTCTTCTGCAACAGTGCTTTAATTGTACTGGTGACAGCAGATACTCCTGTTACTTGCCCAAATCTCTCCTGACTGTGGTTTCAAACTGAGAAATGATTTTGCTGCTCAGAAAAAGATTTTATTGGGACTAGAGGAAAATATTTGCAATCACTAGAATATCTTACAGTGTTTTACTGAATTTTCTGAAAAACATGCACAGCTTTGATTCTCATGACGAGCAGTCTTGATAGAGAGTGTATATGGGATCTGATTTTTTTTTTTTTAATTATCTTAATGCACTGCAAGTCCTTCCCAATTCACAGAATGTACTGGAGGCACCACACACTACTAAATTATACTTGGTCTCGTTCCGAGGGTACAAAGGAAAAGTAAGACGTCAGATATTGTATGAAAAAGTTTCAGAACACAAGGTCATTTTAATTCAGACTTTTTTTCAAGGAACTATCTTTTCTAAGCTTTGATACTTTGTTCAGAGAGGTCATTTCTTTTAAGCCTTTGTCATTAAAGAAGGGTTGTTCTTTAAAGTGCACTATCAAAGAGTGCAGAAATTGCAAGTTGCTGAAACTAAAATGCATGATCAACTTTAAGTCTGCCAACTAAAGCCCACTTAAAATTAGATGTGCTCTGGTACTGGTGGCTTCTTTGATAAAGCCAGTGGAAGATATGCAGTTGGTCAATTCAAACAAAAAAAAAAAGAAGATAATTAAATAAAACTTTTCCTCCCTAAATTAGAAATCATTTTTTGTGAAAAAGCATTGAAAGAACTGAATAAGGATCTGATCCTGCAGAAATTTGTCTTGCGTGACAAAGAGTGAGCGTGCTGTGTTTGGGAGCAGTTCGTAACACTTTTACATAGCAATTATGCAGCGCTCTATCATGTTATCTGACATTTGTAATAATGTAAATAAGTCAAGCCCCTGGACAAAATATCATTTGTCTACCATTTGCTACCACAAGATGATCTTTCCTTCACTGACAGACAAACATGGCAACAGAAAAGGGTGAAGACCTTGTGTCGTGCCCTTGCTTTGCAGTCCCCGATCCTCATCTCTGCTGATGCAGCTTTTATCCCATGAACGTGACCGTTGGTTACTGGCTGTTAAATGCTGTGCTTGCTTCAAGGTGTCCTGGGGAGAAGAGATGTTTTCTTTCCTGATGGTTCTCCTAATGCTGTTGCTAGTAACGGTAAACTTTAATTTTTGTTTTAACCCAGATATGTCCAATATTTAAGGTAGTATTTTCGGAAGAGCCTTGGGAAGCTGGGCACGCAGCTTGCCTTCACACAAGGAGGATTTAGAGCTGCGACCTCCTTTGAGCAGCTCTCTAAAACAATTTTATCTGCAGAGCTGGGTCCCGACAGCCTGTTTTGTTTCGCATGCTCTATAGACATATAGCTTAGTGGAAACGGAGGTGTGCTTTATATAGGTCAGCACACGTATCAGACTTAGTCTCAGTACTTGGGACTGAAAACAAGGAAATGTGTGTTTGTAGAACGAGCAAAGTAAAGGAATACCTTTATCTCAGCTGGCCAGTTAAGTTATAACACAATACTTCCAACTTCATAACATCTATTCACCAGATTTATACTTAAGGCCATCATTTCTAAAGAAGGTTGTGGGTCCTAATTCTGCAGTTGTCTTATTCAAGCCAAACTAATGTTGACGTTAACTTTGTCCAGTTTTGCCCAAAGAAAGGCTTCAAGGAATTTGTTAGAATTCTAGACCTAGAATCCATAAGAAATCTGTCTGTCAAAGTGATCCTGAGCTGAAATCGAGGACTCCATATCTATATCGAGGACCAATGTAATAGTGCTGAGAACTCCTGGAGGGCGCAGGACATCTTTAATGAGATTTAGCTGAAAATCTGTAACACCTGAGAGGTAGCACCTACCCCATAACAGGCAATACTGATGCAGTTGTTGACCAGCTTGTTTCCTTTCCACCAAACTCCACCATTAGCTGTAGCACGGACTCAGCCAATTAATGGGGCGCTGAAGATGTGGCTGGTCAGGTTAGGGAGGTTGTCTGCAATGGCCTGTGGATTCACAGCTGACCACTCTTCTTCCAGAGCAAGCATTTTTAGAAAGGGATTCCTCAGAAATGGCACTTTCTCTTTAAATTCAGAGCCCACCTAAATCTCAGTAAGTTTTTATACAGTCAGGCTTTCGTCCTGCATCTAAGGGTGGTGGAAAAACAGACCTAAGAAGGCTAATGACTCCATGTGGATTTCATGAACAGTCAAAGCCTGGATGTTTGTAAGGCTGTGTTTAATTGTGCTCAGGAATGATGTTACGTCTTCTGAGACTTATCGACACTTGCTTGTCATCATCTTGTTTGTTCATCGTTGTTGGATGAGGTCATTGGCTGACTAATTTCAGTATAGATTTGAATCCATAATGAAAACTCTGAATAAAACCTCTGATTTTAATCAGCTCTTCCTCCCATCTCCCTCATCTTCCCTGGGCTGTAGTAGATGAAATGCCGCTTGTCCCAGGTTCCCGCTGGAGGAGCGCGCAGTGGGGCAGTGAAGGGATGGGGAATTGGCACTGGGAGGCAGGAGCTGCTCCTGGCAGGAGCTGCGGCAGGGTACGTTGTGTAGCCCGCTGACAGGAGGTGCTCACAGCCTCTTCTCTGAAGAGGTGCTGAACTCGTGTTTGTAAAGCTCGGTTGCATGAAACCTCAAAGTGCTAACTCAGCTGCGTACGTAATTGATGCTCACAGACCATAAAGGATATCTTGAATGCTTTATTTAGCATTTCCATTTGACCTCGCCAGCAGCCTGAGAACACCTCCAGCCCACAAACCCCATGTTTTCCTTTCCCCAGTTGGCCGCACGTCCAGGAAAGTGCAGATGTACCATGGCACTGGCAGTGAGCACTGATGGCACTCGAGTGCCAGCGAATCCTCCACCAAAACCACCCAGCCCGTGGCTCATACAGCCCGGACAAGCTCAGCATCCCGTTCCTGTCAGCAATAAATATATTTGCATCAAAAGCGCTGTGCAGAAGTTTGCAGGCAGAGGAGGAAAAGGTGCTTCCCCTATTCCTTTTCCCCCTTTGCTTCCTTTGAGAGAAATTCAGAGCTCAAATAGCAGAGCAGAACAGCAGCTGGCTCTGTGTGAAGATGCTTTGGCGAAATGGAGCGAGGAAACTTGAGCTGTGTTTCTTCAGTCCTCTGCTTAACCCAGATTTTTAGCCTACTTGTGTAAGATTTCTGTATCGGTCAGGGTGCCAGCCTTGAACTTCGGGGAACTGGGCACAGTTTGCTGTCCTGCCACAGGTCTGGTAACAGTGGGTGTAACATAAAGCCCCGCAGGCCTTCAGACACCTGAAACATATTGTAAATTCCAGACTAGCACTATAGGGAATTTAAATACCTCTCCAAAGTCTCTAATGGAGTATTTCAGCAAAATGCCTACTTTAGGGCACTCTGAGCACCAGAAGCCCACGTTGTTTACAGAGCGCACGGTGAATTTATGGCACCAGGAACCTGTTTAACAGATGATTTAGCCACTGGGCATCCAGGCCTCATCCAGGCACAGATCTGGAGCAGAGCAAATATTCAACAACTCCATTTACCGTTAATTACTGCTTCTAATAGAGCTGAATATTACAGCTGAAATTGTCAGTGACCTCTGCTGAGGAGATCATGTTTTGTTGGTTTTTCCCCTCTTACAGAGCAGCAGTTAAAGGTGGTTGCGGAAACATTTCTAGAAGTCCTAAAATTGGGTTGTGTGAATTTATCTACACATATATATTTCAAATGTAAGTGGAAATAACACAAAATCAAGTGCTTTGCACTTGAAATAATTGGAGGAACATCTTCCATTTTATTAGATGTTAAATGAGTAAAGGCAATGTGCTCTGACGGAGCAAAATCTCTCACCAGGTCCTGTAACTCTTTGTAAAGCAGGAGGGAAGAAAACCTGCCACCCATTAGGAGACAGAGAGTCCTAATGGTTTAGTGGGAAGCTGAAGTTGCCAAAATATAAAATGAAAAGTCCCACCCTGGTTTCAGTGTAATGAGGTGATAAAACCATCAGTAACGGGGATTCAGCTCCCAAAGTGAGACACTGCCTCCTCCTCAGGCAATTCTTTTCCTTTCTTTAAAGGCTCTTTATCAAAGTGATGGTGCCAGAGGGGTCACCCCCACAGAGCTCCTGCAAGAGGGAAGGGAGCCTGGCTCTGCTGCCAGAAGTCTTCTGAACCCCCCCCAAATTATTCTGAAATGTCAACCTTTCATCGTCGATTGTAGCAAAACCAACTGAATCAACCATTTTTTCCAAGTAACCCACGGGATTGATCAATTCACAGAGAAAAGGAATGCAAAGGTGTTTTTAATGCAGGCATCTCATAGCTAAAGTGACGGAGAAGCTGCAAAGCAGACAGGGTTAGGTAGAAGCAACAGGCAGGTTGCAAGGGGTAGCCGCGGTCCTACCACCTACTTTGCCCCTTTCTGAAGGATATGCAGATGGTTTTGAGTAACACACCATAAGCAACAGTCTCCGTTTTCTCCCCAGCTTCATCATAGAGACCCAGTTTTGTCTCAGTATTTGCTATCTTCATGTTTAAACCTTTCCTGCCTTTACAACCATGAAGCTGGGCCTAACCCAAACCCTTTAAACTCAGAACCTTTCAGGAGACTGCAGCTGGCTCTAGACCAAGCCCTGTCGGTTCACGCCGGACGACCACCGCTGGTACTGACATCTGCTGCGGAGGGTACAGCGAGCAGGGCAGTTCGCTGCTGCTCCGCTCGGGAAATCCTGGGAGCAGCAGGATCGAGCTGGTGTGGGATTGGAGACTTGGAGTTGCTCTCTTGGCTTCTCCTCTCTTGGCACATGAGCATCGAGCGGTTTTGTAAGATGCGGCTGCCACATCTACAAGGTGGACACGTCCTTCTGCTGGAGGTGGACACAGAAATGCACGTACCCGATTTGCTGCCCTGGGCACGGCTGGAAGGACACCCATTTGTGGCTGCATCTGAACAAGTGCACGGCAGTGAGGACCTACCATGAAAGAGTGAACGACGGGCCCTCTGGGCTGTCATCTGCCCATCTGGCTGGTTGGTCCAGCTCCTGGGGCTTGTGTCACTCAACCCATCCAAGCTCACCTTCCTGCGGCTGGAGCTTTTAGCATAGAGAAATGGGATTTGAGCCTCCCACAGGCACAGAGATGGGGCATGTAGGGCTTCACGTGTTGCATTGCCCCCAGCTCGCTCCTGAGTAAGGAGCGGCGGGACCCATGGCTTCCCACCTACAGCTAACTTCGACCTCCAGAAAGTTTACAGGGTTTGGATGAGGCCCAGCTTCCTCGCTGTAAAGGCAGGAGAAGTTTAAACAAGAGGACAACAAACACACGGACCCCCCCTCCACCTTCTGCAGCAGCACACGCACAGAGCAGCCGAGCGGAGGAGCATCTCCTGCCAACCCCGTCCCCACAATTCGAGGTTTGCTGCCAATGCAGATGGTGGCCCCGGGATGCTTCAGTGCCTTTTTTTTTTTTTTTCCAGACCTTTGACATGGTTCTTCCTGCCAGCTCTATGGGTGCCATAAACCACTGGGCTGCTACGCTACAGTTTGAAATACAAATACTGGGCATAGTAAAAAAGTAACCAGCCACCTGCAGAAAGGCTCCAGTTACAGCAACAGGATCCAGCTGCCACCCCACACGCTGCCCCAAAACCGACAGCAGGGCTGGAGCGCTTGCACATCATGGACAAAAAGTAGTAAGACAAACCAGCCAGTTCCCGGCAGGGCGCTTCCCACCTGAACCTTTGGCCCTAATTCAATAAAGCACATGTGCAAACGCTTAACCTTAAGCCTGCACTTAAGTCCGGGCCCATCCCCGTGCTGGGATGTGCTGATGAATAGGGACCTTCTGGGGGCTTCAGACCTGCAGCCAGGTTGGACGGTTGGCCTCATACCTCAGCCGGTTTATGTTCCCAAATGTCTTCCTCAAAGCCAAGGCAGTCCTTCTCTAAACAGCAGGACGGTACCTTCTTTCTGTCCGAAAAATCCTTCAGCACATCCTGAGCTGCATTCACAGCCTTCTGTGTCAGCACCTCCAGCTTTGCTGTTGGGTGACTGTAGAAAGGCTCGTGTGAACATCTTGTCAGCGAAGGGACGAGTGAAGGTCTCGCCCCGCAGTAAGTTGGTGGGGTTTTCTACTGGTAGAAGCAGCTTCCCGTGGGGAGTGGGTTTGTGCATCAGTAGTACTTTGTGATACGTTGGTGGAGTCAAGTTATTTAACCTTTCTGATGGATCTAATAAGGGCTGTGGACTATTTTCTCTCATATATTTCTGGTGAGGGTTGATCCTTTCTCTCCAGGCGATGCTAAACCATGTTTTAGGATAGATGCAAGAGCTTTGCTCTCAGGAGCGAGCCCGCACCGTTGGTACAAGCAGCACTAAGTTGGCCTGCGATGCTGAGCCTCGCGCAGGATCCAGCCCGCTCGTGATTTGGCGTGATGCCACCTTGACAGATGGGCCTGAGCATCCCGAGATGCGTGTGAGCGCTGGGGGCTGGACAACCCCCCCCCCCCAGGTCCCCCTGCGGGGAATGTCCCCGCCGGGAGTGCGGGTGAGCCCTTCCCAATTCATCGCTCTGCTCGCTTTTATCTTTGCGGAGGCTCCTTGGCAGAGGAAGAGGAGTGTTCTGCTCGTGTTGAGCCTCTGCAACATGCACGTGAGGTTTTTTGAAAATTACGGCTGCTGTTATATTGAATTATAGGATGGGAAGTGCTTGGTGGGGAGAGACTGATGGTCCTTCACCTCCAAGGGCTGTTGTTGCAGAAGATGCTGGGTTTTGGCCAGATAGTCATCGTACGGTACATAGCCGTTGTAAGGAAGAGGGTGAGAAATGCCAAGCTTAAACTGAAATAATATTTTTAAATTCATGCGACTACTAGAAGCTTTCGAATTGATATGTGCAGATCTCTCTGGATCTACAGACCTTTATTTCTCTCTTTTTCATATGACAGCCATTTCCAAGTAAACGTACACACGCTCATATGAGTGCTAAGCTGTGAAATAGCTGCATGGGTGCTTAGAAACTTGTATTTAGAGATCTAAAGACCAAAAGGGACTCAGGAATGGCCTAGGGACACCATTCCTAAAACTTCCCTGAATTAATCTTCTGCTTCAAATCTAGTGGGCTTGGGTGAAATAGAACATCTCTATTGGAAAAAGAACTACTACCCAAATATTATCGAAATGCTCTTCTACATTCTTACTGACTGTGATCAGATCCCCCCGATTAACCTTTTTAAGCAGAAGAGAGCGAGTTCCCTCAATCTCACAACACGTTGTAATTTCCTACTTTCAGTCACCATGTTTTTTCTCTAAAACCTCATGAAAAATAATACCAAGTTAATTCAATAGGACATTAGTAAATACACTGGCATTAATTATAATGCATTCTTTTAAATCTTTATTTCTTGAGCATCAGTCTTTTATCCCATTTGGAATTAAACTCGAGGCTTAGGTCAATAATAATGTGGAACATCCCACATGTCTTTAGATATTGACACAACCTAGCTGCTTTCTCTGGTCCCCCAGATCTTTCCCTCCGAGCAGTGGCCTGCCAAGCTGCTAGACCAGCTTTTGAAAAATTCTTGGGCAGCTTTGCCGATAGTCATGTTTTACTGTAAGATGTATAATAGATTCTTATGTTATCTTTTGCAATAGAAAGGTTTCATCTCCAGTCTATTAGCTTACCTGCCTTTTTCCCAAATACAGAACGCTCTTGACTTTTCACCCTTGGTCTACCATTTTGATCTAGTAGTGGACAAATATCGTGCAAATCATCTTTCACTGTAACATTTTCTTAAAAATAACTGTCCTTTGAACTGTCTTCAGTTCTGCCAGTTAAAGATTTTACCATGTCCTGTGGCTTGACTTGTAATTTTTCCCCTGAATTTGGTGTATATTAATTACCTTCTCTTTCTAATTTGTGATTATTATTTTTTTATTTTACTTTTTGCTGCTTTCACTCTCTCTTTGCACACTTTACTTGCCTGCGATACTGTTCCTTCGTTATAAAAACATAATTATATATTATACATTGGTTTGGTCTAGCTAAGAATATTTTCAGAGGTCGCAATTATCAGTCACAATTTTTTGACGAAAGTTTCTTCCTAAGTTGACTTTTCTTCTAACTGTTTCCAAGCTGGTGAAAAACAATTCTGTAAAACGCATCTCGGGCAAGTGCAGCCTCAGAGCTACGCTGCATGGGCACAAAAGATTAGGCTTGGGAGAACAACAGAGAAAATACGGTGGGGGAGACATCTCCCTCGCTTGCCTGTGGCGTGGTGGCTACTTCCAGGGTTTGGGTGAAGGCTGTGGTGAAAGCCTCGCCGAAATCGCCCTCCATTGAGTCCTGGGAGTCCCTGGAGGCTCCTGCAGATGTTTGTACCCCCGAGGTCGCAGCCTTTGCCCTTGCGCGCAGCCGGCGTTGTAGCGAGGAGCCCTTGCAGGGCGTGTTATTTACTGGGCAGGCGGGTTAAAGCCTTTCCCCTCCACAGCATGCATTTGAAGCTGTGTTTTCAAAACAGCTATGGGTTTTGATGCTTGCCTTGATTTGAATGCCCTAAGGGCTCTTTGATTGAGACTCTTCGCAACCTAATGTTCGCCAAGAAACCCAAACACCCTCAGTAATTAACGACGTGCAATTATGGATGGGTTCATTTGTATCCCGACCTGTCATCTGGGCTGCGTTTGTCGTGTTGGAAGACTAGAGAGGAGATTGGGCTCAGGGGTGGGTCTGGATCCTCCTCCGGGGATGGGACTTTCGGGGCCACGGCTGAGCTTTGGGAGGGGATGGAGCAGAGGGAGAAGGTGTCGCACCCCAGCCAAATTCACATTTTGCATCCGCAGTCACGGTTGGTTTTAACCTTTTCTTGCCCGTGGAGAGATGAAGACCGCGTGCTGGCGGGGTCCCTCTTTAAGCGCTCAGTGTCTGTTATTTTTCCTCCCCAGGCAGAGAGGTATCAGGGTTTACAGCGAGCAGCTGTAGTTCCAGAGGAAAGCGGTGACGAGACAGAGCATTACAGGGAGGACGTAGCGGCTGATGTATTTACAGCGACGCTGCTTCCTCGATGTTCCTAAGACACAGATGAAAGTAAAACTGGCAGCCGCTCCACGCGATGCAAATCGTGCGCTGCTGCAGCGGCGGCCCCGCGGAGGTATGCCATGTTTAACCGTGGTTATGCAAGATGCCGCTGCCAAACCATGTTTTCCTCCGTATGTGGCTTGACAGAACATTGTGTTTAACCTCAGACTAGATGGGATAAAACACGGTTCTCTGTCAGGACTACAAATTCATGTTTCTGTCTGCACCTAAACTCTATCTTCCACTCCTAACTGTGGCTGTTGCCATCGTGTAGGCAGGTGGAATATTTTCAAGGGGACATAGGAGCCTAAAATCTTGATCCTTTTAATCTGAATTGGGTTCCTAACTCAAGTGAGAGCTTTGAATTTATGCAGCTAAACCATTGAAACACTTTACAAAAGTGCTTTTCAGTCCCCGAAGAAAAGCCCTTGCAGTGGTTTACTCATCAGCTTGGCCCACATCTGCTCGTACCCAGATGTTGCCCCAGCTAAAAGCAGACTTTGTTTACTACCAAGTGTTACATACATGTTCAAAACGTTTCGTAGAGCCCTGCGTGGGGGTTAATGTGTAACAGGGCTCTCGGCTCAGCATCTCTGAAAGATGTCCAAGGCAAGCCCATCCCCAGCGCACGGCTTTCCCATATGGAGAAGGAGAACAGGGACCCAGCTCCGTCCCGTGCGGTCCATGTATGGAAAAGCTCGAGCGCTGATGGTCTATAGAGCAGCTCCCCAATATAACGGTGTAGTAATTAACAACAGCCTCTGTGGTTATATGGCACCTTCCATCTGAGAGTCTCACAGCACTTTACAAGGCTGTTTCCCTCAGACATGTGATGCTGGGTCCAAGAGCCCCATCTTGATAGATGATCTCCTCGGGGTGGATTTGTGGCATGGAAGATTTGTTGCTCGTGCTTTGACACGTCTGTTTGAGAAATCGGATCCGCGTTTCCGCTAGGTGCCAAGAGGCAGGAGCTGTTGAGAGCACTGCTGCAGATCTCGCGCTGCATGGGCCAAGGCTTGAGCAACGCTTTGTCGGCATCTCTTTATTGTCGACTCTAAATCTGGCCCTGCTCAGCCGCTGCGGGAAAGAGCCTGCGACAGATAACATGATCTATCTGCGCTCAGCCTGATGAATAATTAGCCGTTCGTACGTGGAGCCAAGCGTGATGCCTTCTTCTGGCTGCAGCCTTCTTGAAGCGGTTTGATTTCAGGGCTCCTCCAGGACAGCGCAGAGCAACCCCCGAGCGTCCTAATGAGCCCCCTAATGAGCTTTGTTCGGGGTCTGCAAGCACAGCTGCCGTGGGGACAGCTGGGAGACGCACGGAGCTCCTGGGCCCTCCATATGGATGCTCTTGACCTCTGAGGCCTCCAAAACTCCATGTGGCTGCTGAGGACACTGGAAAGGGTCAACCCCCTCTCTACACCCCCAACAAAAGGAGATTTTTTGGTAGATGTGGCCAGGACCAAGCGGCGGAGGGGTCTTAGAGGGAGACCGGGGGGGGGAAACCGCTGGTTTTCAAGGGGCATGGATTTGCAGCGCAGCAAAATTTGCTTGTAAACGCGGGTTGAAAAAAGCCAGCTACCGCATTCGCAGCCCTCGCCGGGTGCCCGGTAAACGAGGCCAGACGGGTCGAACGGGGCTCGGATCCAGCCGCTGCTGTCCCGGGGAAAGGCTCTCGCAGCTCGCCCGGGCGGCGCGGGGTGACTTTGAACCCCCTCCCCGTCCCCGGCAGCTTTGTTATCGGTGCTATTGTGGGGCCGGTGGAGCCAATCCCCGCCAGCCCCGATTCAAAGTCCAGGTGCCAACCAACTTGAACTCTCCAGCATCCCCGCCGTGAAGCAATTATTCCCTCAGACACATTCATTGTTCTCATTACACCATAAATTGTGAATGAATTAAACATGCACTTACCACTATGCACCACAGCTGTCAAGGAAAATAAAACACAAATATCGCACGGGGCTGGATCCTGCTCCCACTCCTCTCCCAGGAAGGTTTGCTCCTCGCAGGGAAGGAGGCGGCAGCCAAGCTCGCCGGAGCTGGTATTTTCTTTACGGCGAGGCCAAATCTCTGTTCTCGCTTACAGCAGCGCAGGGCAGGACTATCTCCATTGGATTGGATATTTTAATTGTGGGGGGGGGGGGGTTGTTTTTTTTTCTTTTGGCCACATTTATACCACTGTTGCACAGAGGGAAGACTGGCCCCTGAGCTGAGATCCCACTTCGACCATGTCTTACGTGGGGCACAAAATCCTGCCGTGGGTGTAAGAGGACAAATCGGGTATCGCTTTGGGCTGGCAGGGATAAAACCACCCAAAGCCCCTGCGCCACCAGCAGCACGGTGCCTGGCCCAGAGCCCCCCCAGCCCCGGCGCGGGGGTGCTGGGCTCGCCCCCGCAAGCATCCCAGCCCACGCTGGGGGATTTCATTGTGTGTGACCGATAGCTGGTAAAAGAAAGGTAATTCAGAGCGCCCGACCTCATCTTACAGTGCTATATATATATACTTTCCCAACAAGAAGCATGGGCGTTTATTTATTTTCTAATCTCTGTTCCATGTCCATGGAGCTTATAGAGCCGGGAACAATCTCCTAGCGTGTCAGCAGATAAATTCCCCAATTGTTCCTGCTCCAAAGAGGGGACCTGGAACTCGCGGCTACCTTGGGGTACAATGTCGGGATTCACCAGACAGGATTACAGAGGGGGCTTTTCTTCTGAGTGCGGGAGCTGGAAGTTTGTCTGCATTTCTCTTCTTGCACCGCATCTCCAAGGAGGTTTTCACTTTCTAAGAAGGATGTTACCCACTGAGCTATTCATAGTAGTTAAATGAGAAAAGGGGTTAATAAAATACATGCTAGAAAAAAGAAAATAAGATTAGAAGGACTGATGTTTTGGCTGTGAGGCCTTCTGTGGGCTGCAGAGAGAGGGGGAAAAAAGGAACAAGATTATTATTTTCTTTTCTCTAGCTCAAAGAACTTCATGGCCAGAATGGCACCATTAATCCAATTTTCTTTCTAACAAGTATTTTATCAACACCTCTTTCTCTCCCCTGCCCCATTCTCCTTCCCCCAGTCTCTGCACTGACATATGATTAGTTGTATTAAAGTTTCAACTACAGGCTGTCTCTGCTCTGCAGAAGCATTAGCACGGCTCGCAGGAGCTGGAGACCCCTGAGACTCCGTGCACGTCTTCCCCCCGCACACGCATGCCCATGCACACGCAGTCGTTGCACTTTTGGGCACCTGGTTTTCTCTCGCCAACCACAGAAAAGTATCTTTTACAGCCGTTCAGTGCCGTTTGGCAGAGGATCAGATAGCAGCTCCACTGAAAGCAAACAGCCGCCTTTCCGAGGGAGTAAATATTTCGCAACGTGTTACTTCAGTGTTATTTATTATGAACATATTTTCCCTTTTATCCGGGGATTTGCCAACTCTTCGGAGTCACAAAACCTCGCCGCGGCCTCGAGAAGGGTGGCTGTGCCTCTCCTCCCCCTCCTCTGCCATTTTGGGGGCACCCAGCAAGGTTCCAGCCCCAGCTCCCCTCCGGGAGAGGAGGATGTTTTGCAGGAGCCTGGGATCACCCCCTGCTCTTCTAAAGGCAAGGGACACCTGAGATGGGAGATTTGGTTTAAGCACTGGCGGTGGGTCACGTATCAAAGTAAGGAGAAGTTGCAATAGGACCAGTCTGCCCCAGTACGTCCGTGGCACAGCGTCCAGGGGGACTTATTAGAGGAATGGGTAAAACATGGGGAGAGGAGTTGTGCTCTCTTGCTATCTGCCTTATCTCTTAAACATGATGGAGGGAGAAAAAGGGAAGATCTCGGGCAGTGGAAGGTGCTGGAGGAGGAGTGGGTGAGGGAACAATCAAGAGGAGACCCAGGAGAGGACCATTTATCTTGGGTGGGGGAGAAAATTAATTAAAGCCTTAAAAGGACCTAATTGATCTTCATTAGCCGGTGACTCCTGTCTGGCTGTGGGAAACTGCTGCTATACTGAGTTCCCCCCCTTCATGGAGGTATGATGGGGCTGGAGGTCCTGCAGCTCCAAGCACTACTCCCTTGAATATGTGGTCTTTTGGTGGCACTATTTTTTCCCTCTCTCAAGGCTTAAGGAAGCCGGTTCCTTCCCCGCAAGGTTTGCTTGGGTCTGGGGGAGGACCTGAGATAGGGCTTGTCCACCTGCGAGCGCAGCAGCAGCTCTCAGGGGTACAGGCATCGCTGCAGCCTTTACCTGGGTCAGTCCCAGCCCTCTGGGAGGAAAAAAAGCCCCATGCATTTATCAGAGGCTCGGTGCAGGGAGCAGAGCAGCACAGCGGTGTGTGCTCGGCCACCTCCGCTGCTTTGCAGAGGGAGCGGGACACTTTAGAGCGAAGCGATCTCTACGGTATTTGATTCTGTTCTTTGATATAGTGAGCTGGGGAAAAAAAAAAAATTAAGTAAAAATCGTGGTGCAAGAGGGTATGTCGCTGCAGTCAGCCCTGTCCTATGGGATGGGGCTCAGCCCTCCATGGGATGAGCCTGTGCTCCCCACGGCACAGCCGGCTGGGATTTCCAGCAGCCGAGGAGGCTCCCCAAGAGCTGGGCTGTGCCCCGACTGTTTCTGGGCAGGCTGTCTAGCAGAAGCGTTATTACAGAAGCAACAAGAACTTGAAAGTGTTTCTTTCTTCCTTCATTACCTTCTTACATTACCTCCCTCTTGCCTGAGTATCCAGGTGCTGATAATTGGCCAAACATCAGAGCAGCTGGAGCGGGAGCAAGAGGCTCAGCCCCGGCCTCGCCGCCACAATTCGGGATTTCTGCTTGGCCAGGAATTAGCTGGGACGGGAGTCCTCCTGGTCCTCCTGGGTTCATGCATGAAGGGCTCTGGAGGTAGAGGAGCAATGACCCACAGTGGCTCGGTGTGTGAGGAAGCCATTCAGGGTGTTCCCATTTGTTTCTAATCCTTCTTGGCATTTGTCTTCACTAGAAAATTAGACCGTGTTGGAACATGACTTTGCTTCAGCATATTAATTACTAGGATGATTAAGATAGGTCAGCAGTTAAGCATAGACAGGCACAGTCATGCTCAATGTCAGGTGATGGGAGTTAATCCTGTGATTCCAATAAGATTCACTCAGGACCAGATGGCATAATTACGACAAACTGAAATTTTTTAGTCAAATTTGGATTTTGATGGGAAATCAAATTTTCTACAAACAGATCGTAGTTTGTAACTCATGCTTCCCCCCCCCACCCCACCATGGCAAAGCTGAAACTCCAGGGCCAATTTCAGCCAAACCCCAGAACGTGTGCATTCGGAAACGCAGCAGCGATCCGTAGCAGACGTCGTTGCGTGGGATGCCCGACGTTGCCGTTTCCCAGCCACACGTGTGCTCCTCTGCTCCCCCGCACTCTCCTTGTCCAAGCACGGAGCCCAGCCTTTTGTGGGAGATGCAGTCTAGGGCTATGGAAAAGCATAGAGAATGAGACATAGAAACTACAGCTCCCATGTTGTATTGCAATTAAAAAGAAGAAACGATTTGGTTACAGTATAGGGTTTATCAGGATTTTTTTTAAAAGTCAGCTCAATCTTCTTTAGAAAACCCTTCCTGTCAGTCATTTTTCAGCTGGTTCGATGCACAAAGACCACCAGGACCCTGTTTAACCAGCAAATAACCACCCGGTCTGGGCTGCAGCGGCACGAGCATCCTCCCGGGGTGCGTCGGCAGCCGGCCGTGCCCTCCCTCGCTCCCCGAGGCTCAGGGATCCGCGTCTCGCTGCACTGCTCTCAGAGGTTTCCTCATCCCAGACGTGGCATTTGATGTCCCCGGCTGGTGTCACCTCTTTCCCCAGACCTCCTGGTCTGGACCCGTGGTGCCACAAGCCCGTTCCACGGCCACCCCTCGCAGGGCAAGGCTCCCGCGGGCTCCCGCCTTTGCATCGCGTGGAGGCTGTCATTAGCGTTTCTCAATCAACGCTTTCTCGTTAGTGACTGGGGCCAGTGGGAGCTTTGAATGAAGGTGGAGCCAAGCCAGAAAAAGATCCTCTCCTGAAAAATTATAATGAAAGCAATAATGGTTGGGTCCTTGAGCAATGCCTGCGTATGACAATCGTTGTCTGGAGGCTACCTTAATTACGAAACAGTGTTCTCAGCCTCAGGCTTCGTGGTCTTGGTGCCTTTACTCTCTCTTGAGCAATATTTTATTGCTATTGTCCTCAGCCTATTTCGTAATAAGTTCAGAGTATCTGAAAGTTATATGAAATATATATTTGTTTTCTATTCTATTTGCACAAATTTCTTGGGGGTTTTGTTGGTTGTTTTGTTTTTTTTTTATCAGTGTCTGAAAACCTAAAGCCGGGATTATCTAAAGGATTATAGGAGAATTAGGCACCCAAAGCCAATTGATTTTTCACTGTGAATTAGCCAAGTGCATTTGGAGGACTGGAGACTTTGGTCTGCGCTCCTGGTTTCAGGTCCACCTTGTACCTCTCGGTAAAGAGACCTCAGTACCTCTCGGATGGCCTTAAAAAGGTGCTGAAGCAGGAGCAGTCAGTAAGAAACTGCAGGTACGAGGAGGTAGACGTGGCCCTGAGACATTAAACTGCCTTTGAAAATCTCCTTCTGACTCCCTTAGGCTCTTTTGAAAATGCCACTCTAAGTTACCATCAATTTCGATAATTAAGCACTGATTTAATTTTAGAGTAACAATAATTGTCAACATTTTCCAACCCAAGCACCTTAAATTAGACACGCAGATCCAAACGTTGGCACCGGATCAAAGCGAAGCGGTGCGATTTTCAGAGATGCTGAGCACACGCAGCTCTCGCTTGACAGTGTTGTAGGTTGTGCTCAGGACTTCAGAAAACCAGGCCATTTGGACTTGATCCCCTGCCAAACTCGGCGTGCTCAACATGCGTTTCAACACCTTGCTTTAGGCACCTCGGATTAAAAAAAATTAAAAAAAAGAAAAAAAAAAAAAATTGGCCGGGAGTATTACACCGATTTTCCCCTGACGGAGTGAAAGCGGAGGTTGGCTGCCTTTCCACGGGGAAAGCGCTGGGTCGCACGCCGGCGTCCTCACGGGCTGTGACAAGGGATGTCACCAGCATCCTCGCTGCCAGCCAGCGGGCAAGACCAAGACAGCAGCCGGGTTAATTCTCTGAGCCCCCTCCCCTGGGCCTGCCTTCCTCCAAGAAGGGATTCCTGCGTCCCGCGGCGGCTTTGTGGTGGGTTTTGGGAATTGGGGAGCGGGGTGGCCGAGGACATTCCGGGGGCCAGCGGGGTGGGGGTGGCAGAGATGCTGCTGCTCGTGGGCGAGGGAAGAGACCCCCTCGGTGGAGCGTCCTACGCGGGCTGGGAAGGAATCGCCCGTATCCTGCTGTACGTCTCCCGGTGCCGACGCTCGGTCCAGGGACCGCTTGCTTTGGGGTGGGGGGGTCTTTGCTGGGGGCCGGGGAGGGCAGCGGGACCCCGGTGTGGGGGACCCGTCCCGTCTCTGTCCCTGCTAAGGCTCGGCAGGGTGAGGTGCCGTGGCCGACATCAAAGCCGTGATTAAGCCAATACTTTAATCGTATCTCTGTGCCTCATTACTCGTCCCGTGCCTTTGATGAGGGCTTCACCTCTCCGTGCTCTCCCCACTCCCAGCCCCACCCTGAATTAGTGCTTTTGCTTTATTTTTAGCAGTGATTTGGAAATTGCTGGGGCTCCTTTTTTCTTTCTTTCGTTCCCCCCTTTTTTCCCCTCTTTCTTTCCTTCTTTTTTGCTTTTTTGGTGTTTTGGGTTTTTTTTCTAGGATCATGCCAGAGCTCAGTGTCCCTCCCAGCCCCTCCAAACCCCCAGCCAGCCGTAAAGGGAACATTCACACCTATTTTCCTTGCCTTGTCTCCCCTTTATTCTTATGAAGCTCTCATTGATTATTGCCCTTAAATTCCTCAGTCCGGTCATAGATAAAAGGATAACCACTTCAAAGCAAAGTGTTAAGAGTTTAACCTCGAGCTAAAAGAGTGGACAACAAGGTAATTGAGGGTAATAACTGATCACAGACCTACTTTCAAAGGCACATGCAAGCCTCACTTTCAGATGGCTTTAATTTTATTAACATTTGTAGCAGCTCTAGATGCTTTTGAATCATTACAAACTTCAAAGCTCGAGGTAACACTCCAAATGGAGAACCTGACACCAGGTTTTTTGTTCAGACCCACATCATATTGATAGTCTCTGTTGCAAGCATGTAACATCTCTTCTCAAACTATAAAAACCTAGATGAAAAAAATATTGCCAATAGAGAAGATCAAAGCCTGAACCTCCCTTTGAATGATCCCAAAGAAGTCAAAACAGAAAACAACATGGAAAAAAAATGTATCTGTATTATTCCAACTATCTTTATCCATATTTAAACTTGTCTGCTGAGGTGGATGGATAATTCTCCCTGAGTTTTATCAAACTATTTGGCTAATCATCTGTTTCTCGCTGGGCATTTGGAGCTGGCCCTTTTGCTGGCTGTGTATGAGGTATTTGAACCCAAGAATTTGGAAATAGCACATAAAGGAACAGCCCTGACTCAGCTGGGAGGGGAGCCACGTGAGGTAAACATGAAAAATACATTTATAAACTGAAAACACATGAACTAAAATCAAAATTATAAAAGCACACAAGAGTCCTCCCATCTCCAACCCCTGATAGTCGTAGGAAAAAAAGTCATCTCTAGCTGTCAAGCTGGTTTACAGCTAAATGGGGCGTCCCCAGTATGAGGGGGCTGTGCCCACGGTCACCCCAGGCTGGGTTTGCTGGGGCCAGCGCAGCCGTGCGGCTCCTCGTGTCTTGCCCCAGTGCAACCCTTCCCGGACCTGCGCGGTGAATCAGCCCGAGGAATTGATCCAGGGTATAAATAGCCTTTTCCTTTGTCTATTTTTTTGTGCGGGGGAGGGTTATTTTTAACTGGGTGAGTTCCCTGAGCTAATGCACGAAGCATTCACAATGAAGGGGGTGGCCCAAGGAAACGGGCTGTCCCTGCTGCCAAAAACTACATCCCGGCTCCCCTCTGCAGAAAGACTGCTGCCACTTCAGGCTGGTGTCGAGGCTCCATGCAACTTCAAGTAGTCAGGGAGAACCTCCCCATCTGCTTCAGCCTCCGTAAAGTCATCAAGAGGAGAAAAATCGCTTGGACTTTTTTTTTTTTTTCCCCTTACTGGTTTATAGTGGTGTACAGCAGGATTTATACTGGTGTAATCCTTTCCTCCTGATTTGCATCAGCGTAATAGCGGAGGCAGATTATTTTTTTTAGTGCACCCCAGGACAGAGGGCTGGGTTCGAGTCCAGGATATTTAACAGTGTCTCAGCTGCTGGCCGGGGCCGTTCCAGTGGTCCTCCCACGACAGCCCACCCCTGCTCAAAACTCTCCGGCTTGGAAATGCAGAGCCAAACCTTCAGCGGCTCTGAAGCACGGTGGCTTTATTAAAACTGTTGAAGGCAAGGGCTCGATGCTGATTAACCCCAGGTATCTGGCCCACAGGTTTTTGTCATTTTACTTGCAGCCACGCATGACAGATCAACATTTCCAGTGTTGTCTGGTGTCAGGTGTATCACATAAGAGTCTCATTATCTGTGTTCACTTCAATAGCAGATGGGAGTGTGTATAAGCTTGTGGAAACTGCATACTTTAAAATGTATTAAATAACTTTGGTTTTAGCCTGCACTGATATTACATTCTTTATGAACTGAAATCAATTTAATATAAGCTGTTCTCTCTGTTCTCGTGTTAGGTACGTGCCTGTGTAATGAAAGGACAATGGTATATTGGTTAACTGTATGGAATTTATGTTATTGTCTAAAGTTATGGCTAGAATAATAAGCAGTTATTTCAGCATTTCTGTTGTGCTTTTAATGAGTCTATTATCAGTTGCACAGACGGGGTGGATAAATGGGACCCAGCACTAAAACATATGTTACAAATGCCCAAGGCAAGCCCTGACTTGCAGCTCTGGATCCGTACAAAACGTGCTCAGAAATCGCTGCCTCTGTTGCCGGTTTGTGTCCGCCTCTGCCCGCTGGAGCTGCGATCCATGCCACGCCATCCCGGGGATGGGCATCCCACCAGTACATCCTCCACGTCTGGCGGGAGCGTAGAGCGGGAGGTGCCCCATTTTCCCGAGAGCTGACCGTCATCCCCAACTCACTTCAGTGGGAGAAACGTATCACGGCAGTGCTCTCGTTTAATTTTACCAACCAGGCATGCGAATGGGGATCACAGTCATCTCCACGGTTGCAAAGCTCTATTTCCATAATGCCATTTCCAAGCAAAACCCTTCATGCATGATTAAGACGATAGGAGTGCTCTCCTTTCAGCTCGCAAGGGGCTCGCGTGGAAGCTCCCATTTACGTTAATGGGAGTTACGTGCACAGAGGTAAATACACCCATAAAGATATCGCTAACTCCTCAGAACCAGTATTTTTTTATAGATTTGAAATACTGCAGCAGCGTAGTTGTCCTGTAGCCCTCACAACCTGACTCGGCATGGGCAGATTTCAGCTTTTACTCCTTTCTAGGAGTTTTTAGAGCTTTCCCCCGGGTGGAAACGTTCCCATTACAACACAAACGCATCTCAGGAAGAAGCAACTGGGACTTAGGAGGTGACAGCAACCTCCTGCTCCCCTCAGTGGCCACCACCATCCCCTATCAGGGGGTCCCGCTGCGTCATCGCTAATGAGCTGATCTGCATGTTTCATTAGAAGACCTTAGAGGGGGACATGGGACACGTGAGAGGGAACATGCTGGCCTTTTCCAGTGTAATAATAGCAAGCTAGGAACTGCTTCAATTCCCACAGGACCCTCATGGGGAATGGGTTACATCTTGTACAACCCCCTGAACTGGAAGGGCTCTTGGAGGGACAGGAGGACCATGGGGAATGGTCATCCTGACAAACGCAAATGCTACGAGAAAGGAGAAGGGGAGTTGTCAGTGGTGATGTGAAAGGGCCAGGAATATGCTCTCAAGATAACAGGACGCTCAAGTTAGATTTGTTTTCAAAGGGAGAGAAAAAAAAAAGGTGTCTTAATTTCAGCCATGTTGGGAAGAGAGGGAGAAGCCCAGAACCTGGTTTCAGTGACTATAGCTGGGGTCTGCAAAAGTAGGGATGTGGTCTAATAGCACTTCAGTTTCTCCCAATTTTCAGTGATATAGCGAGGTTCCCAGTGCCCCCAGTTTCTTATGGGGAGAAAGGATACTGGGTAAGTGATTTCCAGGCTCCTATGAAAGGATTAGAAAGCATAACTAGCAAAAGGAGAAAAGATTTAAATAATATTTTGATGGTCTCTCCCACAGGATGATGATTTCTACTAAAAAAAAAAAAAATCATTAATGACTCTTAATGAAATATATGTCCAAACAGCCATTTTTGGGGTCTAGTCTGGAGAGATTGACCTCACACTTCCTGAGCTTCCCCTACATTTAATGAAAAGGGGAAACAAAGATGCCAATATTTATTGTTTAAACTTTCTTGAAAGGATTACAGTGGAGGTTCCCACAGGGGAAGAAAACACCTTTTCATAAAATCAATAGGGCTTTGGCAGAGGAAGATATGACCTACTAAAAAAAAAATGTAGATAAACTGGGAGAAGGGGGAGCAGTGCAATCTGATACTAGACGAAATGGTACCAAAAATTTGCACTTTGTGCTCCTTGGGCAGAAAGGGCTCGACAGACCCAGTGCCACAGCACCCAGGCAAAACTCTCCCAAGCACCATCCAGGTATTTGCTTGAGAGCAGGATGGTCCCACAGTAATAAATACGTTTCTGGATGTTGCTGCCCCACTAGAGGACAAGGGCTGGCAGCTGGGTGTATGTTGTGCCCCAAAAGCACAGGGAATTTTTTTCTGGTTCTAGTTCTAGAAAATTACGTCAAGAATTGTGTAAATGCTCCTGATGCGGAGGGTCAGGTCCTACAGCACAAATCCTGATGGCCACTCAGTTGCTGGTTTGAGCAAAGGTGTATGTGAGAGGCAACGTTTAGGGCTTTTCCTTCGGTTCGAGGCAATGAGGTAGAGCTTAGTACTCAGCCTGTCTCCATCAACCTGCCAGCGGTGGCTTTTGTGAAGGAGAAAGGCACTTGTTGTCCTTTGGGGGCCTGTGCTGATTTTCCCTACATGATGGGAAGTCCCATGCCAGGTATAGGTTCTTTTTCTTTTTTTTTAGAATTAGCTATCCACTAGTTCCTTGTCTAACTAAAAAATTCTGCCTTCTGGTTCCTCTCCGGTTACTGTCCCCTCTGGCTGATAGATACTGGGGATATTCTTCTCAGTGCTGTTTCCAGCATCAAATGGGCTCAGGTACGGGACTTGATTGCACAACTCCTTGTGTACAGGAAAATCCAGTGACTTTGGGGGGCCAGGTCTGCCTCTGAGGACCCAGTGGGCAATGTGGAGATGAGGTTTTCTCCACGCAAAGTCTTCTCTCTCCGGTCTGTATTTCACACCTGGAAATACAGGCATCCTTAAAAAAAAAAAAAAAAGATGTTTCTTTTGCGGCCTCAGTACTAGTCCAGCTTGTGAGGCAGAATGGAGGCATCATCCAGCTCCTGACAGCACTGCGAGGGCTGGAGTCTCATACCCTTCACTGTCTTCCTTGATACTGAGAATTGAATCGACAGGCAGAAACAAACCAAACTAGGTATAATTTTAGGGTACTCAACTTTGACAGCACACCGAAAAATAACTGTGCATAAAGAGTTTGGGGTTTTTTTTTCCCCTGGAAGTGAAAAGTTTTATTTGACTTTGTGATCTAGAAGTTTTCCACTAGTCAGGAAAGCCTATTCAGTCGTAACCGTTGTCTCTCCTCCTGCTTTTTCCATTATCATCATGCTTTAAGGGCTGTGTGAATCACAATATTCAGGGTCCTGCTGTATGTGTGGGATGCCCAGTAGCAGGCAGGGGTCAAAACACACTGTGCCAGCCGAGCAAGCACCCTGCTGCATAGGAAGGGTTAAATTTCATGCTGCAGCTGCAAAGCCCAATTTCTTTATTTCCTGTTAATGACATTATTGCCTACATAAAAACCATTGAACATGTTTCTTTCATTTGTTTAATTTCAAATTCTGAGCACACTAGCTGGAAACTATGTTTAATAGTTAAACTCAAAACATTTGGATTTCCTTTCCTCGCTGAGATTTGCAGTGAGTACACTTCATACTTAGTTGAGTTTTTAAGTAACCATTTTTACACAGCTATAGAAGCCAGCCAGAAAACAAAAAGGATTATATTGCAGGATCAAATCACATCAGTTCAGGCTAGTAACACATCATATATTTCACTTCCTCCGCAGTCGTGCCAAGATACCATCAGACCCGACTCGTTACCAAGCGGGCCATGTTCTCTTCCAGGAGAGTCCAGCCTTTGCAGAACGAGAGCCAGCACACCCTGCTCGCTCTGTGCACGCAGAAGAAGGACTTCCCTGAGCATGCATGGAAAAAATGTTCCCGTTTCCATGAAAAAATAGGATGGAATCTACTTCAGGCCTTGCTAGCACTGATGGTCCTATCACCTCCCCGTGTTTCTCCTGCAGCCTTCTGCTGAACCTGACGTGCCGGGTTCTTGCAAGGGCGAAGTGGGAGCGCAGAGTAGGCAGGACGATTGCACGTGTAGGTGGATCTGAACCATCTCAAATTTGAAGGGAAGTCCTTAAAGCTGAACCCATTTGGCAGATAAAGATCCAAGCTGCCAGAGACACGTTATCCGTTGACGCTTTTAGCAAACTGCCACAAACGCTGCAAGGAGCAGGGGGGATTTTGCCCTCTCAGGGTCATGGACACCTACAAGCAGTTGTTGTGTAAAGCTTGACTGCTTGCGTGGTGGAGCGTCTAAAAGTCACTTCATAAGCACTCACGGGATTAGTGCCTGGAGAAACCCAGTGAAAACTGGGCTTTGAACCGCTTTAGAGTCTCGTTGGCACATGCATACTATATATGAAACAAGCCCAGCGTTAATATTATGCCTAGCAGAAGCAGTGAGCAGAGATGGAGCAAGGAGGAATGTGACCCTGAACGGGACCCTCTAAGGAGTTATCACCGATCCCGACAAGAGGACCACGCTCAGTGCCTCTGCCACGGCATCGCGGATATGTCCCCAGCAGCCACAGAAGCGCTCAAGTTTCCATCAAAAAATCCGCATTTGACTAAAAAATTTCAGGACTTCAGTGTTACCTTCAAGGGTGAAATCTGGGCTCTGTGTTGCCTGTGAAGAGCTCGGCTGCTAGGACCAGAGAGTGCTGCAGCCCCTAGCCATGGTGTTTGCATCCCTTACTCCCATCCCAGCGGCACGCATCCAGGCAAGCAGTTGCCCGTCAGAAGTCTCGTAGACCTGGTCTCCTACCGGCTACTTAAGCAAGAAGCTAGCAGAGAAAGTGATGTCTCGTTCGTGCGTAGTAAGGAAGGGGTTGTGGAAAAAATAAGTCATGGGAAGTTGGTCATAAATATCCTCATTTGCCTTTTTTGCCCCCACCCTCTTTTCAATCGCTATTCTGTGCAGGTGAAGGAAGCAGTTCAGAAATGTTAATAGATAGCAAAGTGCTTATGTGTGTTTTATCAGCTCTCATTGAACGGTTAATGCTGATACGGTGTCCCTTTTAAGTCTAAAAAATCTGGCCAAGCGTGTGCAGATAGCAGGGAGTGCGCTGAACAAAACATCAAGGAAAAAAGTCTGTAGGGGGGAATGGAAATGTTAAAAGGATTATAGGAAGAGAAAACGATCGGACTTATCTGGCAATACTCGGTAACAAAAGTATGTCGGTTTATGAAATGAACTTAAAATCCCATAAAACTAATTGTGTGTTTTCTTGTCTTATTTTTGAGTATCTCTGGCAGTGTTTTTTTCCCCCACTGCAAAAGCAGGTCTGCATGTGGATAATACTCTGTGCTTGCAGTATATAGAGAGATTATACAGCCGATCAGTTTTATACCTCTTAAACTAATGATGTTAAACTAGTTTATAAAAAAAAAAAAAAAAGGGAAGAATAACTTCAAAGGTTCACATGTGGGTTGCAAACCTCTCATGTCTTCTGTATACAGGGCCTTCCTCTTATTTTGATCAAGACTGTTCCCAGCACTTCTGTTGAAATACTTGCAAGCCTTTGATCTTGTTATCAACATGACCACCAGCGAGAGCACCGCCGCTTGCCGAGCGTATGACAGAGCAGATGACGTCAGTCACCGTCTCTGACTAACACCGCTTTTGGGTTTAGATCGTACTATCGCGCGGGTCCTCCTTGGGGCTGCGCTTATCGCCGAGGAGTCTTCCTGCCGGCAAAATGATTTATACCCCGAGACCTCAGCCCACCATAGCTATGCATTTCGCCAAGGTGGGAAGAGTAAATAGCGCTGCTCGCCCTCCTCTCGCTTGGCCAGGGAAGGGGAGGCAAAGGGATGGAGCGGGGAGAGGTTGGAGGGGTCCTGGGGGGGGATTTGGTCCTGAGTGGGGTCCGGTGAGAGGCGTGCATGGAGAGGAGGGAGCTCAGCACGCTCGTTTCATCCTTCCTCCGTATTTCCCATCAGGGTCTTTGTGATCTTACCACGGGTTTAGCAGGGGAAGCCCTTTTGAGTTGCATTAGTAAAATCCGTGTCAGGCAGCAGCGGCGGGGGCTGCCCGGGGTTTGGGGGGCATCTCTTGGCTTCGTCACTGCTTTGGTGTTGTCCGTAAGGAAGGCGCTTCCCCGGCCCTCGCCGTCTCCCTGTGCGCGGTGAAGGACGCCGGCTTTGACCTCTGGTATAGGACTTGTCGTTCACGAAAAGCGCGATCTAAAATTTAGGCATTACTATTATTTGCCGAGGCTGTTAGATTTGATTGTGCTCCTCGTGCCGCTGTCCTCTCCACAAGGCCGCAGATAGGGACGAACAGAAGAGCCCTGGGGGAGTCCTCAGAGCCTTGACATTCCTGGCGTTTGACCTAGTTTTTTGCAGGAAGGCAACAACCTGGAGACCTCTCTTTTGGAGCAAGACACCAGCAAAATATCTGTCTTGTGGGCAGAGAAGGCAGGGAGGGAGCCAGGTTAGCTGGGCGCAGTTAGGACGAGACGGGGTGTTGCATTACGAGCCCAGTGAGTGAGGACTGGCACATCTGCCAGCGCTGCACCCAGAGCGATGCTCTTAGACCGGCACTTGAGTCCTTAGTGGCTCCCACTGCTTTTTTCTTTCCTACTTTTTTTTTTTTTTTTACTACCTGCTCTAAAAAAGCTCTCACCAAAAAAAAAAAAAAAAAAAATTTCATTTCTCGTTATTATGAAGCTTCACTGTGAACTGACTCTTTTCATCTAAAATTATTCCTTTTTGGTGCCACAATCTGACTTCAAGCTTCTTTGCGCTGCCTGGGAACGTGATGTAGAGCAGCAGCCAGCAAGGAGAGGATGCGTCCGGCCTTTGCAGCGGCACGATGAGGGCATTAGCGCGGCTGGGTGACGCTACTTTATACAGCTTTTTGCAGTCATTTTCTCACACATTTACTGAATTTTTATCTAAAATGCAGAAGGGCTAACAAATAAAACATAAATAGTTAATTTTCCTTCTGTTCAGCCTGGGAATTCAGATTCAAGTTTAGACTGGAAAATCAGAAGGAAATTCAAAGATACTCTGCTTTCTTGATGACTGCAGCTGCTACCTGAACACAGAGATTCCCTGTAGATCTACGAACAAGGACTTCCAGAAACTGATAAAGATGAAGAAAACTCTGGAAGACCTTCTTGTACCTGCCACCGCCTGCCTAGTTCATCGGATTACTTTCAAATCTCAGGCACTACGTGACTCTTCCCCGTCGGCAGGAGGAGAAAATAGACTCCCTGACTGGACATGCAGAAAATGAACGGGGCCACCGCAGCTTTGGGGAGGACAAACTGCTCCACGGGCACTTCCAGACAAAGCCACGTCCCCAGGGGCTTGCCCTCCTCTAATTTTGTTCCCAAAGTATCCCTTTTTGGTGACTGTCATAAAGAGGATGGTGGGCTAGACAGGTCTTTGGGTGGGCTGCTCTTCTGCACGCGCGGTCCCAAATAATGCCGTAAATTAAGTACCTGGCTGAGTTACTCGATTGCTTGGTGCGCTCCCAGGGCACCGGTGCAGGGCAGTATTATTGCACAACGGGACCTGGGGAAAACTAGTTGGTTAAGTGACATTTTTATGAAATACAATGAATGATACTTAATGAGATTTTCTTCCAAAGCGGAAAAGTCCAAGGTTTTTAGCCTCCATTATAATGGCTTAATTTTCCGTGCTAGAGTAGTCAATGGGACTCAGAGAGCATTTTATGCCAACATCGTTTCAAAGCAAGTTCCAGATGTAAGTAGCAGGACGTGAGCAATCAGCTTCAGATGGTTGGAGGTCCTGGGCTGGAGGTGTTCTCACTGTCACCATCGCAAGGGGCCCAGGGGACACAGGCTGTTCATTCTCCTGGGAAAGGATCATTTAGTATGGCTCAGTAGCGTCTGGCATAGCGCCATGTCGATACTTGGCATCATCATCAGCAAAAATATTAGTAGTTTTAATAATTCGTAACTGCTTGTTGTGCCTAGAAATGGCTTTTACTGCTCGGCTCGTGGGTTTGGCAGAAAGTTTGCTTTCCGTGCCCAATGGTAGCCATTCCCAGGCCCGAAAAATATGTAATTGGGCACCAACAACAAATTCACCCACATGTTATTTTATATTATTAGCCCAGTCCAGGCACTTAGTAATACCCATGGTTAGCTCCTCGCTGCTGCGCGTAGCTCTCGGATGGATTCGGCCATCCCAGAGCTGATGAAATTGAAGCTTCAAAGGATGCCACGTCCAGGGCCACCGCGACACATGGCCTCCCGGGCGTTTTGCTTGTCATCTCGGTGGAGACGGTGGTTTGAGCAGGGCCTAGAGGAGAGGAAGAACCGGGGAGCTCTTCAGCGCAGGGCGAAGAAAAGCACCGTGTTTAGCGATGTCGCAAACCAGTTGCTTTTTCAACGGTGCACGTGGAGAAGGCGGCTCGGGCGGGAAGGGAGAGGCACGGGTTTACGGCCGCGACTCTGGTTTCTGTCCTCCCGTTTAGGATCCGGCGAAGTCCCCGGGACCAGAGTTGGCGTTTCCCCCGGTGTGCCCGCTGCTGGGGTCCCCTGCGCCTCGTCGTTCTCTTGGGGTTTCGCCGCGGGGACCCCCCTCGCTGCGGAGACGCGGGGGGGGTGGCAGGGCAGGAGGGAGCCGGGTGAGGCTGATGGGGAGGAAAAACCTCGGCGGTGGGAGCAGGGTCCGTCTCTGCTCCGTTTCTTGGGGCTGCGGGTGGTTTTGGTGGCTGGCGTGGGCAGCTCTGGGCTCTGAGATGGACCGGGGGGGAACAGGGCAGCGTGTGAGCCCCCGTGGGGTGTGGGCACGGGGAGAAGGGCTGGTCCCATGATGGGCTGCACTTTGCTGTTGCATTTCCCGGGAGATGCCATAAATGATGTTCGGGCACACCAAAAATGGAAGGTGCCTTTTTTTTTTTTTTTTTTTGGCCAGAGGCATCGCCATGTGTGCTGCCTGCACTTCCCTGCCCGCACTGCCCATCACCTTCCTGGCCCCATAGGCACGCGTGCAGCAGGACCAGCAATTGAGGGGAAGCGGGCTCATTTTCCAAAGGTTTTTCCTAGGAAAAGGGGGGTTGTGGGGTGCTGAGCCCAGCAGTGAGCCTGGGTGCAGGGAGACATGGGTCTCCTTAGGTGGTGGTGCCCGCGGCGGTCCCTGCCCAGGGGCTTGAGGACCGGGGGGACTGGCACACGGGGTCTTCTGCTTACGTGTAGAAGCGTTTTCAAGACTGGAGCTTGATCCCAAAGTCTTTGCTTAGGGATACGGTAGAGGGAATCCATCTGGGGCCTCTAGAAGGACTTGAAATCTAGGAATTAATAATGATAATAATGATAAAACTAATGCAGAGCTTGACTTCAAAAGCTCACCCTACTCCGGCGTTCCCCTCCAGCCTGCTCTACCACCCACTTTTGAGCTCTGTGCCTGCAGACAAAGCTCGGGAACGTTTGCTGCGCTCCAAGAAGAGGGAAATGGAGTCGGAGGGCTGCGGTGGGTGACGACAAGGCGGAGGGCAGAGTCCAGCCAAGGTGGGCTCCCACCGACCGGGCCAGGAGGGAACCACCGAGCCCCCACGTCCAGCCTCGGAGCAGGACGGGGAGGAGGGCAGGAGGCGCCTTGGATCTGGAGGACAGGTTTGGGGGCCAACCCCTAATTAAAACCTTTTGTATGAAGTTAAAAAAAACTCCATTCCGTGTCTGTTTAATATTTAACAGATGAGGAGGGAAGATGTGAACACAACTGCAGACGGAGTTTTGCTGATGTGCCAGTTACATTGCGATCAGATATTGTTTAATTAGTATGCAGAGCAAAAACATGCCTTCGGATTATTTATTTAAAAAAAAAAAAAATATGGGGACCCGCCCCGTTTATCTCCCTGAGATGAAAACTTTTCGCGAAGTTTTTATGCCTGGCGGTAACCTCCCGCCCTGCAGTACTTCGGCCGGCCAGGGGAAGAGGCAGCGAGGTGCTGCGGCGGTCCGCGGTAGGGTGCGCGGAAGGGCGCGGAGCGGCGCGGAAGGGAGCGCCTGCGCCTTTAAGGCGGCGGAGCGGCGGCTGCCGATCGCTTCCCTTTGATAAGGTCCTGGCAACTCCGTAACCGCTCCGGGATGCCGAGAGAAGGGGGCAAAAAAAAAAAAAAAATCTCCCCCCCCCCCCCCAGATATAATTATTTTATTTTCTTCACGAATAGTGAACACCCCCCACCGCCTCCCCGCCGGGGCAGAAGCTTCCCCCGCTCACGCCTCGCAGCGTGGATGCCCGCGGGCAGGAGAAGCGGGCGGGGCAGGAGGTGCTCCCCCCACTTCGTCTTTTTTATATTTTTTAATTTTTTTTTTTTTGGGGGGGGGGAAGCTCTTTTTTGTGTGCGTACGAGCGCGGCGGGCGGCGCGAAGCCGCGCTACCGCCCTTACAGGACCGCTCCGCCGGCCTCCGCTTTGATGCGCGCAGCGCTGGCGGGGAGAGCCCAGGGGCGCGGGGGGGGGGGGGGGAAGAGGGAGGCGGGGAGGGGCGGGGGGACGGGAGGGAGGAGGAGGAGGCGGGGGAGGGACCAGCGCTTTTGTATTTAAAATAAATAAAATAAATAACCAGGGGAGGGAGAGGAGGGAGGCGCGGATCGCAGTGGGCTCCTTCCCTCGCAGCCCCCCCCCCCCCCCCCTCCTTTCCCGATGCTCTCCGATGCGGTTGCACCGCCGGGGAGGAGAGGAGGAGGAGGAGGAGGAGGAGGAGGAGGAGGAGGAAGGACAGCGGGGGGAGCGGGGCCAGCCTGCGCGCTGCCGGCGGCGGAGAGCGGCGGGGGCCGCGGGCGCGCAGCGAGCTCCGGCTCCGCGGTGAGTGGTAACTTCGGGGGCAGCGGGCCGCGCTCCCGGCGGCTTTTTTTTTTTTTTTTAAATACGGATTTTTAATCTCTTTAACAATTTTTAAATTTTTTTTTTTTTTAGATTTTTTTTTTTTTTTTTTTTTTTGGAAATTCTGGTGTGCGCGCCTTGCGGTGCCCGCTCTGCGCGGGCGCGGGACCTCCGCGGGCGCGGCCGGCCCGGCGCGGCCAGGGTCGGCTGTTGCACAGGGCTCGGAGGATCCAAGTAGCTCCGGACTTTCCCCCCCCCTTCCCCTCCCTTCCTCCTCTTTCCCCCCCCCCCAAGCTCCGGCTCCGACCTCTCTCCTCCCAGCCCGTCGCCATTTCTGGAGCAGGTTTTTATTATGATGATGATGATGATTTTGCACGCCGGTCCAGCTCCGGCAAGCCGGCTCGGCGCCGCCGGGGGGCTACCCCGCTTCCCGACCCCCCCTCACCCCCCCTCCGGTGCTCCTTTCGATTTATTTTCCTCTTTCCAACGCTGGGTTTGATGGTCCCCGGCTCCGGGGGACACACACACACACACAGCGGGCCCGGGATGCCCCGCTTCGCCCAGGTACAGCCAACCCCCCCCGGATATTTTTTTTTTGGGGGGGGGGGGGTCACTTGCTCCAGCATCTTGCAGAGAAGCGCCCCAAAAAGCCCTTTACCCGAGGGGGTGCGCCCCGTCGGGGGGGGGGGACACCGGCCGCCCCCCAGCCCCGCGGTGCTGCTGGAGGAGGGAGAGGGGAGAGAGGGTCTGGGGGTGCAAAATGGAAACCAGATGCCGGAGCAGGGACGCCCTGTGCTGCCGGGAGCTGCCGGGGGGGGGGGGGGGCAGCTCGCCCCCACCCCCAACCCGCCCCCCCCCCCCCCCCGGCCCTGCCCCGCTAAAAGTGCGCCGGGAGTTCAGCGGAGCGGATCTGATAGTCGCGATCGGGCTGGCGATAGAGCCGGGCTCCCTCTTGCCCTGCCTTTTTTTTTTTCTCTCTCTCTGTCTCCCTTTCTTTTTCTTTTTTTTTCTTTTTTTTTTTTTTTGAATGTGAAGAGTTGAAAAGCCTGTTTACTTTTTGTCTTTGATGTTGGGAGGATCTGGTTTTGATTAGATCAATACTCCTTTTTTCTCTCTCCCCCCCCCACCCCCTTTTTTTTTTTTTTTTTTTTTTTTTTTTTTTTCCCCTTTGCAGAGAGGAGGCTCAGAGGATCCCCTGCTGACTCCAGGCAGAGGAAGGCAGAGGCACAGGCAGCTCCTGGAGGAACTGGGAGCCCCTCTCCCCATCGGGCTCCGGAACCATGAGCAGCGCTGTGGTCCTCACCCACCTCCCAGACCCCAGCAGCAGCTTCAGGGAAGACGCCCCTCGACCCCCTGTCCCTGGGGAGGAAGGAGAAGCACCATGCCCGCAACTCGCCAGCTCGTTTCTCCCCAAAAGCCAAAGCTTCAAGGCCATGCCGGTGCCTCCTGCCCCGCGGAGGAATGAGAACGGACTCGGGGAGCCGGAAGGCAGCGCATCTCCAGACTCCCCGCTGGCCAGATGGACCAAATCCTTGCATTCCTTGTTGGGAGATCAAGATGGTGCCTATCTTTTTCGGACCTTCCTGGAAAGGGAAAAATGTGTGGATACCTTAGACTTCTGGTTTGCCTGCAATGGCTTCAGGCAGATGGACCTTAAGGATACCAAAACTTTAAGAGTAGCCAAAGCTATATACAAAAGGTACATCGAGAACAACAGCATCGTCTCCAAGCAGCTCAAGCCTGCTACCAAGACCTACATAAGGGATAGCATCAAGAAGCAGCAGATAGATTCTATCATGTTTGATCAGGCACAGACTGAGATTCAGACCGTGATGGAGGAAAATGCTTACCAGATGTTTTTAACTTCTGATATATACCTCGAATATGTAAGGAGTGGAGGAGAGAATCCTGCTTACATGAACAGCAATGGACTGGGGAGCTTAAAAGTTGTCTGTGGCTATCTCCCGACCTTGAATGAAGAAGAGGAATGGAGCTGTGCAGACTTTAAAAACAAAATCTTGCCTTCGGTAGTTGGGCTATCCAGCAAGACGCTGAGGGTTACGGCGACCGTGAGAGCTACGGAAACGATCGAGAACGGCTACAGGTAAGGGAACCCCTGGAAATGGTGCTTTGTTTTAACTTGAAGGACTCGAGAGTGATTTTCGGAAGGCTGGTGGCGTGGCGTGCTGGGGAGCTAGCAGGGAGTCGAGGGGAGGCCGGCCTTCCCGTGGAGCTGGGGGCACGGGCGCTTCCCCGCACCTCCAAGCGCTGGAATTTAGGGGGTGTTGCCTGGGTTTGGGGGTTTTTCCCCCTCCGTACGGAGGAGAACGAGATACTGTGCTCTTAAGCCCTATTGGCTGTTTCGGTTCTCTTACAGATCAAAAACTTCATAGCAACTATGTCCTCCGGACATACGTTAATTATTGGTTCGACTTTCAAACCTATTAAGAGCAGTAGTAGAGTGGATCGTATAGACGCATGAATAATGTAACCTACTAGTTCCCCAACTCCACCGTCAACCAGTGTTTAACTACGTTGGTTATGTGGGAAGCAATTGTGCGGTCATGCGGGAGGAAATGTATGCGCTTGCTACATCAAACTCTGCAACTTGCACAAAATCTGCTTTTATTTTGACTCCGCGTGTGTGATGTACAGCCTCTCCCATCGCGTTGGGTGTTGGTATCGTGTCAAAGCCGTTTAGGGTGGCTTTGAGCCAATGCATACAGGAGGATACTTAAAATTGAGTACTTAAGGTAATAGAGACGTTCCAGGTAGAGAGCAATAGTAGATCCTTGGTGCTCTCCTGTTGGCCGTGTGCTCAAAGTTAAACTCGTTAGAACGTGGTCGTGTCTCGTGGCAGCTCTGGAGGATGCGGGGAGCGGTGTGTGGTGGCGGGGTCTTCTCGTGCCCTTGTCTCGGGGTGCGTCCGCCTTGCCGAACCCTTCTCTTTTGTTGGAAACGGTGGTGGCACGGTGGTGCGAGGGTGAAGAAAGTAAAGAGCCATCTCCAAGGGAAGGGGGGGATGGGAAAGAGAGACTCCGATGAGCAAATGATGAGTTGTATAATCCTCTGAAAATGTATTCTTTCCTCTCCCCACCCTTGCCATAAATGTGGATTGTTGAATCAGGGCTGAGAGGAGAGGACTCTGCTGGCAGATGGGAGCTCTCCTCTGCTGGCCCGCGAGGTTGGGGTTTGGTATGGTGAGTGTTTGACATCTCATTTACAGGAATTTTGAGAGGGTGTCTGTGATTCATGGACATCAAAGGGCATCAGGCTTCTCCTGGGGACGCTTTGCTGGAGCGCGCCCTCCTCTCCTGCCCTACGGAGAGCTTCCAGCTGTGCCGGGCTTCCCGGTGCTGAGCCGCCGGGAGCTGGGAGGGTGCCCTTGCCTGGGAGGGTGCTGCTGAGCCAGAGACCTCTTTGGTCCTCTCCCTCTCCTGGAGGCCCTCCCTGCCACCGGAGGGGTGATGGAGAGGGGTGATGGCCATGGGCGCAGCCAGGAGGGATGCGCTTGGTCCCGGCGTGGCCTCTGGACCTCTCCTGCTGGGGGGCTGTGTGCGGTGTTGGGGTGGGGGGGGGGCACTGGCTGGCAGCTGGTCTGCGGAGGACTTGGGTTTTGGGATCCTCATCTCGTGCCTGAATGTTGCCGTCTGGGCATCTGCTGTTCTCCAGAACTTGGTTTGAACTGCTGCCCTTCGCTCGCTTTCCAGGAGGGGGATGTTTGATGCTTTTATCTCCCAGCCTTTGTTGGTATTCAGTGCTGGAAGGGCTTGGCTGTAATGTTCTACCAGAGCTGCAGGCCCTGCTAAAAACCCACATGTGCCTTGTCCAGGAGAGCTCTCGCAGAACGGTGGCTGCTTGCCTGATTAGTGCTGGGTTTTTTCCTTTGCTGGTTTTTTTTTTCTTTCTTTCTTTCTTTCTTTCTTTTCTTTTTTGTCCGGGGATTAATGCAGCTTGCTCCTCACATGTCAGATCTACCCTCCTAGGACATTAGGTAGTGCATTTTGCTTTGATCACCTTCTGTTGAATTTCCAGGAGCTTTTGCTCTCCATGGGGCCAAGAGATCTCAATGCAAAGAGAGGGAGGTCAAGCTGAGATGCTTCTCAGTTCCTCCCTGAGCTATCCATTTGTGAAGCCACTTGTGCGTGCATGTGCGAGAAGCTGATGAGCATATGGATGGGTTATCTCTCATCACTCAGCATTTAGGATTGCGTTTAGGATTGGAGCTGAAGCTTGCACAAAGTCTTTTCTGGTGAGTGGCCAAACCACACCTCCCTCCTCGTGTGTGTGATGGAATTAAAGAATTTCTGCTTAGCGCGTTATGGTTTTGAAGCGCTGTGCAGGCTCTTGCCATTCGCTTCGGTGGGTTTCAATGGGATTATACCAGCGAAAGCCGGGAGCGCTGGGCTGAGCACACCTGATGGTGGGAGCAGAGCAATTCTGGGCCAGCCCGCTATTTGGATGGGAGTTCACCTGGAAATCCCAGGGCACGGAGTCACGGCCAAAACCATGGCAAACGGGAGACCGCAGAAACCGTACAAGTTGAAAGACTTTCTTTGGCCCCAGCATCAGTGATGGACAGGAACAGGAGAAGTCAAGTGAAAACACAGGGTTTGCACCTGGCTGCAAAACAGGCGTATGCATGCAAACTGCTGGTTGTATATTTGGAGCCCTAGTACAGGGAATATTTTAAATGCAGAACCTCCCTCTTGTCCTTCAAAGCGACTCCCCTCCCCTGTAGGCTGTGGTTTGGTTAAAACTGGCCTCCCCACGCTGTGCTGGACCTGGCCCCATGCTCCAGGAATTCCAGCTATTATTTATACGCGCTTCTAAATTTATCACGCACGACTTTGTGTACACAGAGAGCGCTTCTTCCTTTGCAGTGCTGCCGTGTAACGTGGTTTTGTTCAGTCCAAGGTGGACTCATCTGCCTCCCATTAAGCTCTAACACCAGTGGGACTGGCCGTGCTTTGAGAAGGCTGGGGTTTGCAGATGGCCTTCTGCCGGCTCCCAGTGCTTCCTGGCCTTTGAAAGGACCCGCCGGTGGAGCTCCTTGTGTGTGAAGTTATTGGAACCAAGTTTGGCTTCAATTATCAAAGTAAATGATGCCATTGTAAAGCTATGCTTGAAGCGGTGTTCTACAATTAGAGCATGGAAGCTGTGATTAACGTAGTTTTGTTAAAATACACCTTTGTTTTTCAGGTTTGTGCATGTGTGTTGTTTTCTGGTTTTGCTTTTAAACCCATGATTGCCCAGTGATGTTTGTCCCAAGAAAATAATGAGATTCAATTTTGCCTCAAAATGCTCCTTGTAGATTTTCTTCTCTCTCTGTAGAAATCTGTGGTTTGAACTGCCAGAGTGTTTTTATTTCTAAGAAGCAGAGTTTGACAATAAAAAAAGCCCCCACGCTCTGAAATTGCACCCTCATAACAGGGGATACAGCCAAGAGCCCCTGAAATTTTTATGGCATTAGAATACCTCTGATATGCCCATTGCCTAACATAGCATATAGAGAGTTACATGCTGTGTGTCATCGCATCAAGATAAGAATAGGCTGAGAAACATCAGACATTCTCCTTGAAGCTCCAGAGCAACTGCTACCTGACAGCTGAAAACACTTTGCATATTGAGTTTAGAGCTGGGGTGTGTGTTTGTGTGCAGCATCTGCGGCAGGAGACCACCGCTTTCCACTGGAATTTAAAACCCTTGCAGGCAACTTGATGCATCTGGGTGCAATTACTGTAGTAAGGTGGTCAAAAGAAAAAAAAAAAAAATTAAACCTAGCAAAACAGCCCCCATTGGTTTTCTTAAAGGAAGTGGGGATTTCTGTGGGGCAGTGTGATGGAGGTGGAGTGTGGGGGCTTACTTTAAAAATGTCAGCTTTAGGGATTTTTTTTTTTTTTTTTTTTTTTTTTTTTTTGGTCCATGAAGTGTTGGAAGGTGAATCGGTGCTGGAGTCCAGTACCGATGGGAAGATGAGTTAGTTCTGGCCACTTTCTCTAATTCTATCTTTCCAAAGGCTGTGTTTGGACACACCTCCTCTCCCTGTGCCCTATTCATACGGACCCGCTGCCTCCGCCTCCACCCCAGCCTCTCCAGCAATCTGTCTGCTGGAAGAACGTGCCAAATCAGCCCTCCTGGATGCAACCAGGGATGACACAGACACCTCCCAGCAAAAGGTGGTGGTCCTGTGCGGGGGAGCATCCTGCACCCCTCAGCCTTGTGGTCCTCAGATGTGCTCTCAAGACCTGAGATGGTTTCAAATCAAATAGTTGTAAGAGCTGCATCCCTTAGACAGCCACCCCAAAAGCCCACCAAGGACCTAGGAGGGGTCGTTTGGACTGCACATCCCCCTGAATCGGAGTAGGAGGCTACATGGTTTTTAGAGGAACTTTTTTGTAGTAGTAGTAGGATAACTTAGCTTTCACCCACATGTGGAATTAATTTATCTTTGAAGATTTAACTTCTTTCCTCTGGCATTCCTTACTATCTCTCTCTTTTTTTTATTTTTTTTTTTTTTTTCTCTCCTTCTTCCCAGATATATATTTTTTAACATCTTGATCTCCCCATCAGAAATGCCTTGGCCTCCTTCGGAAAGGAATGCAGCCCCGGCTGGGTTGAATACCTGCCTGCAGCCAGCCCCGCGCCTCTCATACCAGAGAGGCCTATCTTCCCCACCATGCTTCCCTCTCCTTTTTTTTTTTTTTTTTTTTTTTCTTTTCCCCTTTTTCTTTTTTAAACTGAAGCCTTTGTGGAGGCTCCTGTTTTCTTCCGTGCTGGTGGAGCAAGGAATGCGCGGGGTGCCTGGTTGTTTGTGAGGGATGGAGAGGACATTGCTGCTCACTTAAACCCGGCTGGTCCCCTCCAACCCCCCGTGGGGGCAGGGAGGTGGAAAGCCCATTAAAAAAAACCTGCCGAGCCTGCTGGCACATTCCTTAGGCCCCCAAGTCCTGGGTAAGTGGCCCTAATTATTAAAATCAGCAGTCCTTATCAGATGACAAGGCCTTTTGCTTTGATATACAAAGGCAGAAGCTTAACAACCCCATCTTCCCCTGGAAGAGGAACAAAATGTGCACCTTAACACGCGGCTTTCAAACCTCCCTGCATAATCCCCTTATCGCCTGCCGAAGAGATGTATATTGATCCTGGCTGGGAAGTTGGAGTAATGGGAGGTAGCGGGCAGGGGGATGCCCAGGTCCCCCCTGTGCGGTGACCCTGCCGGGGTGACCCCGCCACGCTCCGTCACAGCTCATGTCGCTGCCCATGAATTTTTCATGCGACCGCTCTTGGGTACTCAACTCGAACATCCAGGCTGGGCTTTGGGTTTGCTTCTCCGAGTGAAGCCAAAGGTGTCGGTGTCGGTAACCTACGCGCCCATTAATGCAACCTGCTGCTCCTGTCCTCACGTCCCCCATCCTTCTCTTACCACCCAACCCTACGCACAAACCCACAAGTTGAACAAGTAGTAGGTTCTCCTAGAAACCGGGCCTTTTTATTGAGTGTTTTTGTAATGCCAGGAAGATGGCACCCGTCTTTGGGAGGCCGAGCCTGAGACAGCAAATTTGAGCCCTGTCCATGCCTCCTCTGACGCGTGGTGGTCCTGCTCCAGGAGTTCCAGGCAGTTCTCTTGTTTCAGGCAACACAGATACCGTAACTTGTATTCCAAAGGGGGCCCTAACTCCTGTCTTCAGAGTAGACTCAAGCATTTATTAGCTGGTGCCTCAATGGCTTTCAGTGGGACTTGAGCTATGAACTTCTTGATCTTTTGCCTGCTGCTGCCCGCAGCAAAACTCCTGCTGACCTCAGCAGTGCAGCATCAAGCTTTAAGGACCAAGTTTTTGAAGGTATCGAAGTATGTAGAGGTGGCTTCCTAGGATTTTCTAAAGCGCGCTTCCAATGTTGAAAGCAACATCTTTAAAGTTGGACTTTGGGTGTGTTTAGACAGAGCGTGTCCTGGTTGTTGCTGGTCTGAGCAATGGGTGGTTGGTTGCTTCTAAAGGAGTTGAGCAGCCAGTGTGCATGGTTTCCATAAGGAAATGCTACCGTGAAACTTGCGTGCTTTTCTCTAGCCCAAGACTGGCTGGTAACTAGATTCCTGTTTTGCTTGTCCCTAGGTCCTTCAAGAGGAACGATCCCGTTAACCCGTACCATGTGAATTCTGGCTATGTTTTTGCCCCAGCAACCAGCGCGAACGATAGTGAAATATCTAGCGATGCCCTGACGGACGACTCCATGTCGATGACGGACAGCAGCGTGTAAGTATCTTGTGTTGGCTGGGTCCTTTGGGGATGTGCCATCTGTGAATCAGCTGCACCGATGCACCGTCGGGGCTTACGGGAGTGATGGCTCCAGGGTCATCACCCAGCTTCTGCTCGCCGTTGACTGGGGGCTGCCGAAACTGAGGTGTGTGCCCGAACCGAGGGGTGTAGCAGGGCATGGTAGCCTCGCTCTTCATGCAGTCGCCGGAGGTATCGGATGGAGTAAAATAATGCGTCCCTCTATTGCCGTTTTGCAACTGCAGCTGAGCAAACATGTTTTCCCCTATGCTAATGGTGCTGCCTGACTAACCCAAGGAGCGTATCTCCCTGAGCCTTTGTCTTAAGGCCAGGCTTCCTTAACTAGTTATCAGTCATCAAAGAGGAGGAGATTACTTCCTGTAGGAAGTACTTTCTGTAATTAAGGTTCCTCATTAATGTCAGAACGTACATTAAGAGGGCCAGTGACCTGAAGGGGCAAATAGCTGCTCATCTAGTGTGGCTGGGGCAGTCTTCAAAGAGCCATTTGAATGGAGCTGCATGGATCAGGTCTGGGTGTTTCAGGAGCATAGGGGTGAGAGATGATGCCGTGGCTGAGCCCAGGGATTGCAGGATCTGTCTTTTCCTCCTGACTCTGCTGAGAAGTGTGCAACTGGCAGCAAGTTGTTTGACCACTCTTCCTCAGTTTGCTTTCCCCAGCAGGAGAGAAATGGTGCTTTTGTGTCTGGGGGTAGAAGAGACAGTAAGACTCACTTAGTGCTCCTAAGGACCATTTTCAACTGGGCAGAAGGCAGATGTTACCGTTTGTGTTTCGTGATCTTCACTTAAGTACAAGTGCTCTAGAAAAGCCCACCCTGTAAACAGAGTGCTGCATTCCTGGTCTTCGTCTCATAGGTGAAGCTTCCCCAGTGTCTCTGTCAGACATGGCCAGTGGTTACTCTGTACTCCTTGGAGAGGTTTGCATGCTGGGTTTTTAAAGTCAACGTGCGTGATGATGCACAACGGAAAACAGGATTTACCAAAAATCCTTGATGGGTAAACAAAAGCTTGCTCTTTTTAATGCACATGTGTGTTTTGAACTGATATTATGGAAAAAAATAGTTTGTTGTCCCACCAGATTCCCTTATTGAACAATATTGGCATTAAATAAAAGGGCTGAATCATAGGGTGACTTCTTTATTTCTTCTTACTGGCTCTGGTTGTATGTGATCATGTGTCAACAGAGCATTCATTGGGTTAGTCATTTCTGGACCAGTGTAGGGTCACTTGGGATTCACAGGGCTAGGATTATACCCTCTCTTCACAGCAATGCCAATTGTGGGCCTTATACAGATGAGAGCACTGAGTGAGAAATAAAGTGCATGGTGGATGAAAGGCTTAACTGAATCGCTTTCAGCCCATTGTTAGTCCAGGGGAGCTTAGCGGGGATGAGAGGGCAGCAGCCCGCTTTGAAATTTGCTTGAACAAGTGAATAGGAGCTCCCCATAAAGCAGCGCGTGAAAGGAGCCTGCCTGTTTTTTCCTGCCATAACAATAGCCCGCGCAGGCTGTGAGAGTTTGGGGAAGCTTGGCTGATTAAACTGCCCGCAGCTCCAGGTTGGGGGGCGGCGGGGAGGGCTGGGGAGGGGAGCGGGATGGCGGAGGTTGGAGGAATATTTCCTGCTGCACAGCCGGTCCCCTGGGCATCCCCGGAGCCACACTCTGTCCGCGGGGCCGGGAGCAGGCGGGCACGCCGGGATGTTGGATGGTTTTGGAAGTGGGAGAGGTAAATTGGCAGTTTGGGAGGCTGGGCTTAAAGTTAAGGCTGATGTAAAACTTCCTTTGCAGAGGCGAAGGGCTGCTGCCAAGATTGCAGTAAAACATGTGGGATTTGCAGCCTCTGCTGGCACCTGGCTCTGCTGGTTGCTGAAGATGCTGTGAACGTGTTTGGGGCACAAACCCGCCATGCTTTCACAGGCTGAGCCCGGGTGCTCTTCTGCCTGCGAGGTTTTACCCCCCTTTAACAGAGGACCTGGGTTTATTCTGTTTCGTCAGTGCGAATGCAAATTAGTTCTTTTGGCTTATATTGGTATCAACTGAAGAGGAAAAACTTGTTCTGGAAAAGTCTGTCAGACATAGCAGTAAAGTGAGGTTGGTTTGTATTTTTTTTTTTTTTTTAATAAATCTAAATCTGAACTATACTGGAATTAGGAGGGGTCTCCAAATAATGCACAATCTGCCTTTTTTATTTTATTATAGTTGCTAGGGATCAGTCTGTCCGTATCTATTTTGTAATAGCCACAAAGCATCATGCAAATTTGTATTTCCATTTCTTGATTGGGGGGGAGAGGATAGGGGATTTTTTTTTATTTGCTTATATCTTATTTATGGATTTACTTTGGACACAGGGGAATGCTGCTGAGCAAACTTCAAATATTACCTTATCTTACAAACCAGGCTTTTGATGTTGGCAAGATCAGAGGCTTGTTTCAGAGCCGTTGCCAAATGAAGATGGGAGTGAATGCATATGCGCATGAGTCTGATATTTCAAAGCAGCAGTAAAACTACATTCAGGTTAGGTCAGGCACATCTGAGTCAAAAGGCTAAGATAATTGGCTCAGCTTAAATGGCAGCTGACTGGCTAGAAGACTTCAAACTAGTGTTTCCCCCAGAAACAGATTGGCTTAGCCCCAGCCTGGTTAGCTGAAATGTTTATAATTAAACTCTACTATTTAGTGCCTAAACTCTGTAGCTCTTCAGCCCGCAGCTTTTAGTAGCCAAGAAAGTGAGTGCAAATGTTTGCTGCTGGAGCAAGGGGAGAGGTAGGACCTGGAGAGCTGGGGTTAACCCTTCTCCTGCCCCAAAACCTCTGGCCAAGCTCAGCCTTTTCATTTCAAAGGTACTTTCTCCTCGGCTGACGGGTCTGTTTCAGCATCAGGGTTCCCCCCACACCCCCGTATCTCTTGCTGTACTGAGCCTGGCTCCCGCTCCATCCGTCTGTCCCTCCTGCAGTCGGGGATCACCCGTTGGTCACCCCTTCAACCCCGGCGTTGTCCATTTCCCCCCTGTTTTATATGGAAGGCCTAGGTTTAGCGAGCACTCATCAAAGTGGCTGTAAAAGTCCCTCCCCAGTCCCCAGGCTGACTTTCCCGAGCTCCTCCACAGCCTTCCCATCCTGGTGAAATACCTCTTTTTCTTTTTTTTTTTTTTTTTTTTTAAATCTTTTTTTAACTCTGCACATTGTAACAAGTTGTAAAACTCTTCTGACAAGGCAGGGCTGTAGAAGCAGGGAGCAGGAGGTTTGATGTGGGGCTCTGTGGTGCAATCGGAGGAATTTTAGGGGAAAAGAGCAGCTTTCGTACCAACCTGAACGAGGGCAAGTCTTAAATAAAGTGAGGAGCTGTGCTGTTGGGTCAGCGTTGCTTTTCCTCCTCCTTTTCGAGCCGCCCTTCCCGGGCATGGCGTGAGTCCCCGCTCCCGCTCCGTAGCCTGTCCCAGGACCATCCCTTTGAGCAGAGTCAGACCCCCGGAGCTGGGAGCATGGGGACACCCCGCAAGGAGATGTCCTCCCAGCTCGGTGGCCGCAGCAGAGGGGTTGGGGATGGCATCTCGCCCTTGCAGACCTGGAGAGAGGTGGGGAGCGCAGGAGGGCTGGGGGGCTCGCTGTTGTCCCTTGGTGGTGTCCTTGGGTACCTTGTGTTGAATGCACAGACCTTCAGCTGCTTCCCCGCTCTTCCCCATCTGGCCTCTTGGACTGCCATTTACAGAGGACACCTCCTCTTTAATTGAATATGTTAACGGGATTAGTCCCGTATGTATGTGTGCGTGTAACGTGCTCAGGCTGGCATTTTGACTTACCTTTAAAATGCCTATTTTACTTGTTATTCCCTATATTGAAGGTTTTCCCTAAGAGACCCTTATCTCAGTAAGCCTCACTGAAGCAATCCTTCTCTGAAGGTACAGATGATTTGGTTTTCACCTTAGATTTGCTCTTCCCTCATCTTCCTCCAAAGCTAAGCCATGTCATGTGCCCAAAGCCCTGTTGCCACATGGGTTCGTGGAGCAGAAGCGCTCGGTGGCCACCAGCGGCTGCGGTTGGTGGCCGTGGCCGGCTGTGATGGCTGGTGCGTGCTGGGCCGCTTCCCCAGAAAGCGCTCCACAGCCCTGTGTTGTACAAGGGGGACATTAGGACAATTAGTTCCTTCCACTTGTAACATAATGTGCGTTCGTGGACCGTGTCCAGAGGAGGCTGATCTTGTGGCACCAAGGACTTCCTTTGCGGTCCCAGCGTGCTCTCTTTTATTGTAAAGATTTTTCAGATTTTATTAAGATGAAATTGTTCCAATCTTTCACTCCAGGCTTTGCAGCTTAATCTTGCTCATTAGGACAATTTAATGGCAACTGAGCGCTTTGGCCAAGATCTTCACAGAGCCCTGCGATAGATAGCATGCTTCAAACCTTGAGCGTGGAGCGATGGCATCTAATCATCCTCCTCAAGGGAAGGGACCTGGCGTCTCCGGGAAGGTGTTCCCTCATGCCTCATCTCCGGCTACGTGTCCAAAACACGTTGATGTGCGTCCACCACCACCGTGGCCACAGGAGGTGGCACGCAGGGATGCCGTGCCGCGTTGGCTTCTCCGGCAGCAACGTGGGGGCCGACCGCTGTCTGCTCGGCTGCCGCCGCTCCTCCTTGGGCAGGAGCTATTTTCTCCGCTCAGGAGATGAGTCAGGTGTGGGGGCAGGTGGATGAAAGGACGGGGGGACCGGAGATCAAGGTTATTCAGCCAGTCTGAGGGAAGGGGTGGAATTCGACATTCAGGATCTCCAGGCATGCTCTTCTGGCTGTCCCCACTGTCTGTAGAAGGCCCTTTAATCCTAACCGAGGTAATTTTTTGTGTGGCCGCATGAAAACACCCTACGTTGCCTCAAGCGGGCTGCGCAGGGGGGCCGTTCCCACCAGTGCTCCTCGCCTGGTCTCTGCTCGTGGCTTCTTGGCCGTAGGCTGGCGTGGCCAAGGGGAGCAACGTCGTGCCCGGAGGGTACGGCCCGGCTTTGCTCATGCCTCACGGTGGCCTGCCTGTGCCGGCCAGCCTCGGGGCAGGAGAAACATCTCGGATCTTAAGTAGGGCTAGAGATGGGGAGCAGCCTTCTGGTGGCCATCCATCTTCAGCCTCTTCCTTCTTGCTTCCACTGCGCCAACGGTCTGTGGGGTGTTTTAGACCTTGAGGAGACCTGTAGTCTTAGAGAGTGTAATTTGGTGGTGAAAAAGCAACAAAAGCAAAGGGCAGAAGCAGAAACCTAGCATTCGAAGGGCCTTTCTGTAAGGTGCCTCAGAAGCGAAGCGGATGGGGTCTTTCAGCGTGTCTCCATACGGAGCTGCCTTCAGCTTGCTTTTCAGCTTTTGCTTAATTACTGCACCTCCACGTAGATGGTGACACAGGCACTTCCCAAGCCCCCAGATGTCTGAGGCTTCGGGTGACGTCCAGAGGGCTCAGCACCTCTGGGAACGTGGGCCTGTGGCGTGCCTGGGTGGTTTCAGAGGTGATGATGGAGAAGCGTCTTGGTAAGAGCATGGGGAGAGCCCCGACTGACGGTGACCTCTCTTCCATATGCAGAGATGGGATCCCCCCGTACAGAATTGGGAGCAAGAAGCAGCTCCAGCGGGAAATGCATCGGAGCGTCAAAGCCAACGGTCAAGTTTCTCTACCTCATTTTCCGGTAAGTTCAGGTGGGAGCTGGCAGGGGCCGGGTTGGCCGTGGGAAGTGGTGGGACTGGGAATGGGCACACGTGGAGGGAAGGGAGCAGGGGAGGTGAACATTTCCATCCCTACGTGATGCCAGAGAAGACTTGCTGCTTGGTGTTGGGCCGGAGCCACGTGCTCTCAGCATCCTCGCCAAAACCTGCTTGGGTACAGTCACATTTTGGTCCTTCCCTGAAAACCAGGTGTTAATTAGGGCTTTTCAATGGCACCGAATTTCCCCTCCTGGTCTAAACCCAAGCAGAGATGCCCCGGTTGGGTCTAAGTGAGAGCCTTGGCTCTGGCCACCACCCTGACGCCTTCGCCGGTGCCGAGCAGACCGGGGCTTGGCCTCGCGCGCATCGCCAGCGGCCTTCGGAAGCAAACCATCTGTAAGCCGGCGGGAAGCAGGATCTCCCAAAAGAGAGACATTTGCAGCAGATACGTGCCTTGCTTTGAGGGGATCCGATTCGCGGCGTTGCTGTGCTCTCAAAAATTAACAACTCGCTGACTTGCTAATTCAGTTGACTTGCAGACTCCCGATTCCTGCAGTGAATAAACTGTTTACACAGACAAGTATAAACTTATCTTGTCTTGAGATTAATATGCTAAAATTCCTCTTTCTGCTGTCTTAAGCAGCGAGAAATCATAGATGATATTTCTGGTGGAAGAGGGGGGGTGGTTTATGCGGTTTTTCTTTTTGGTATTTTTTTTTCCCCTTCCTCCCTAAAGAAAGTTCTATAGCCTGAGCTTGTAAATTAGATTATTTTGTCCCAGGGCGTGCAAATCGACTTTCTCTGTAAGGCAGTGCTTTGATCAGGGACTGAATAGAGCCAGCTTGTGTAAGAGTGACAATTTCCAGCAGAGTGGCCTTTTTCTACCCTCACATCATTTCTGGAGCTAAGTGGTTGCCGGAGAGAGGCCCCACCTCATCTGGTGGGTAGTATGTGAAAGAGTTGGCAGTTCAGCTTTCTGCTTTCAGGGGGGAAAAAAAAAAAAAGGAGGGAGAGAGAGGGAGAGTGGGGGCAAGGAGTGGGGTGCGTGGGGGTGGCAGGAGGGAGGGCAGAGTCCGGTGGGTGGTTTCTTTTTCCTCTTTTTTTTTTTTTTTTTCCTCCCCTTTTCCTGCCATGTTTGCTTCTTTTGGCAGAAATTCGCGTTTTGCCTTTTTATATTCTGCACTTGATTTGGAGATGTTCCCTTTTTCCCTTGATAGATCTGCTTGAGGCAGCCAAGCTCAGCAGTGTAGCACTGCTAGCCTGCAGCAGCTTTCTTCATTTTCTGTACAAAGAGATGGGGGGGGGGGGGGGGGGAAGAGATCTAGGACACTGTTGAGACAACACTACCTCAAAGGTGCCCAGTGTGTAGCCAGGAAATAAATTACCAGCACTTCTCTGATCTGCAACCGTTTGACTTCTTTTTTTTTTTTTTTTTTCTTTTTTTTTTTCTCCTTTCCCTTTTTCTCCCCCATCTTATTTTTTTTAATTTCCAACTCCTTTCTGTTTATACTCACTTTATTCCTTGAGTTAAAGTCTCTCCCTCCCACCTCAGAGGTTTTTTTTGGGGTTTTTTTTTTTTTTTTTGATGTTTGACAACAGTCTTTGAAGATTTTCTACTTCAGAGTAGCTACTGATGGGCTGGTTGTACTACAGAGAGAACAAGCGGGGTTCCTCAGAGTGCGACCAACTGCTCCTGCCGAAGGCAAACGCTGGTGGGGAGGATGTCACTCCATGAGGCCACAGCACTAGCTCATAAAAATCCAGAGCAGACCATGCCTAGTTGCGGTCGTCTTTTCATCCAAACATGGAGACACAACAAGCGTAGCGGGCCCGGCGATGCCGCTCCGGCTAAGCGCCCTCGTCCCGCACCGCCCGCTAAACATGCCTTGTGCCTTCTGTCCCCGCTCCTTGTAGAGGACCCACCGTCTTCCCAAGGAGATGACCCCGGTGGAGCCGGCTGCCTTCGCCGCGGAGCTCATTTCCCGGCTGGAGAAGCTGAAGCAGGAGCAGGAAACCATGGACAGTCTGGAGGAGAGGCTGCAGCAAATCAAGGAGGTAGGAGGATTAACCCTCCCGGGGCCGGGCAGAGCTCGCTGCTTGCCGCCCAGCTTTGGGGGGGTGAGGAGGGGGCCGAATCCCGCTCACGGGGAGGAACGCGTTTCGATCGCGCTGCGGTTCACGAGCCCGCGGGGAGGACATCCCGGCGCGCGCCTCGCCGGCTCCTCGTCCTCTTGCATTTATTCCTCGCCATCGCTTGGCCGGCAGGACGAGGAGAAGGAGGGCTCGGAGCTCCCCGCCAGCCTGCAGGGCAGTCGGGAGATGGCGAACCCCCAGCATCCGCAGCACCCGCTCTCGCTCCTGCCCTCCGGCAGCTACGAGGAGGACCCCCAGGCCATCCTGGACGAGCATCTCTCTCGCGTGCTGAAGACCCCCGGCTGCCAGTCGCCCGGCATGGGCCGGCACAGCCCCCGCGCCCGCTCCCCCGACCGCCTGCCGATGGGCAAGCTGCAGCCCGGCGCGGCCTCGCCGGCCTCGTGCGCCCTGGTGGGTAAGGGATTCGTCACCAAGCAGACCACCAAGCACGTCCACCACCACTACATCCACCACCACACCGTGCCCAAGACGAAGGAGCAGATCGAAGCGGAGGCGGCTCAGCGGGTCCAGTGCTGCTGCCCGGCGGGCAGCGACTACTACTGCTACCCCAAGTGCAAGGGTCACACGAAAAGCACCGACCCCCCTCTCCCCCCGCTGGAGCCCTTCGGGTAAGTCACGAGCATCTCGCTCCGTTGCACCCACCCCAAACCATCGCCCCATCATCCCCCCTGCGATGGGGCTGACTGGGACAGCCCCAGGGCAGCGCAGGGGGCTGACGGTGGGCTCGTGTCCTCTTCTCGCCATCAGCAGGACGGGCACGCTGCCGAAGAGGCTGGGCAGAGGAGCGGAGAGCATCGCCCTGCCGGCCGGGGACGGGGGGCTGCCCGGCCCCGGCGGGGTGCAGCTACCGGGGGGCGAGGCGGACCGGGCGCAGAACGTCTGGCAGTGGATGCTGGAGAGCGAGAGGCAAAATAAGCACAAGCCCCATAGGTAAATACGCAGCTGTCTACAGCAATATCGCTCCCGGTAAATATTTATATATTACATGGGCTGTCTATTTTTACAATCGCTAAAAACAAATGAGACTCTTTGCTCCTCCGGTTTAATATAAAAGCTGTTCCGCAGAACCAGAAAAACCACAAAAATGTCATGTTTTTGGCAATAAACCTCCTTTCATGTTATGACAGACTTTTGAGAGGGAGCGAGCAGAATAGGAGCTGCTATTAAAGTCATATTTTCCAGCTTTTCTAACCCGACTTCTTCCCCTCCCCAAGCACACAAAGCACAAAGAAGGCCTACAGCTCCGACTTCGCCAAGGGGGCCCCCGGCCGCCACCACCCGTGGGGGACGGGCAGCCACCCGCGTGGGGTGCAGCCCGCCCACCCCTTCGTCCAGGACCCCGCCATGCCCCCCCTCACCCCACCCAACACCCTGGCGCAGCTGGAGGAAGCGTGTCGCCGGCTCGCCGAGGTCTCCAAGCCGCAGAAGCAACGGTGAGAGCGGCGGGAGGGATGGTGCGGGTCCCGCGGTGGGGTTTGGGGAGCAGCGGGGGTCGGAGAGGTTCTGCTGGGTGCTGGTTGCCCTCGTCTTCAGCCAACGCTCGGGCTGACGGCGGGCAAGGCGGCGGGTCGACGCCGACGGCGTCCTCCCCGTCTAGGGAGAGGGGCAGCCGTGGGGGCCAGTCCGTGGGGACGCGTGACAGCACGCCTTGGCCGAGCCCCAAGGATGAGCCTCCTTATTCCGACCCCACCCTACCCCGGCGCAAATAGTTTGAGTCCTAGACTATTACTTCCACTCTTTTGATGGCTGTAATTTGCCCATTTTTCCTCTGGGACGGACTCCAGCTACATACCAAGTGGAGAATTGGACTGGTTATCGTTCATTTGGGTATGGAAGGATAAATTAGCCCACAGCATTTTTAATTCTTCCTTTGATTGTTTACAACATGTGAGGGTTGATACAAAGAGCGAACTTAATGACCCACAGGAGACTTCAATTAGGAAGACTGTATTTCAACAATTTTTTTAAAAAGTTTTTTTTTTTTTCTTTTTTTTTTCCCCCTTCTTCCCCACTTGCCCTCCCCCTCTCCACTTCAGATGTTCAACCTCAAATCAGCAGAGGGATCGAAACCACTCCGCTGCCATTCTGGGGGGAAACACCCCTTTCTGCAATGCAAGTCTAACGACAGAAGAGTGAGTATTGCACACGCAGAAAAGGATTGGGAAATATATGTATATAATAATTATATTTTCATTAAATGGATTCCGCTTTGAAAAGAGAGGAAATTCTTATATCTGAAATTTCGTCTTTCAAACATTCTTCTTAAAGAAAGAACAAAACATTTTCAAATCTTGTCTCTGGCTCTTTTTAGCTTGCATTCCTGTAAAGTGGACAAAGATTGGATTAGTCTAATTACAGGATGGTTCTTTTAACAAGAAATCTGCTACAGAGAGGTCTAAAATGGCCTAAATAATTAAAGTTTTCTTTCTTACCCTCTTCATCTTAAGCAATGAGTAATGTTTGAAGTCCAGACTGAGCCACCTGACTAGAGCCTTTCATTTTTAATTGGTTGACCTTAAGTCCACCAGCTGTCTTTGCTAGCAGCTTTTTTTCTGAAGCCACTCTACAAAGACTTAGAACAAATTAGGAAGACTAAATTACTGCGGACTAACACTTTGTGACCTTTTGACATGCCAAGTGTACATTGCCTCAGAAGCAGTTGTAGATTTGGCTGCATGGTATTCACTAGAGCGTTGCCATTTTGCTGGGTAATATTGTTTTAATTATTCTTTAAGAAGGGTTTCTTAGTGCAAGTGACAAGATCCAGTTAATTTTATCCTCACCGGGAAAAATAAGATTACCTGTGTACTTCAGGTGAATAATCTGGCGGTGGTTTTGCTTTGTTAGCTGTTGGTGGTTGCAGGTGGTTTTATGCATGAGAAGAAAGCTTGGCAGATGCTTCATATGAAGGCAGATGAAACGAGCCTTTTAAAATCAGAGGTGTACAATGCTGGGGCTTGCTAGGTAGAGGTTGGTAGCCCATGGCGAGCTCTATGCACGCTCACCTGGCCCGCGGTCCTGCTCTCGTGCTTCCAGCAAGCATCTAACCTCCATCCCTCGGTTCTCCCATCCATAAAATGGTACGAGGTCTCTGCTGCCTGGGGCTGGGCGCTTTGCGATGCCACGATTCCCACCATCACAGCGAGCAGGAGCTGTTGTGGGAGCCCGGCAAAGGGCTGTGCAAAGGCACCATGACAAATTCAGGGCAAATACAGGAATATCTGACTTTTCAGGTCACACCCAGGGTATTTCTGACCAGCATTACGTGTGGCAGAAACACTGCTGGATTGAGTGCGGTGAAGCGGCCTGTTCTCAAATGGAAAAATAGAGGGGGTTTTGTGTGTTTCCTGTTTTTCAGTCACAAAGAGCCAAAGAAACTGCCAGTTGTTCACACCTCTCAGTCAAGTGAGTTGGTTGTCACTTATTTTTTTTGCGGAGAAGAAATTCCCTACCGGAGGATGTTAAAGGCCCAGAGCCTGACACTTGGGCACTTTAAAGAGCAGCTGAGCAAAAAGGGAAATTACAGGTAAGAATTTGTGATATGTTTGTTCTTTAGTATGTTCTAATAGGTCAAAAGAATCGGCAGATATTTGGCAGGTCTACCCGCAATGACACGTTTACCTCGCTTCTCAGAGGCTGTAGATCTTACTTTACTTTCTTCTCGCTCAAACCAAGAGCAACTTGGGGATGGAGAAAGGGGCTCTGAGCTGCAGCTTGGTTGGGGGGGCCACCTCCTCGCCATCTCCCTCCCCAGCCTCCTCCCCCAATTGCATAAGGATGCAGGCGTCATGCTCCAACCTTTCTCCAAAAACCTTGAATATGAGGAAAAGCTAGGATGGCCTTGTGGTGAAGGCATGGAGCGGTGGGGTTCAGTTTCCAAACCGGGGTCAGCGTTCATCTTGGTGCTGGCCTCCTGCTTTGCCTACTCATTTAATTTTTTCATTTTTAATTTTTTTTTTTTTTTTTTTTGCAATGGTGTGGCCGTAAATGGGGTCAGTGAAAGGTTTGGATGTTGTATCTAAGTGGACATGTAGCTGAGATGCAGAGAGCTCGCTTTTCATTAGGGAAAAAAACCTCTGCCCTGCAGGGAAAGCTCCATCAGCGATACAGAGTTCCTCCTCAGAAACACCAACAAACCCTGCCTGTCTGGTTTCCAGAGCCCAGCTCCCAGTTTAACCAGTTTGCTTCTTCCCCTGCTCTAGTTCCCATGGCAGTAGCTTCACGTTGGCTGTTTTTGCTGTAGTTTCCCAGCGGATCTGGGCGCTAGTGGGACCATCCGTTGGCCGCTTCTCCTGCAGGGCGAGCAGGAGAGGGCTGTTCCAGCTTTAAGTTTTGAATTCACGTTGAATTTGGTGGGGCTTCAAAGAGCCAGATGGCCTGTCCTGTAACAGTCAGCATCTGATATAACCTCCAAATGGTCATCTGGGTTTGGTACAAGGACTTTCCAGCTGGTCTTCCATCACTGGCCTGTCTCTAGCTTTGGAAAGTCCACCTGTGGAGATCAGAAGTAGGTCACCCAAGGGTGCTCTGAGCCTGGGGGATACCGAGCTGGGGTCTGCCTGTGGCTGTTGCACAGTGGGGCTGAAATAATGCCAATCTTTCCCCAAAACCATCTTTGCAGCCCGCCCAGCTGCCATCAGATGGCAGCAACCTGCAAGTACACCCAACCTGGACAACCTCCAGGAGAGGTTCCTGGGCTTCTTGCACCGTTGTGCCATTTTCCAGCCCCTAAAGCCTCTCCTGCTGTGCTCCTCTGCCGGCTGCTGCAGCCTCATGCCCTGCTTGCAGACCAGTTTCCCTGGCCTCACCACTGGTCTGCCACTGCTCCAGTGGCTGTGTAGTCATCCCCCCGCCCTGCCAAAAAAAAATCCTTTTTTGTGTTTGTTTTCTGTGACATTTTTTGTGTGATGCCCGAGTGCAGGAATAGGCTACTAAAACCTCTGTGGCCAAAAGCCCCTCCAGGTGCAATTATTTGTGCCTTGTCAGACTGTAATTACTTTAGAAAATGTTTTTAAGTGACTGACAAGGATGAAACAACGTTTTGCTTAGATCTCACCCCTTTACACCTGGGTAAAGACAATACAGAAATTTATAAAAGGAACTTGGGTACGTGCCCAGTATTTTATCTTGCACAGACACAAGGTGAAACTAATTACACAAATGTGTGTACCTCCAGGGAATCATTTTGATCTAAGCTTTGACTTTTGGCTGGACTTTGAGTGAAACTGCGGGTGACCTTCAGGGAAGAGGTCCGCAGTGCCCGGAGTAGCGTGTGTGTTACGGGGAGGCACTAACTAGGCTGCTTTGGTCACATCTGGCATTGATTTCTTTTTAAGGCACATTTAATAAGCATGTCTTTGAAGCCGTTGCCTTTCATTTAATGCACAAAGACATGCAGAAATGCTCCGCTCTCCAAATTCTTTATTGATTGGATCAGTTTGCGAGGCGGGTACCTCGGGCTCCCGTGATGCCAGAGCCGCACGGCCGGCCCCGCCGTGGGGCAGCCGCCGGGAAATCGCCGCTTTGCTTTCCTTCCCGCCCCCCACCCCACCAAAAAAAAAGGAGGAATTAAGCAGTGATTTAATACTGATGGCGTTAACAAAAAACAAACATACATGCACAAAAAAACTGGGTGGTGTCGGGTAATCTGAAGATGGCAGCGGTTCAAAACAGAGCTGTAACGCCAGGCCTGGCCGCCTCGATTGGTGCCAGATGTCCCAAAAAATAAAAAAAAAATTTAAAAAAAAAAAGAGCAAAGCTTGCCACATAAAATATGTTTCAATGGAAAGCCCATTTCTGAGCAAATAAGAGCAGAGTGACTTGTTTGAAGATGTTGTGGGGGAGGATTTTTTTTGCTTTGCCGCCTCCTTTTCTTTTTTTTTTCCCCCTTTTCTCTGTGAAATAAGGTTGTAATTATGTAAAAGGTCATAGCGTGTTTTCTCAAATAAAAATTTTGTAAACACAGCCAGCGCTTGGGCTTGTGGAGGAAGTTATTGGGAAGAGCGGCTGTTATCTGGAGAGGGGCGGAGAAGGGGAAAGGGAAGAGAAAGTTCTTTGTAATTCATTCAAACTTTCCTTGGGTTTTTTTGGTTTTGTTTCAAGGCTGCTGGCCTGGGGAATTGTGGCCTTGACCTGCAGCATGAAAGTTGGTGGGAGTTGGGCCATTGACTTCAATGAGTGCAGGCTCTGAAGGACTTAAATAAGATGTTTTTCCTTGCTGAGCCATTAAAGAAGCAACATGTGTCAATTCAGCTTGGACTGACTTTACAAAAATAAATCCTAACCATACCTTGACTAAATGGAGCTGGTTTCAGCTCTTTGACTAAAAAGCCAGCTTTTATCCCCCTACCAAAATAATTTTAGTGTACCCTAAAAATAAATAGATTTGCAGGCTGTTGTTACGGAGTATTTTAAAAATGTGTAATAGAACAGTCACTAAAAAAAAAAACCCAAACAAATTCTAAGGCCCTGCCGTGGCTCTTTCAGTTTTAATAGTAAAAGTGAGCTTAATTTGATCTCCTTCCCCATCCTAAAAAAATAACAACTGCAAACCCCTTTCCCCCAACAAACATCTGCCAACCCCAGTTGTCTGGCAACTACAGGGGAGGGGTGTGGGAGGGGTTAATTTTTTTATATTTTTCTTTGTAATCCATCCGATGAAGGTCTTGCCATCCCTGGTGATCAGATGGCAAAGCACTTTTCCAAGGGAGCAGGCATGTCCAAGGAGGTGTGCGGCGGCAGACGGACAGGCTCCCTAAATGCTACCCCTCTGAATGGAAGCCCTTCATTTGTGCATATGCAATTAAGCAGCCTTAGAAGGAAGAAAGCTCCAAACGGGATAAAAGGAACCTTTAATCAAGAAGCTGAACGGTCTAATTCAGGATAATAGAGGGGTCCTTACTGTTTGACACAGGAGGGGTGGGGGTGCTTTTTGTCTCTGGGAGCGTTGGCTTCATGATCTAACGACCCGGAGCAAAAGAGCAGGAATGCAGGACACTGCTACTTGACCTCGCCGTGTCACGTCCCGCAGGCTGGACCAGGGCTGCTCTGACTGCTCGGAAGCGTCGGGAAACAAATACAGGAGTTTCTGTCACCGAAAATGGATATGTGAGTTAGGCATTTGGTTGTTTCGAATGTGAGGCTCCTGGGTTGTTTTGTTGTTTTTTTTTTTTTTTTTTTTTTTCAGGAGGAGTACTGCAGAGTTTCAGCTTTTGCATTGCAGGAAGCTGGGATGGTTTTCTTTTAATCCATCCGTATGCCTAAAAAGCCTCTCCTTTTAATAACAGTTGCTAATTTTAATGTTGGGCTTCAGCTTTGAAACAAGAAAACACATGAAAGAAAGAAGGTGGGGAGAGAGGGGAACCTTAAGAACGCTTTGCTTTGAAATTCTATTTATTTATTTTTTAAATAAGATATTTGACTAGAAATCTTTCTAATTTTCTTTACGGCTGAGGATAGCCACTGCCAACGCGTATAATTTACTCACTGTAGAAGCTGTTGTCACCGCTAAGGAGCGTGCACAGCCCTGCTCCCTCTGTCCCATCGCCATCCCTGCAGCCCCGGGGATGCTTTCATGTTGCTGGACCTGAGCAGCCCTGAGGTTTTCCTGGCCATGCTGGGCGCTGGAGGAGCATCCTAGGAGGGAGAGATTGGAAATGTTGTGGTTAAAAGAACGGCCAAAGCATCCTTTGCTTTACCTTTTGATTTTTAACTGTGTTTTAATTCTCCTTACCACAGATACTACTTCAAAAAAGCAAGCGACGAGTTTGACTGCGGTGCGGTGTTTGAAGAGATTTGGGAAGACGAAACCATCCTGCCGATGTACGAAGGAAGGATTCTTGGGAAAGTAGAAAGGATCGATTGATGGCATCTGTGTTTCTTAAGAAAAGTTAAGCTAGAAAAGTCTTTGGACACACAACAGGAGTGATGACAAGGAAAGTAAAAAAAAAAAAAAAAAAACCAAACTCTGAAGGAAAGTTTTGAACCAATGAAGAAAAAAAGTGAAGTCGATGAAGACTTTGCTGAATTAGCCTTAGAGGAAAAAAATGGCATTTATTATTCATGAGTTGGGTACTGAGATGATAAAACCCCTGAACTATTTATTAAAAACATGACCACTGTTGGCTATTGGAGATGCAGACCGTGTTTGAGAGACTTCCATACATAATATATGATTTCCTGGGGATCTGAAATGTATGGACTAAGAGAAACTGTGTATAGCTTACCTTAACAGTAATCCTTATTGATATTTATTGAACAGTCTGTTTTCCCTTAAGTCCAGTTTTTGGATATGCTGCTTTAACAATGGAGAAGAGAGGGGCTGGGAAGTGGGGTGTTGGGAGGAAGTATTATTTTATTTTTTTATATCGTTCCCACTATCTAAAATTTAGGAGTTTGGCTATGAGCGCATTTGTGATTTTTTATTTTTTTTTTTTTTAAGGGGGAGGAGGGAAGGAGTGACATGCCCCTTATTTCTCCGAGTGAAGATAAAACTTTTCTAAAGAAATAATAATAAAAGCCGAAATAAAAATACTGTCCTACCATTCATCTAGAGACCGGTGCATTTTAATCTATGCTGCTCTAATTTGAAATAAAGGTCTTAAGCGTTAAATATGTTAGATGCAATATAAGAACAGCAACTTGTTATTCTGTCCATGGATTTCTGCGGTGTGAGGTTTTTGCTTTGCTGCTGTCAGTGGTGAGGGTACCATGTGGTGGCCAGTTCCTCTCTTGGTCGAGGCAAGATAGAGCAAATCCCTGAGCCTGGGAGAGCTGTAGAAGAAGCCATCCAGTCCCCGTTCCCATACTTAGCACACCAAAAGGACACGCTGCAAAAGCCAGGTTAAAAAACCCGTACGTATTCCACATAGCTAGCTAATTTTTTTAGCCATTCTACTTCAATGTTAGCACAACTTGTATTTCAACGATGTGTAACTACGCTGGGGCATATTTTCAGATTGGTGTGGAGCGCGTGATTCGTTGTGTGGTGGTTTTTGGTTTGGTTTTTGGGGTTTTTTTTTTGCCTTACCTTCACAACACCCATGTGAGCCCGTGGGAGATGTGGGCGAAGGCTCTCTGCAACCCTTGGCAGAGCTTCGTGTGTGCGTGTGCGCGGGTGTTGGGACAGAGCGACCCTTTCCCGAGAAAGACCTTGCATTTCTACAGTTGGGTTTTGTGTTGATTAAGTTAATCTGTGCATTCTGTTTGCCATTGCTACTTTGTATAAGTCTGTATATATTGTAGAAAATGTATGGTGAAAATATTAATACACTATCTCTAGTGTTTTTAAAATTTAATCAGTACAGTACCTGTGCCTGCATGGTGTTACGAGACCATGCGTCGCCCTATATTCAGGGTTCAAGCTTTCCCTTGTTTGTTTAAGGGGTTTATGTATAAATATATTTTATGCCTTTTATTACAAGTCCTGTACTCATGACTTTTGCCATGGCATTTTGTTCTACTTATACTGTAAATTATGCATTATAAAGAGTTTCATTTAAAAAAAAAATTACTTGGTACAATAATTATTGTAATTAAGAGATGTAGCCTTTATTAAAATTTTATATTTTTCAAATTAATATTGTCTGACTTTTTTTTTTCCACCCTTAATGGCTTAAAAGGTTGCTTCTCACGTGTGGCGGTAGCTGGAAACAGCAGCAGAGCTCTGCCCTGCCCTCTCCCTCCCCTGGCAGGGGCTGTTCCTGCTGGCAAGCGGTTGCAGCTCAAGTAGGCAAGGCAAAGGCTGGGGCTGCGCTTCGGTGCAACGATTAAATCATTTGCAGCTCCGTCAGGTAACTCAGCTACAAATTTAGCATCGCCTTATTGCCCTGACTGCACGGCCGAGCCTACCTGGTGGGGAGAGACCAGGCTGACGGAGGAGCGGGGACTTTCTCTCGCTCTTTAAGTGGGCTAATGAAGCCAGGGTGTGATGTTCAAAGGGACGAGGTGGTGCGGTGCTGGAGCTCTCCTGCAGGGCCATGGCGTATCATCGTTAGGCGATGGAGGGTGGTCACAGCCTTACCCTGGTGCGGTTGAGCTGGGACCGTTCACCTGCATCACCTGCCGGAGCAAAACCCAGCTTTGTAAAGTCCTGGCTTATGTGGCTGCCTTGGCCGAGACGAACTGGGGAGATTTGATGGAAGCGGCCGAGCAGGACAAACGCCAGGGAGCTCTTGCCCGTGCACCTTCCCTCTCACTGGTATTTACGGTACAAAACCTATTTTATAGCTGAACGAGCTTAATTTGTTCCTGAGGGAAGCTGCCCATACCAGGGATGGATTTGTCTCCCAGCTGTTGCCCAGACCTTCCCCGGCTCAAGCGAGTAACCCTGGGAAAGCAATTGTGGAAATGCTTTTGGTCTGTCCTGTTGGTAACCAAAGCCAGCCTCTTTTCTTTTGCTAGACCAATGGCACCAACTAGGGTTTTTTTTTTTTCTCTCTCTCCACCCTATTTTTTTCTATGAGGCTTTAAATTATCTGGGTTATTTTGTGTGTATGAGAAGACTTCATTTAAAACATCAGTAAAACTTCTATCAAAGGGCTCAACTTCACACCGAGTACACAGAGCTCAGGACTGAATCCTGCAGTTCAAGGGAGCTGCAGGCAGTTTTACACATTTAAATGGATGGTGCCTTGTTTTAAAAAAACCATCTGAAGTTCATGGGGTTCATCTTAATTGATAAGCTGGACATAACGGATGGGTGTAGGGAGACTTCAACAACATAAGGGAAGAAAGATACATTTTTTTTCCCCTTCTCTCTCTTTTTTTAGTCTACCATCAAAGGTTGGGAACTTAGCACTACATCGTAGTATTATTTTTCTTCTGCTATTAAAATGAATCACACTGTGCCTAATTCTTCTTGGGAAGATGAATGTGTTTGAGGCAGCTTGAAGCCATTCAGTGCCTCACAAGCCTTTGCATCTTTCTATCAATGTTCCAAAATACTCACCTCTGTTTTTTGGATGTCTGTAGAAACAAAATATAAAATGGCTTCAAATACATGGCAGGCTGTTTAGCAGAGATGAAAGGGTATTTGAATAGTCTTTTTAAAATGAATGAAAAGTGAATACTCTCTTCTGTTTCAATTATAAGTGGGACATGGAGCTCGTTAGACGCCACCTTAATGTGTGACACTCTGAAAATGTTCACCTACCTTCAGCGTTTCAGAAACATTTTGTTTTTTAGCTTGTCTCGGGATAAAGATCGTGATTACAGGTCTGGCTTGTCGGCTGCTAAATGGAGAGGCAGCGTGGGAAAGTTCTACTGTTACAGCTTAAAAAGTGTAACATCCAACCAATTTTTTTTTTAAATGGTACAGAATACGGGGAAGGAGCAAGAGCCTTATTTTGACCCAAGTGTTTGGTTGTTTTTTTTTTTTTAAGTTTAGCTTGAGTTTATTGGGTTTAACAAAAGCTATGTAAACTTGTGCTGAAAAAAAAGTGCCGACAGAGCCGCTTGCAGCGTTACGGTCCCTGCCAAAATGTCCTGGTTTGGGTCCTTCCAGAGAAGCGACATCAATAGCAAGTGCCCTGCTCTGCAAAAACAAACCTGAGCAGGGCTCGAGCGCTGCAGGAAGGACGGTGCGAGTGAGACCTAACCGCTCCACACGCTTAAATCACACTAATACTTAACACTTAGAGCATATTTCATCTTCAAAGCATGCTGGAAACATTCATTAAGCCCCGCAACACCCACGGAGGTAGGTAAACCTGCCCGTGTTAGACCGTAGCACGGTGGATAATTGGCGGCGCGGCCGGGGCAAGCGGCGGCCGGGCAAGCTTCAAAGCCGCGTGTCTGCTCTGCAGGCTGGGTCACGGTCCAACAAAAACACCGGCCCTGGTTACTGCACAATTAAAACACGTTGATGGACCTTTAACGGTCCTCGGGAGCGTTTGGGCCACGGAGCCCGGAGGGAGCAGAGGGCTTGGAATCACGAACATGCATCGCCTCGAGGGTTTTTGGGGGAAGAAAAACCACTTTCCCAAGTGTTTCACAGCTGGGATTTGTTGGGGGCATGTGGCAATGAGCAATGGTCTTGCTCGGTCCCAAATAAAGGCTGGAAGCGGCGGGGAGCGGGGCTGGGCTGTGCTGGGGAGGGGGCAGCCACGGGGTCAGTTCTCCTCTCTGAGATGAGTGGGGACAAGGACCCTGGAAACGTGCGTTTTGCTTCCCTCAGCAAAAAAATAGGCAGCATTTGGATGCAAAAAGCATCCCAGCCCTTGCTCACAGGCCTCTCCGCTGGCCCCCGCGCTGGCGGGTAGGTCACAGCAGATACGAGTGACGTATTTTGTTCTTCTCTACCCTGAATGTTTGGCATTGCCTGGCTCAAAAGGTGCAAAACATCTGAGTCAGCGTCCAAAAATCCACGAGGCTGCCCCCAAAATCATGATCTTCGAGTAAAATAAAATGAAATATAAAATAAACTAAAATTACCAACCCCCTCAAGTCATGATTTCCATCTCTGATTTTTCTATTCCCGACGTTTGGTGTGAGAGCAGGAGGCAATTACGGTGTCAGTGCTGGAAACCAGTACCCGTGCTCTCCAGCATGGGCCATCGGAAGAAATTTGTGCCTTGGGAAGAGGTGGCCCAGCCCCGTGGCAGGGCGGGCAAGCACCCCTGATACATGAGCCCACATCCAACACTGGTCTCGACTGGTAAAACCAACTCAAACCCCTGAAATTCCTGGCAGTCTCCCTGGTAGCGAGGGGTGGAGGAGGGATGCCGGCTGCCTCCCGGCCAGGCAGCAAAAATTTGGGGATCTTTTCTCCGGGAAACCGACACACAGACTAAGTGACCTGCCACCATCCCGCAGCCCCTCTGCACCATCAGAGGGGACGGGAGGCTCCCGTCCTTCACAACGCACCATTTATAGCATCGCAAGGCACACCAACTCTATCCGTACCCTTCCAGTGCTCTTCTGCAAACCCATTTCTCAGATGGCAAAACAAAGACCCCAAAACGATGACAAAATCCCCCCTCCCTTCATGAACATAAAGATAGACTATATGTTATTTTTAACGGCGCCGGTACTGGGGAGGGTGCTTTGCGTTGGTGAAGTCCCATGAAAACTCCCTCCTTTTCCCAGGATCAGCAGGGCTACCGGTTCCCCCCCGCCTTTTCCAAGTGTCCCCGAGGTTGTTTTCTCCCCTCCACCGAGGGAGTTTATTCCCTCTAAACCCATGAGTCAGTCGTGCGCCGGCTGGGCCGGAGCATCTGCTGCTTCACACTCTGCTTGGCTCATATTGGCAATTTTATTCCCTTCCTCTTTCACCTTCCATTAACCTCATGTTCCTCAAACACCTTCATCCGACTACTCCACTCCAGTAGCAACCTCAGATTAATTAAAAAGCAAAAAAGAAAGGAACACTTGGTCTTTAAATGAGGTTCCTATCCCATTGCTTTCAAATGCGCTCTCTTAATCACAGAGCCCAGAAAACACCCACACAGAGGAGGCTGGAGAATTATTTAAGGCAAATCATCTTCCTTCCCCTTCTGAAAAAAGATCAGACTAGTTCTGGATGGTGAAAGCAGCTCTGGTTCAGGTCCTTTCCATTCTTCCCAGCAACGTCCCCGATTCCTGCCCGCAGCACCGCCCAGCCTTCTCGCACAGCCCTGCGCACACACTCCTTTCCCCCTTGCCTTCATTAGCACATTACTAATCATAATGAAGAGTCCCAAGCTGAATTTTTCTAACATTTAAACCGTGGCACGCTGTATGTTTTAGCCTCTCTTTTAAATTTAATGAGTGTTGTGATGCGTTTAATCTTCAGGGAGCATTGAACCCACATAGCAAGAGAGGAGGCTAATTTTGGCCATCAGATCTAGATGATAGCATAATTTCAGATAATTTTGGCTGACCTCCCTGGGCAATGCCCTTCATCTCTTTCATGAGAAGATCTATTTTTAGGGAAGAAAGCCCATTAAGTCTTGCCTTCCTTAATTCAGCGCTTCACTTGATAAGAGTTGACAGGTAGATCTTTTTTTATTATTATTATTATTTTTTAAAAAGAAAACAGAAAGACCCTCTGGGAATTCTGGCTTTCAACATTTGTCACGGGCCCTGCAGGAGTCTGGAACATCTCTGAACCCTACAGTTCATCCTGCTTTGAAACAACCGCCTCGTCATTCCTAATGCACGTCGCCAGCGCTGCCTCTTCATCTGCAGTCACAGCACTCCCTGCTCCTGCTCCCACTGGCGTGGCAGCTCTCCTTGCCTTCCCCTTCTTCTTGCCTTCTGCTGTGCCAGCTCAAAGTGAGCTCTTATTCACCCCAAATCCTTCAAAAGTCAAAGGATAAATGGGATGCATGGCCGGGATGCTCCTGCCTTGGCTCTTCCCTTTCCCCCCACTTGCAGAGCTGCTTCCCGGAGACGCGCTGCAGCCTCAGCATCGTCCCTGCGAGGGACCCCGGTTGATCCCTCAAGGTCTCATCCAGCCCTAAAATATGAACAGCAAGGAGTCCAGCAAAAACTCTCCACCCCTTCAAAGTGTTTGCAGGTGGCTGCAGCAGCCTGGCAGAGCTCGGAACAAATGGTTTGTGCCTTTTCCAGAGCTCTTGTCTCCTAAAATCCTTACATCTCTAAAGGTTTCTGGTAGCCCTACAAACACAACATCCTTTCCAAATGTTCCGCAGCAAGTTGCTAACCGAAGCGTCTCTCCTCTACAGGTACAAACGTTAAAGGATTACACGGCAAGTGAGGGGTCTTTGCTTTCAGAGACCACCCAACCTCCCACCAGCCCCAGCAGGACGGAGGCGAAGGGCAGGATTTGGGGACCGGACACCGCTCCTGGGACAGAGGCTGTAAAACCAGCTAGTATCCAAAGACGATTCGGGAATAACGAGGGGGCGGCTGATGGAGCGTGTAGGTGGGGAGCCCGCTCCAGCCGGAACGGCTGGGGAGGGGTTAAACCCTGCCCTGTGTTGTTGCCATGCAAAAACCAGGCAAAGCACCAGAGTTTTGCATTGAGATTCAAATGCCCAGATCAAAGCAGAGCTCCAGGAAGGAAGGGCCAATTTAGGTTGGAACCAGAGAAAACTTTCTCAGCTAACTTCTGGGAAGTGAAACAACCAGGTTTCAGAAAGCTTCCATCAAAAGGGTACCTTGAAGGGAGACGAATTTCCGCAGGAGCGGAGGAGGTGGCCCTCTCCCTCTCCTCCCAGCCAGGGAATTATTATTGGCCACCGGATCGCAACACACCCCATTACAATACCCGCCCCGCTCTTTGGAAGCTGTCACCAAAATGCCCTTGCTCTTCCGCAGCCTTCCAGAGAAGGATGAGCTTGAGTCTGGCCAACCCCAGCCCAGCGCTGGTGTCCCCGTGCCACCCGGCGCGGGGGGCATTCGTGTCCCGGCGTTCCCGAGAGCCGCCGCGCCGCATGGAGCCAAACGCCCGAAGCCTTCAGAGACAGCTTGTGTCCAAATCGGGCTTCATGGCCTTTTGGGATGGCCGCCGGCCCGTAATTCAACATTTGATGAAGTAGCCAAAATACTATTTCCAACTTTTTCTTCCTTACTGTTTATTCCAAAGCAAACAAACAAATGAAAATTAAAAAAAAAAAAAAAAAAAAAAAAAAGCTTGAGAGTTTAACTTTGCTAATTTATGACTCTCTGCTCTGTCCTTTCTCCTTCGGGATTCGCTGCCCTGACCTTGGTTAAGCCGGGAAGAGGAGGCTGAGCTCATACCTTGCCTGCGTGACAGGTTGCCAAAGCAGGGAGAAAGTGTCTACTCACTTATTCTAGTAGCATGTAGTGCTTTTGTGTTTCAAGTCTTTGTAGCTTTGCAATGCCTTTAAAAACCCTTGCAACTGTCCAACATGGGGTGTTTAATTACCAGGTAAAAGAATTTTTTTAGACTCCATTTAATTATTTGATTGCACAGTAACCAAAGAGTGTAAGAGGGCTGTAGCCAGAAGGCACTTCAAAGCAATGCCTTGATGTTTCTTAGTGGGCATTAATGGTTTCTGAAGGCAGGAGATTGTTTAAAAAAAATATTAAAACCCTCCTCATGATCCCGCCAGCAATCTCAAAAAAATGCATAAACACTGGAATCCTCTGCCAGGGAGGAAAAAAAGAGTTCAAAGGGATCTGAGAGTTTTCATGTAAAGTTTAGAGTTTAAGGCGTGACTGTTGGCTACGGAGCCCCACTGTTTGAACTCTTGTTTATTAAAAACAGTTTCCCAGCATTTCACAGGGTTCAGAAAGACAACAGTAAAGTGCAGCCTTTTTCACAGCGCAGTGTTTAAAGGCTCCATTGATTTCTACCTATATGTTTTATCTTCTCTTTTTTTTTTGATCAAATGCTGAAGTTTAGCACAATATCCGAGAGAAGGCTGAGCTGGGTCTGTGGAGGACAGAACCGCTCTGGAATAAGGGTTTGACTTTATTTTTTAAAATACTTTTTAACAGTTCACTCCAGACTGTTCAGTGCCCTAGAAGGCTGGATGACAGCAGCAGCAGTATTAGGAAATGACAACTTGGCTGGCCCCAAACTCCGACTGCCTTTTTGATATTATTGCCAACCCTCCAGCCTTTATCCGAGCCCGAGCTCTTAATCAATGTCCAGCCAAACAATCAGCCACTGGGAAAAGAAAAGTCTTTCTTTTTTTCCTCAGGGTAGGAGATAATCTTTCAGCCTGTCTTGTCTGGGCATGCATCTTATTTTTGATGAGCCAACCACCACACCAAGAGTGGTCTCATTCTTTTCTGTGCTTATACGTCTCTTTTTCCTGTGGCTTCAGCCAGCCTCATTCGCTTGAAAAATCCTACTTTTTAAAATCAAGGGGTTTTATCCAGGAACAAAGCAAAAGGGAATCTGCAGCATGTTGCAGCTTGGTCCTGTTGGCTGTGCCTGGGTAAGAGATGGGCTTCGGAGGGGGCAGCAGCTGGACCTGCTCTATGGTTCACAGCGAGATGCAATGATTCCTGCAAGGGCAAGGAGAGCACAAAGACGCACGGGAGCACTGGGAAAATCCTGTCCTGTCCTGGGAAAAAAGCTTACAGCTGAGTGTTTTAGCAAGTACTTAAGTCTAACCGGAGAGATCTGAAGATAACGCAGCTCAGAGCCGCCCAAGCTTTGCCTTTAACAACAGAGGCTATCATCCATCCAGTGCAGGTCTAGAAGTACTGCCAGAAGACATTATAAAAGGCAAATTAGGAGCAGAATTAAAGTAAACATAAAACAAAACAAACAGAAACATCTGCTGAGCAGGTAGCCTGAGAATAAACTCCTTATTAAAGCTGATCTCCAGGCTGAATCCTCAGCTCCAAGTCACCGGGGCGCTGCCAGGTGACACCAACTGAGGTTCTGACGCAGGAGAGAAAGAGCTAATAATAGCGTCGTGTCAAAGCCCGGCTTTGCCTTGCACAAACACAGCAAAGGGAAGGGAAAATAGGATGTGCAGGAAACAAACAGGGGTTTGTTTGAGTCTCTGGGCTCGATCCTGCCAGACCGCTCTGCAAATGTGGCTGGGAGCTAACGAGAGACCACCGATGCTCCGGAGAACTTCTCCACGCTTGGAGGGCTGTAAGCTGGAGCAGGATGGGGAAGGATGAAGAGAGGATTTCTAGTAGTCCCTCGAGGGAAATGGGTGTGTGCGATGGAGTAAGGCAGGCTGAGGTGAGATGAGACCCCAGGCATTTAAACCACACTCAGGATTTTGCACCAGAGGAGTCGCGTTCAAACCTGAGGACGAGAAACGCCGTCCTCTTTCAAGAGGAGATGCTTGCTATGAGAGACAGCATGTGAGAACGTCTCACATGCTTTATGGTTACGGAGATAAACTCAGATTTTAAATGCAGCAGGGAAAGAAACTGAAGAAAAAAAACCACCAAAAAAGTCTAAAAAGGAAGGAGCACCAAATTTCTTGCTCTAAGCAGCTGATGGCAGAGTGCTGCTCCAAAGATGCTCCTGCCTTGCTGCGACCAACCGCTAAGCACAGTGATAGCAGAGAGCTGAGGTTATTCTCCTGCCATCCCTGCTCACAGCAAAAATCTCCTCCTTCCAAACTTCAGGGATTGATGGAAAATATGAACTTAATTTTGGGTTCTGTTTTCCTTAAATCGGCGCAGTTCCAGTAAAATCAGATTAAAATACCTCCAGTTCCTGATGTTTGGGGATATTTAAAGTCAGATCAAAGCACTTTTAACCAGTCCTTTTGGTAGCACATTTGATGAGAAACACAGGTGCACTAATATATGAAGCTAGCAGCCGGGCTGATTTAAATGCTGCCTTGCAATTCTGCTTCTGATCCCCTTAAATATCAGCTGGGGGCAGGGGGAAGGAATGGATGGATGATGTTTTAATAGAAGACTACTTTTTTTTTTTTTTTCTGGATGCAATTTGAGCTGCTTCACTTTCTGCATGAAAACTTTAACTTGCCTTTTTTTTTTTCCCTCTCTTTAATAATTACAAGGAGAAAGAGACTGTCAGACAATGGAGAGCCACAGAAAGGTGGAGGGTAAAGTGATTTACAGGCCATAATCTTTGAAGCTCAAGATGTTGGCCTGCCCTCGTGCTTGCAATGAACCAAGCACAAGCTCCACGTCTCATGCACAGAGCCCAAGCACAGAGACCTGAAGGTCTAACCCTGACATGCAGATGAATTTTTTATTGTTTTCATGCATGCACGCAGAATTAGCTGGCTGTGGTGGCACTGGGGGGTTGAATCCTGCCAGGTGGGTCTGGGCAGCTGAGGAACCAGGATCAAGCTGGGCTCAGCCCCTCGGCCGTGCTCCCACGTTGGATGGGGAACGCTCTCCAAACCCTGCAGAGCTTCGCGGAGGGGTTCAGGGATTTCCCCGGAGGCATTTAACCGGGAATTTTGGGGTTTGGAGATTAGAGAACAAAACCCAACCCAACAGTACCAGGTGAATATGAAGGGGTTTTAGATAATTCTCTGCAGAGTTAACCCAAACCCAAGCAGCACTGGTGGTGTACAGGGCAGAATGCAAAGCGGAGCTGTCGCAGGGGCATGGATCCTTCCCCAGTATTTTGGGTACCAGCATTTGTCAGGGATTTTGAGATGACACGTTTCACCCAAGAAGGTTTGGTTCTCTTGGGTCTTTCTTGTCCTGCCTCCAAACAGTACCTGCTCTGTTCAAAACACACCCTGTTGCCCCCAAATGAAGGCAGGTTAAATTTAACCATTTGACAACACCAATTAAAAGTTGTTACTGTTATACATCAGGAAAATCAGTGTGTTTCTTACAAAGGGTTCAGCCCTGTTTGTTGACAAACGACATGACCTCAGCAATTCGTCCCCAGTGGGACAGGATGGGAAGTACTATAGGATTTTCTCTGCTGGGAGCTTTCAAGTTTTATTGAGTGCAATTAAAATGCAGATGAATAACATAGTAAAATAATAAAACGCTCCTCATAAAAGTGCCCCAGTGAAACAAAACTGTCAAAACACAAGAGGGAAAAAACCAACAAAAGAGCAAACATTGCTTCCTCTCAAAAAAAATCATGAAAGTTTAAACAAACTCATTGTTATCAGGAGATAGCAAAGTCAGCGGTTTCGTTACAGCTTCCCACCTGCTACGTCTACAGCACCTCGAGAAGGGGGCTGGGGCTCGCAGCATCGCGTGCCCCATAGCTCTGCAAAAGGTGGGCTGCCATGCAGGTCCCCGACCCCACGTTGCCCCTGGGACATCTCAACCCCAGCAGCTCCCCGATTGCATACCACTGTCCCCACCGTTGTCCCCACCTGCACACCCAGGTGGCACTGCCTTGCATTGGAGAGAAGCACAGAGACATCATCCTGACCCAGACCAAGAGCCTGCTTGGACTAATTGCTTTTGCTAGCGTGCAATTACAAACGGCGCCTAAGATTCAGATTTGTGAACTTTTTGTCCCTTTTGCAGCAGAATCACACGAAAAGCACGATCGAAACCTTGCTGGCACCGCGTGATTCAAGAATTGCTGCATTTGTGTAAGATATATTATTTTAACCGAGCTACTGTCAAATTATTTAATAAGAGACATAAAAAAAGCCAGGCTTAGACTGTCAACTCAAGTGCTGGGAAGTCAGAAGATGCCAGATTTGTGGTTCCCATTAAAACTGAACGCGTGCACAGAGAAGTACAAAGTCACGACACTGGCTGCGATACAGCCCGGGCTGGATGCGGCCATGGGGTGGGTGGCACAGTGCCTGGCACGTGGTGGGGACACGCTCCTGCCAGCATCACTGCCCGGCCCCTCGTCACCTCCCCGGCAAGTCACCTCTTGTAGATCCATCTGTCATTCCCCCAAACTCCACCTGGACTTTTACGGGAACGGGTTTCACCCTGTGGTTTACAGCACTGTAAGACCCTAATAATAATTAATAAAATAAAAAAAAGAGTGAGGTTTCTCTTGTGATAAATTACAGGGCTGAACAGCAAACAAGGCCAATAACAGAGAAGAAAAATAAACAAGACGCACAGCCTGGACATCAAGAAGGAAATCAGATATTAAAGCTGAGTGGCAGCAGCTGCTTTGCAGTGCTCTCCTGGTGGCTTTTAGTCTTACAGCTGAGCACTGCCCCAAGAAACCCAGGCAAACCAAGGTGCAATTTGGATAACGTACCCCTGCACTTTGCATTTCAGGTAGCTGATCCAGCAGTGAAGTAAAGAAAAAACCTTCAATTGAGAGCGCTTGAAGGGGATACGCTGCTGGGAGGTAAAAGTTTGCTCCAGTCTGTGTTTGTACACTCTCAGTAGATGCTACGGCATATTTTGGGTGGGTATCGGAGATTAGATGATCATCACTACTAGACTATCTTGCATTAGCTTCATCCCTGGGGCAGCTTATCAGAGCAGGTCCCAATTCTGCACATAATTAAGCATTAATGCTAAGACACAGGCAGCTATCGGCAGGTTCACAGCCTTGCACTAAACCCCAGGACGGACGATTGCTCCTCTGTCTTGTAGAGCGTTAATGGAGCTGGAAACCTGAACTCTGAGCAGTGGTGTGGGTACAATCCATGGCTGAGTTAAGAGCACCAAGACACCCCATAACGTCCCCAAGGACAGCGAGACACCCCATAAGGTCCTTTGGTTGACACGGCCAGTTTGCCACCCTATTTCCCCTTTTATCTCCCCTGTCACATCAGCCACTGTTGCCTGCAGTTCCCAAACCCCAGATGCAGCTCTCCAGATTTACATCACTTGAGGATTTGTTCCATGTGGAGCACTTCTGAGTGGCTCCTGTCTTCCTCAGTGGCTCCTGCACTTACAGTTGTGATTTTTCCCCTCTTTCATATGGTCATTGAACTCCTGTTATCTCCCTGAATTAATATTAATGGCTTCCTTTAAGCTTCTCCTTTAGCCCTCACTCCTTCCAACAACTTTTTGATGATTTTGATTCTCCCAGACTCCTTTCTTCCCCCGTCCTCACGCTGCTTGCCTGCTTCTAATCCGCAGCGTTTCCCCGAGATAGCATCGGTGGCACTTGCTGCGCGGGTGACCCGTACGGGCTGCGTACAGGGGACACGGAGCACGGCAGGTTTGAGCGATGCCCTCAGGACTGGGATGAGGGGCTGGGAGCGATGCGGGGACAACACTGGGGCCATGTCAGGGCACCCACCGCGGGTGCAAGGACCAGATCTGAAGCCAACTTGGCCAAGTCACATCTGCCCAGGCTTTGGCCCTACGCAGCTAAATAGAGGGAGATTAAATTGCTTGACAGATAACCAGCCTCTATCTAGGCTTGTCTTTAACGTGGAAGATGTGGTGCTTCACTTTAAAGTTGGGGGGGGAGGAGGAGAAATTCTTTTGTCTGCATTTCTCAATAGGCGAGACAAGTATGAAAAGCCAAAAGCAGTTCATCCCATAGTGTGCCAGCCGTCAGGACGTCAGAGTTTGAAACTAAACATCACGCAAGAGAAAGGGCAGGAGGAATCGCTGACCACGAGCCCCGCTTTCCCCCCAAGAGCTTCCCCTACTGCCACATCTTATCGTATTGTTTCTTCCACGATCTCTGGGTCTGAGGTTGAGAAGGCCACTCATGGACACCTCTTCATGGCAGCTTTTCTAGACTTTTAGTAAGTGAAGATAAACCCAAGTGGTTTTTTGGGGGGGTGGTTGCAACAAAACAGCAAAGTTGCTACTTTTGCATGGCACTGGTCAGGAGCTGCTGCCACAGGAGGAGACACCAAGTGATGGAAGTTGTTCCCTTTCCCTCTGTCCCTCCCAATTACTGCAAAAATATTGCAATCAGATGGGGAAATCATCTTAAGCAGGTTGTTCTGCCCCATAATAAAGTCTGTAGAGGCCCTTCCAATCATGGGGGGGGGGGTCTCTGTGTTGCACGGACCCTGCCTGCATTTCTCAGCAGCCCCAGAGGTACATGGAGACAGATGCTGTGGTGGGGCCTGACCTGCTCCTGAATTCAGCCCTTCCCATCTCCCTCAAAATGGGCTCAGCCCATGGACCACTTACACAGCATCTCACAGAGAGCAAGATGGTACCCAAATGATTTTTTTTGTGGGTTTTTGTTGGGTTTTTTGAGGTTTTTTGTTGTTTTGTTTTGTTTTTTTTTTTAAGCATTGAGCAATACCCAAGCATGTGCAAATCAGAACTTCTGCAAAATGCTGCTTCACGCCAACTTTCTGGGATGGAAACCGAGGATACTGACACGTTTGGTCCCAATTTACTGGGCTTAGCAATGCTTTTAACCCCGGCCCCTGCCCGAGCCGCAGCCTGCTCAGCCTTTCACCCTGCCGAGGGCTCTCTGCAGAAGCTGCTGTGCAAAAATGCTGAAACAGAGGCCAAACGAACAGGCTTCGGGGAGGTTTTTCTCCTCGTACAGCCCAAGAGGGACGAGGCGATGCCCATCCAGGTTACTGCATTAGTCTAAATCCATCCTTTCACTGCTCTAAAGCGTTTGCTTAAGGCAGAGCCTTCTCTGGGGTCCAGGATCTCTTTCTTGCATTTTATGAGGTTTTTTCCTAATTATGGAATCTCTTTCAATCTAGACCTCCTTTGATCATGGCTGGCCCCAGAGAGAAGTCGTCTTGTCTGGATTGACTGAGAAAAGAAAGAGATGATAGGCAGAAGTGACCTGCCCGGGATGACTAAGAAAATATGTGGCAAAGCAAAGATTTGAACACAAGATTTGCACAGCCACAGCTTTAGAGAAACCACAGGACAAACCTTCTTCCTAGCTTGTGATCAATCACCACATCCTTCCAGGCAAACCACATTTCAAATGGCAACTAGAGGTGAGCAATCAGTTAGCACTTTCTGCAGCTATTTTGCTCCCCTGGTACAGGCAGGATGAGAAGGGACCATTTCTGGTGTAATCTGAGCATCCCAAGGGAATTTCTGAGCCAGGACATGTTACTGGTGCAGGAAAAAGCCATCCCAGTTCACCAGCGTAGAGGAGCCCCCGCTCTGATTCAGCTGACGGATCACAAAGGACTTCCTATAAAACTCAGTTAAATGAGATTTCTTCAGAAAAAGGCTGTTTTCAGTGCCACTCTGATTATTTGCCCTCTGTTGTCTTCCATAAAGGATACTGTGAAGTTAATGATCCAGCCGTGGAATTTTAAATAGCTGCTTCATGACTAACAACATGTGCTCCGGATCAGCTCGAGCCTGTATTTACATATTTCCCATGATAAGTCAACATATGGTTCTTGTCTGTAACGTGGAGTTGCTCTCTTCATGTTATTACCTTTTTTTTTTACTTCTTTTCACAATTACAGGGGAAAAACCTTTTCTTATAATTATTGTTAGAGAAAGCACCGTACAAATAAGAAGCTATTAGGGTAACTAGATGCCTATTAATTGCTTTATTTTGATTCCCACTCGATCCTGAGCTGGCTTGTCATGCAGGGGTTTGGGGCTGCGATCATGAGCACCGTTGGTTGCACAAGGTCAGCTCTCTCCCCATCACGCCACAGGATGGGGTTTCACAATTCTTCTTGACAGCTTGGCACTGGCACTCTTTGGGAAACTTGCACTAGTGGTTTGAATTTCTTCCCTTTTGAATTTGCAGTTTTAAGTATGTAGATAATTTGTACAATTGTTGTTGGGCTTTTTTTTCCCTCTTCCCCCTCTATTTCCCTCCCCACATCAAAGCATCGGTTAATGGCTGGATATAAACATCCTAACTGCTCTCATGGCACGGCTGGAATCGCAGGAATTGGCATTTTCCAAACTCCTGTGTTGTTTTCCCCAGTTGCTCCACTTCCCCAACTCCCCTCCAACGATTCAAGTCCTGAGGCTTCACCTATTTCCTTTGGGAGATTATTCCACATGGAAACAGGCCCTAACCATGAAGAATTTTTTCCTTCAACCCAGTCACAAAGATTATTTCCTTTATTTAATCTTATTACTCCCACTTGAACCAGCCTAAGTAATTCCCATCCTCCCTGGGTATTTACACCCCTCTCATACTTGCAGACAGATACTGTATCCCACCCTTAGTCATCATTTTGCCAAGCTAAACATATGTAACTCTTTTAATCCTTCCTCATAAATCAGTCCAGCCCTTTCATCGTTTTTATTGCTCTTCTCTGAATCCTGTCCAATTTGTTGACATTGTTCTGCTCTTTAGGTGCTCGGAGGATGGATATTCCAGGTGAAATTTCACTGGTCGCGCGTCGCAAGGTTAATTAACACAACCTTCCTCTCCGATTACCTGCACGCAGTTTGCAGGACTGAGGCTTGGTGCTGCAACCTCTACTGATAGGAAAAAGGACCCACTGGTATCACTTCAGCTAACGAACAAGTGGTCCTGGGATCAAGCCTCTGTAAACCTCAGTTATAACCAGTTTGAGGAGGCTTGGTGCTCATTTCATCCCACGGAGGTCACACGCGTGACACGACCGTCGGAGGGTGATCCTGCAGACGGGGCTGCGTTAGGGGATGGATTTTGCTCAGCAATATTTGATGCTCCAGAGAGGCCAGGCAAGAGTTTGGACCCACCTAAACCCTACTGGGGGCAAGTCTGGGCAGTGCAAGTGTGTGCAGGGTCAATCCCATCCCATCCCGTCCCATCCCATCCACCAGCAAGTCCTGCACATCGCACACGAAGGTCCTGCCACGGAGCCTGCAAGTGCAAACGTGCAACCGCGTTGTGGCTCACAGCTGCGAGTAGGGCATTGAGAAATAACCAGTATTCCCATAAAAACATGCCATGAACTCAATGCAACAAAGTGTGCACTCATGCCTGTGCTGTGTATGGAGAGCTGAGGGGCCCATCTGCCTAAATCAGGGAGTGACTGCTGCATTTCGGGGCCAAATAAAAGGAGTAACGAGCCCTGCACGGCTTCAGTGTGAAACATGGGAGATGTTGGGCTGACACATGGGTCGCTCTGGATTCACACCGGTTTAACCAGCACTTAGTAAGTATTCTGTTCAAAGCATGAGTCTCCTGTGGAAGGAATTATTAGCACAGCTCAAACCCTGCTGACATCCGTACGGTGTTTAACATTATTTATGGGTTACTTGTATTCCATTAACAGCGACTCTGGGGTTTGGCATGGGGGCATCGCTTGTGGGGCAGAGGCTTCCCTTGGGCGAGGGGAGGCAGCCCGAGAGCCTCCGCTTATTTTCCTCTTCCCCGGCCACACAGCCGGCATTCCCCGCTCTCCTCTCCTGCTGCTCCCAGTATGGCTTGCTGGGGACGGACGGCTTTGTCCCCTTTTCCCCCTGCAGACCTCGCTGGCGCAGAGCGGCGGGTGCCTGCTCCCCAGCTGCGACCACCCCAACTCCAGTCTCGCACACCCATCACCCCTGGGGCATTTTGTGCCTCTTCCCCCCCCAAAAACCTGCTGCATGGGGTAGAAAAGGGCTTGGGGAGGGGTGACAAAGCACCCTCCACCACCCCAGCGATCCCTGGGGAGACCTTTGCTCTCTGCCCGGCCCTTAATGCCAGCGGATCCGAAGGCGAACTTGGCCGATGTTCCTTTTACCGAGGGTCAGGGACCTGCTGAAAGGAGGTAGTGCCTCCGTGTAAAACCAGGGAATAGGGAAAAATCAGTTCACAGCCACTGGCTCAGAGACACTGTTGGTTTGTTGTTTTTTTTTTTTAAAAAAGAGTCCATGCTGTGTTTGGCACCAAAACCTAATTTGCTGATTACGGCTTTGCATGGGGCTCAGGCAGAGGCACATCATCGGGGAGCCCCGTCCCTCTGATGCACCATCAGGAGGCGCGATCCTGCCCGGTTTATGGTCCCATTGCTTTTCACCCCTCCTGATGAGGACCTGCACCCAAGGTCCTTCATGCTACGAAGCCCCAAGGCTTTCTGCTGTAAAGCTAGTCAAAATCAGCACAAAGTTAATTCTCCTTGGTTCTCAATGATGCCACCATTCATAACAAATAGTCCGCGATAATAAATACCTCAGTGAGATCAAAAGATTCTTAAACAGCCTTAATAATAAATAAATAAATAAATAAAAAATCAGGAAAGTGCAATTTGGTTCCGTTCTTCACCACTTTTCTTCTCACTTCTTCGCGGAAGGTGACGACTACGTAACTTTTACATTTCAAAGATCCACATCTCATTGTACGTAGAGAGGCAGGCTGAGTGCTTTGTGTTTTCCTTAGTCTTGTCCAGCAGTTGTCCCACTAACCAGCCTCCCGCCAAGGGAAAGGGATTTCTCCCTTCGCCTGCTGACAGCATTTTCGCTTTGAAAGCGAGACTTGACTGTTGCTTAATTAGTGCTGTCATGAGCTGGTCACTAAGGGTTGGGAGTCTCGCGAAGGAGCTCAGCTTTGCGGCTGACACGTCCTGGGGATGCGAATCCAGCACAGCCTCAGCTGCTACTGCCGGCAGCTCCTGGGGATTCTCCTAATGGCCCGATTTAAACCATGAAACACGTCTCAGAAGCCTTGCAAATAAACGCAGTGCTCTTTATAGAAAGCGTGGAGATTGATATGTTATAAAAGAGAGTTTCCTTTCAGACCCCAGGTATCCCGAGGTGCTTTAAAAAATAATGTTCGAGGCCTGCCAGCTCGGATTTTGCCGTTGCAATTCCGCCTGTGAAGCCGCTTGCCCAAATACTACTCAACCACACCAAAAAAAATCATTACGCTCTGAAGAATACATATCACCTATTTGCAGAGGAACATGTGAAATTATTACTATTGCTAGTATTTGTGTTTATTACAAAAGCACCTAAAAAGTCCCAGGCCAGTTGTTGCACCGCGGTATGTGCTACACAAACCAGAGAAAATGATGGGACTATAAAAACGACAGCAGTGTCACCTCCAGGCCTGTCCTCCATCACTATCCTATTTCACCCATAAAGTACAATATTCTACCAGCCAGCACACCTTTCACAACCAGACAAGTACTTTATAAAATTCCTACTTTTTTTTTTTCTTAAATGATATTTTATCTTGAAAGTATTAGCAGCAAATAAAGATGGAGACTTTTTGACCAGACTACGTTGCAGTCAGCATCTCTCCATCTCCCATAGTGCAGATTCCCATCTGATTGCTGGGCTTACAAACATACATATTTTCCTTTGCGTGTTGGTTTGAATCCACACAAAATACAGGATAAATTTCCTTTGAAGAAAGTGGGAAAGTAGTATGGCAACAAGCCTAGGTAGGTATCGAGTTACTTTCTGTAGTTCATATTTTCTCTAATGAGAGGCTTGCAAGAAAGATATTCCTCTGGTTGCTCTTCAAGTCAGACAGGTATGACAACAAGTACACCAGACAGGTATATGTAATCTAGAGATGGCTTTGAACCAGCTCCCAGGATACGAGCACTCCTGAACTTTAAAGGTATTTAGATCTAAATCTGGATCCATGCTTTGTGGTTGACCATTTATCCCACTCCCCCACCACATTATGTATATATATATTTTTTTTTCCAACAATGACCCAGATCAAAACATGAGATCTTAACAACTTTTGACTTCAAGGCAGTTGTTGGCATCTCAGTTTTCTGACTTACATTTGTAAAAATGAGAGGACTTACACAAATGTTCCTAGCATATGACTTGCAGCGTTTTTCTGAAATTATTACTCCATTTTGCAGATTAGCCCAGCTCAAAAGAGTTAGAAAATAAAAGAAAACACAGGAATACAGTAGGAACACATGTAGTAGATGCAATAGCTTGTGTGAGTCCTGTGCCAGAGCATTTTATCAAATTCTTTATTTTTTCTGCTAGGATCAGCACAGTAACTTCCTAGTGCTTGAGACAACCTCCAATATAAGACTGGAGATGAGACAAGGATCCTGAACAAATACCGGATTCCCTGACATTAGCTTGATACCTTCCTGGGAAAATCAGAATTTCAATGAATTTATCAAGAGGTTTTCAGGCCAGGAGGGAGGGCAATAAAGATACAGAGTTCAGGCCAAAGCAGCTCCCCGAATGCAGTCCAATAACTTGCAGATCTCAGGTGAGAACAACTCTTTTAATCTTTTGACGGCATTTCAGATTTATTACTCTACGGACTGACTGCAGATACTTTGGGTAGGTTCTGCCTGCGTACCTACACCTGCCTGCGCTAGCCACGTCGTGGGTTTCTGCTCCTTGGCTGAATAAGCTTGCAAATATCCCGCCCTGAACATTTCTATGAATTAAAACAATTAGTTCCCATGAATTCATCGTGGATGCAACTTTGAAGTTTTCCTTCTGTGAGCATCAGGGTCATTAAGAGTCATTTGTTGTAGCGATTGCGGGAAAGGAGTCGGGACTCGGAGGGGTAAGGACAGCCGAGGAGTCAAGGTGTAATCTGTAAACCTGATAATCAGCTTAGAAGAAAGCATCCCACAGGATTTCGTGGCATCCCTTGTGATGTTTTCACCGTGGGTATGTATTACAAGAGTGGACAATGGGATCTCTAAAATCTTTTAGGTCTTTTATCTCTACAATTACATTTTCAAAAGGCTTTGAAAATACAAGACCTTTCACTAATTTTCTCTCTCAATGGGAGAAGCACCCATGAAACTACAAGCTAAATTTGGCTCTTGAGCTAAATGTGGTGGCTCCCGCAACCTGGAAAGCCTAGGCTGTGCTAACAGGGAAAAAAAAAAATTCTTGGAAGAGGAACTTTTCCTTCTTTTGAAGTCAGAATGGATTTGCAAGGGTCTTATGTGATGAGGGGACAGTTTTAAGTAGAGGGGTATGTGTATAATTTTAACCATGTAAATAGTCCTTTGCAGCCTGGAAATCTTCAGACTTTTCAAGGCTTTAAGAAGTTGGCACTGCATACTTGTTAAAATCAGTTTAACCACTTGCCAAGAGGTTTAAAGAAAGACGACACCTATTTTGCATGAATAGTAATATTACTCTGATGACTTTAGTTATACTAATGGGAGAGCTTAAAGAATATGCTCCTGCCCATGATGGATTTTTTAAGGCAAATAATAAGGTTCTGGAGGGTGTAACCTAAAATAGACATTTCATAAAAGATTCATCCTTGAACAAAAATGTCATGAAAGCATGAAATGAAAAATAGACGACAATCAGAATTCCTCTTGAAGTGCTTTGTAGTAATTATTTTAAGAAATCCTCACAAAAGACTCTTTTCAATTGCAGAATAGCAAGTGAGGTCTGTATGGTTCAAGGCTAAATAATTTCTGCAATGGAAAAAACCAGCTTCAGTTCTGATGTCAGGTATTTTAAATGGGCACGAGCTTCAATTATTGCTTTCTTTTCCCCAGCTTCTGTGGGACATGAATTGCCCACAGATAAACCCCCTGCTCTGCAAAGTGATGACCAACATCATTTGCAGCTCTAATGCTCCTGATTCCACAGCGACACCGAGCATCACAGCCTTTGGATGAGGCTCAGGGGGCTTGTGGCACCACATACGGGGCTGGAGACCCCTCTTTGCCAGTCCCCAACTGGTCCAGTCATGCTGGTGGATGGAGCCTGCTCCTGGGTGACTTAGAGTAGACCACGTTGGGAAGGTTGGACCCTTTCCTCTCTCATATCTCCTTTGTGTCCTGCTTGCACCCTGCAGACCCCACAACCAGCTCTTTGCTCTGCCAGCACATTGCCGGAGGGTGAGAGGAGGCCACAGAGGAGGGGAAGTGCTACACTTCCAGCTCTCGTCCTCCTCATTGATGCAAGGAGGAGGCTACGAAAGCAGCACCTCCCCAGCTCTGGAGAGGGGTGTCATGGAGAGAAAGATGGGACCAGCACAGATGCTTAAGAGCCAAGCACGGATGGCTAGACACCATGATAGTATCTAATGTCTGTGATCAGATGAGTATCTAATGACAGCACTACTGGTACTATCTTTCGATATCACCTTGAATTACTACCACAGTGGAAGCATATCACCACCACTGCGGTGACAGATCTGCTCTGGATGAAGACATTTTCCTATGACAGAATAGCACTTTTAAGTCATTCAAATTGTAAATACGGTCTGGAAAGCGTCAGCAACAGGAGAATCAGCCAGGATTCATCCCGTATCAAAAAAGTACTGCTGACCCATACCACCATGAGGCAGTTACACACCGCTTTCCCACCTCAGGTCTTAGCGGCAGCCCAAGTGGAAGCTGGTGGGAGCAATACGTCTACGAGATAACCCTCAAGCAGCTCCAGAAGCCCAACTGCCAGCTGAGCCTACTGCGCTTCCCCTTGGAAACAGACCCATTCCTGCCTGTTTGAGGTTTCTTGTAGCGATGCCCAAGCAGCACGAAGGGGTGAGGATCAGTCAGTAACCCGCTGGCACGTTAGCGAGCGCTCCCCAGTGCCTCAACATGCAGGGTCCTGCTCGGCGGGGAACGACGGTGAAGGGCAGAGCGAGCCAGGCTTGGCTGCCGACATCTCCCACCCATCCTTCCTTATCACCCAGGGCTGTTTCACACTGTCTGAGCTCACCACGCTTTCATCTCTTGATTTGCCCTTCTCACGTCTCGTGCAGGAAAAGGCATTTCCCGAGCTGCCAAAACCCAGCCTTGCTCTGCCGGCGGGTGCTGGATGAGACCTCTGCACTGCGGGGAGCGAGCACAGACCTCGGGTGCAGCCGCGATTTCCCAGCTCCGTAGCAGGGAAGAGTTCCCATCCCGGAGCGCGCCCGTGTTCTGCTGAGTATCGAGACATGTTGGGTCCCAGCAAACAGCCGTTCCCCTCTGTTTGGGGGGTACAGGATCGGTCCCCGGGGAGAAGAGGAGCAGGCAGAGCAAGACAAAGGGTTGACATTGCTTATCGTATATACAAATGTTGGTGTTTTTTAATGTATGCAGCTTCACTCCAAGACTGCGCTGTGCCCGTCTTGCCCAGAAGAGCCAGGCTTTCTCCCCAGCATCCCCAAAACGCGGGTGACAGGGATGTCATTCTTCGCTCGAACAATAGCGACTTGTTCACAGCTTGATACCAGGCTGGTAAAATTCTGAATTTTCAAGTGTGTTTGAGTTGAGGCTTAGCTAAACAAAACTCATTTTCTAAGGCAGACTGAGGGATTTTCACAAGCTGTATGCCTCTACAGCCCCAGCTCAGACCTGCTCCCTGCCGTCCTTTGCCCCAGCATCCTTTCCCCCCCTCTCTTCTTGTTTATGCTGTTCGCCCCTTTGGCAATTCTAATTTTACACTGAAAATCCTCCTGGTCCTTCTTAAACCTAGGGCTGACCCGTGTTTAAGACTCCAGTGTTTGAAGCAGAACCTATTCCCCACCAGAAGATTTTAATTTTAAGCTAACTGCTGCACTTTGTTTCCAAATGCTTTATTTAAAATTGCTTCAATGTGTAGCTTTCCAAAAAATTATTTTCCCTTTTCTGAGGCTTTTCTGGCTTTGGATTTTTCCCTCCTGATTTTCAGGACCTCTCTTTCTTCTTTCCTGAAGAAATACTACCCCTGAACCAGATCTCCTGTAAACTGCCTCTGGACTTTCCCGCAGATGCATAACCTCTCTGTGCCTCAGTTTACATAGATGTAAAAGCCCAGGGAACATCATTTCCCTGCCTCAAAGAAGTACGGTGAAACTTAATTAAACTAGCTAATACCTACAAAGGGATCCCGTATCCTCAGGTGGACAATCTATATGGAAAACGCACTTCTGAGAGAGTGCTATAAGCGCTTTGAGACGAAGAAATAACAACAGGAGATCACAGGGACTTGGCTTCGCTCCTCCTCCTCCAGCAAGAGCACGGTCTGTGCATCTGTTTCCCCCAAGGGACTTGTTCAGACCCTGCAAAGGGAGAGCACTGAGGGGAGCCGGGCGCCCGTTCTCACCCCCGGGCTGCTCTCTGGCAGGGGACGTGGGACCGAGCAGCGGTAGCAGTGCCTTCGTGAGAGGTTTGTGCTCGGCTTCGGTGGAGCTCCTGGCCCGGTGCTAGAGGGCACGGCCAGCTCACGCAGCAGACGCTGGGTCTCCCCTTCCTCCCGAACCCCTTCAAAGACCGAAATGAATGAAACGCAGCGCTCCTGTGACGCGACTGCAAGAGGAGAAGCGCTTGCGATCAAGGAGGAGCAAGAGCCAGCGAAAGCGGCGAGGTGCTCAGCCCGGGTTTAACGCGGGTCCTGTCCCAAGGCAGCAAGGGAAGCTGTGAGATGGTGCAAATAATCCTGGAGAGGGACCGGGGACTGTGCTGGAGGCTCGCGAGCCTCCGGGGAGGAAGAGGTCACCCAACGTGCCGCTGCCGGCAGGCAGGGCCATGCCGTATGGCACGCGTTTTTTCCTGGGGGCTGCGCTGCACCCATACCCCGGCACACCCGAGCACCCACAGGCAGCCACCGCATCGCCTGCGGGCCCCGGGGCAGAGCGGCTGTGCTGTCACCGGTGCCTCGGTCCCCTCCGAGCATCACAGCGGGGGACAGTCTGATGCAGGAGGAGGCGGGGTGCAACGCGGGGCTGTACACACGTACGCCGTTGGGTTTTTAAGGGTTTGCTCCTTCCCTTGCAATGGGTTTTTGGAGAAGCCTGCTGTGCCTCGCTCCGTGGCACTCTGATCTGTTGGGTACCGCTGCCCTCCTCCTCCTCCTGATGCGTCAGGCATCTCTTCCCAGGGGAAGTTAACTATGTTAATATGTATGAACACAACCCAAAAGCAAAAAAAAAAAAAAAAAGTTACATTTTCTGAGAGACAACGACATACCTGCCACTCTCTAAGCAAACTTATGCTGCCTACGTGATAAACACAAGCCCATGTCTCTTTGCAAGTACAAGGAAATGCATATTTCATTGCAACAACATTCCAGCCACCTACGACAAAAATAATTAATGACTGCTTAATGGCACCAACAGGTTGGGGTTTTTTAAGCATATGAATAGATTAAGCTTTATTCCCAGTGAAAAGGAGAAGCTATAGATCATTTTGAGCTGGAACAAATAGGTATTATATTATTCACTATTATGTATTTATCTAAGTCAGTAATTTCTGAATGATTGAAATAACCTTAACAAGTACTGTATTTTTCCTCAGTCTTTCCAGAAATGCTGTTCTACATTCTTCAGGCAGAAGAAAACACTATTTTTGGTTTAAAACAGTTTTGCTAGATGCCAGTGGAAAAGGAAGCTAAAACCACCCCAGGTGACAGGAGCTGTCTGCAGCCATCACCACGCAGCAGCTACCAGCATCCACCAGTACCTGCAGTAACCCCATTCCTGAACAGCTGGATCCGTGGCAAGAGCGGTTGGGATGCCACGGGATGAAAAATGTTGTTGTAGATGCAAACCACCGTATTTACAGTTAAATGGGAATTTTGCACGTGCTGCACGTAATATTGCATTCCTCTCTCAAAGGACATCATTGCCGAGAGAAAGGCTTTGCCACAGCTGCTAAAGTCCATGGGTGTGAGCGCACCTTCTTCGGCACCATTAAGCCGGCAGTGGTGCATCCCACCTTCGGCCAAAGCTCAGCCGTTTGCCCCACGCAAGCCCAGGACACCACTGAGGAGCACGTTCCACCTAGTTGCACATCCCGAGCCATCTGCTTGCAAACGCACGCAGCTTCATCGCTGCGGAGCTTGCCTGCGGTTCAGAGGGACTCGCTCCGCGCTCCCCGGCAAGCATCGTGCTGCGTGCCTGCAGGGCCAGAGCCAACGTAAGCAGCGTTGGCACCAAGGAACTGCCCGTTCCTCGCCGATTCAGTGCTGCCTACAACTAGGATTAGAGATAAAAACCAAAACACTGCCCAAGCAGCTAGAGACGGACCAAAACGAGTGCAGGAATATGAGCAGTCCTGTGTCCAGGCACCCCTTGTGCTTTCCTCCCTCTCCAAGCCAAGTGCCCACCGTGAACCAGTAAGGATGCTATGCAGCAAAGCCAAACAGCACAAGCTGTTGAAGGAGGAGCAGCAGGACCACTGCCACATCTAAGCACTCAGGAAACCATTGCCATACAAAAAGGATTGCTTTGTAAAAAGCCTGAAGGAGTTCAATTTGCTTCCTGGGTTCAGAAACCTCAGGTTTCCCATGCTGGGGCTTTACTCTGCCATGGCATCCTCTGCTTAACACTTCCCACTGCCCTTGAGTGACAGCAAAACCCTTAGAGCCACCGGCCTCCCTCGCTGGCTTTTTAGGAGAGGCAGCAACAAGAGTTTTCCCATGGCCCTTGGACACTGGCGTCTTCTTTCTTAATTTCTCAGTCTGTCTCATGTGATTTAAGCAAGATCTAGGCCAGCCGTATGCAAGAGTTTGGGAAATCCCTGCATCTCTGTGCCAGGCAAGCACGTCCCTGGTGATTGGGGATCACAGGTAATTAGAAATATCCGAGGTGCGATAGTTATTGTTGCGTGCTGCCAGTTTATTGCCAAGTGTTGCTACAATATTTATGAAGTGGTTTGCATTCCTGTGCTAGACTGACACATTTTCAGAAGTCATAAACAAATCATCTTTTCAAGTGGAATTTAAAGCTGTTTTGCAGCGTTGTGTTCTCTAACAGCCCCATCACTCTTAAGGCAGAAACGTTCAAAGTTCAAGTCCTGCAAGTGCATTTACTACTCCGTTACTACCATTAGCAGCAGTGTTACTCAGCTGCAGAACAGGTCTAGATCTCATCTCACCACCGGTACCACATCCATCCAGCCTTTTCACAAGCTCTGGTTTTAAACTTGGCTGTATTTCTCCTGACTGGATCTATTTGGGAAGGTGTTTCAGGACCTTACTTCCCTGAAGGTTACAAGCATCTTCTACATTTCAGCCTACATTTGCAAAGTGAACTTGTGCATTTTCCCTGCCCAGGATGAGCTGTGCTCTCTGAGCACATCCTAGCCTCTCCTTATTGATTTTCACCCTGCCTGCTCTTTCAACATGCATTTTCCTCAATTTACTGCTCTGCCCCCAATTCCACTCTTCCCTTCAGTTCCTACCAAGCAGGATGGAGACCTGGTGATACTTTGCTAATTTTCAGCCAGCTCCAAAACTGCACATAAGAAACACACGAATGGGTTCAAGCACCATTGAGCAATCGCAGCGCTTAGCTCCAAATACTAGATGAGTCTCATTGGAAAGTTAAAGCTAGCAAAAAGCTCTTAAAAGGCATTTAAAAAGTAAAACACAAACTTCAAACAGTCACTGCGGGGATAAAATTTTCAAGTGACAGTTTAAACTGTCAAACATTAACATATGATACTATTTATTGCTTTCTATTGGCTACCTTCAGCACATCACCCATCACACTAATGGCCCTCCTGTTATTAACCATGGATTTCATGGTCATTAACTTGAGTTCAGCGAGTCACAGATGACTTTATTAGGCATGACTTTGATAATCACCATTTTAATTGCACAAGCTGTCCTCTATGTCCACCCTGAACGCAAGCTATTTTTAAGTTGAAGCAACATTATCCTTTCTATTGGGCAGCTCAGCCTGCCATCACACAGGGAACTTTGCCAGCAAAAGAAACTAAATAAAATAATTCAGGGTAAGAGCTTACCCATTCCTGTGCTGCTTTGAGGTACAAGCCACATCTGATAAGGCAGAAGTGAGACCACAAGAACCGCTTTCTGCTCAAGGTTTCAATAAAAAAACTAACAGAGAAAGGAGGGGAGATGGGGCTCAGTCGACAGACTGGATCAGGCTCACGGCCACCAAGTCCAACAGCCAGTCAACAACAGAGAACAAACCTGTCTGCTTCAAAAGAATACAGAAAAAAAAGGACTTTTACAGGCAATCACGTAGCAAGCGGCTGTGCCTACCCTACAGAGGTAGCGCAAGCAGATTGTGCCAGGAGCAAACACCACGTTGACATCGCTAAAGCATAAACTGTCCTGCTGCAGATTCCCCCCTCCTTACACCATTACAGACCCCCAAGCCATTGTGTCCAAGGTGGGCAAATCAACCCTCTTGGCTGGGTCTGATAGGAGAGAAGTGATCCCCTCTTTTAAAGAGAACACGGTTTAAAACTAAAACTGAAGTGAGAGCTATGTTAGTCATGCATTTGGCCATCAGCTTTGGAGCTGGCCTATGCCTCAAGTGCAAAGCATCATCTCCCTGTGTGTTACGATCGTTAACGGAGCACGACTATTCTTATTGCTCAGCCTCTCCGAGTAAGATGTTCCCTCCCTATTCCCTGATCAGGTCTTCAAACACCGACCCTTACAGACCCAGATTTCCATGCGAATAGGAGACCTGTAGCAAAAGACACCCCCCAGCACTCTGCCCTCATTCTTTGCCTGCACTGGAGTTAGTACGACTTGTTTCAGATATCAACATTACAAAACAAAAAAACCCCTACCCCCAAAACCAAAATTTAAACAAACAAAAAACCACACCCAAACAAAACGGAAAAAAAATAGTTCTAAAAGTTCATATTTTTCTTACTACACTGTAACCAATGCAGAATATGATTTTTGTGAAACTTCAAATTTTGAAGTGTAAGAAAAAGTGGATAAATAGCCACCAAACTGGATTCCATACCAAGCTAGGCTGTATGACCGGCACGGACAAATTCATTTCTGCATGAACTGCGTTAAAGCACATTGACATCCTCGGGGCATGCAAATACGAGGTTACCACGCTGCAGCTGACACAAGCCCTGATATAATCCTCAGCTCTCAAAAAAAAAAAAAAAAAAAAAAATCTCCCAACAACTAAAGCACAGCCTTCCCAGGTCAACAGATCTTTCCACAGGCACAGGAAGTCTTCATGGATATACTGCAGGACCGCAGCCTTAGATCTCCCATTCAATCACAGATGTATCACTTCTGCATTTTATATAGACCCTTCCTGATAACTTTTATTGCACTGTTTAAAAACCATAATATAGCATGTGATAAATAATTGTGTTAGCTCTGCATACATGAATGGCTTTAACTTGCAGCTTATACTTAGTAATGAACGTCAGAGTATGTGTTAATAAAAAATTAAATCACCATAGCGTGGTGTCAGGATACATACTTTTGTAACCTAATGCTGTTAAGTTTTCGTGTCATGTGAATGGTAATATACAGTAGCGAGGAACAGGCATTCCTATTCCCTTTGGATTGTACAGATGTTTTGAGCTCCCAGAGAATATTCTAAAGAGAGACGTACGCTCTTAGTATGTATCTATTATAACATTATTAGCCACACTCCTAATTAATCCTTAGGAATTCCAGGCATTTTTCATTTAGTTCTTAGCAAAGGAAAAAAAAAAAAGGTGCCTTAACAACTATTTGCGTCGTAGAGTTCATAAATGAGCCCATCACCCTATACCAGAACTGCTATAATTTTATCGGAATGAAAACCATTCTCTTTGATCTCCTCCAGTTCTTAAATCCAGCAGTTGTGTATTCAAACATCAATGGAAATGTGGTTTCAAGCTTCCTCTTTCATTATCTTTCTCAAAGATAAAAAAGAGCAAAAGAAAAAAAAGTTCTGAGCTTTAGAGATGAGGCAATATTTTTACAGTAATTTCTTTATCTGATTTCATCCTGTTTACAGAAGCTGCTGTTTGGAAGACTTCCCCCCCCCCCCCCCATTTTCGAGATGGCTTTTCTTTAAATAAACGTATATTAAAAAATAGAACAGACAACAGAGTCAGCTTCCTGCTTGCTCTTTATTGTAAAGGAGATAAGGATGCTAAATGCTATGCTAGCTGACTTTGGTTCAGTGCGTGACCTACATGGATCAAGATGGAAATTTAATGATTAAACTTAACTCCTTTATCTTCAGCAAAGGGGGGGGAGGAAGAGTACCCAAACAAACTACTTATGTTCTGGCATGATAGAATTACGGTTCAACACAATAATTAACTACCTGACACATTCCTGTGAGGCTGCAGATGTCATTAATGGCTCCGAAATGCCCCCTCTCTGTTGTCATAACCCAGAGCTCTTCTCAGGAGCCAAAACAAGCATGTACTCTAAAGAGGATCACGGCTGGCAAAATGCATTTCATCCCTTCTCAGCTGATTCATACAGACCACAGGTGCGTTTCATGGTTCATATACCACTGATAGAAAAATTTAGGAGCAAATTCAATTAAAACAAAACAGGTCCTTGATCTACCGAACCCGCAAAACCATTTTAATCTCTTCTGTCCAAGGCCCTGGACTCCAATCGCCCTGCTAGCTTCTTTACAGCTCTTGAAACGTATCTTGATCTCTCACACCCAGATAACACAGCCCGTTTCGCTGACTGTTACACATCCAGTGTCTCTGAACAAACTAGGAGAAGACATAGCCCTCTAGGTGGTTCCCAGGCTGCTCCTCCCGCGCTCCATCAAGCCCTTTGCAAGTAGATCCTAAAAATCTTGAATTAATCTGCTACAATACAAACTTCAAAAGGGCTGGCACTTTAGTTTTGATGGGTAGTAAAAACTACACGTACTTATGCATGCAACCCTCACGCAAGAAAAAAAGACTGGCAATGAATCCCCCAAAACCAAGCAAACTCAAAGTCCAACCTGGGTTCACCATAGGGACTCCCAAGTTTTGTAAGCATACGGCTCAAACTATGGACACTAGCAGTGGTTTTTATTTTTGCATGAAAGCCACATGACAAGCAGCAAGTTTAATGAAGTTTGTTCTTAGCATTACTTTAAACCTCCAGGGCTGCTGTCACCCACGTGGATCAAAACAGCAGGATTTATTTGCATCAACTCCCACTGGAAACAAAAGGCAGCAGCCATCAGCCCCAGCTTCTGCAACATCCAGAAAAGCAACAAGCTCCCCATACCTCCAACACCAAAAAGATGAGGATTACATCGAGAGCAGAACTCACTCTCCACCGCAGAGGACCAAACTTTGTTAAAGGAAAGAACAAATTTAAGATCTTACCTTTCAAAAATTCCTGCAGAGCTGCAAGACCAGCTATTTCAGGCACCAGAGGAGTTTCCCTGCCAGGAGTCCCAAGGCAGCCCCAGCAGCACTCCTTACCTGCCCAGCTGGGAGCATTTACCTTAATTAACAAACCCACATGGAGCTGAGAGAAGCATTTCTACCCCCTCCTCCTCCCAAAGTGTTAGCATAAAAAAAACCTGGCTGCCCCTAGCCAGAAGGGATTGATCAGTATTAAGAGGTACATAGGAGAACTGGTTTTGAGCTGTGCTGGAGTGGGGTGGGCAGAGCAGTTGTCCTTGTGCTGTGCTGCTGGGTGGCTCTTCCATTTTCTGAAAAGCAGTTTTGATGAAGAGTGAAGTCAATTTTATCACTTCTCAGAGCCCTTTTCTCCCATCTTTAATGGCCTTCCTCTGTTCCCTACCTCCCTTTGACCACGTAATAGTATACCATCCCAAAAGTTTGACTTAGGAAACGTAATGCCAGCTTAATCCTATAGACCATTCCCGGCTAAAAGTGTTGGAAGGAAGCAGCCTGCAAATGTAATGCTCACCCCTCGTCAGGGGAGAGGAATTTCATCCTGGAATGCCATGAATGCTGTCACAGCCAGAAACTGAGTTGCTTCCAGAAGATGCTCTTTAGTACGAGGGGAGAGGCTGCAGCGGCGGCTTTCAGGCAGCTCTTCAGTTACGTTATGTTGGCCTTTGCATCGCTTGGTATTAGATCATTGTCTGTCTTGTTAGCACTGAAAAGTTTGTAGCTTTAGATTCCTCCAGACAACCATCACAGCTTGACATTTTAGTGCTAAAGAATCAATTAGCTAGTGATGGGAAACCAGACTTTGGTGTAAAAAAAAAAAGAGGACACGACACTCACTGATTAGCTCTATTGCTCCCACGTCTTGCTAAAGAAGTGTGGGAAGAAGAGCAGATTTAGGAGGATAGCCTGGATGGAGAGATGCTGTAATGAGCTAAAGCTGTCTTGGGCTGAGGGATGGGAAATTAAGAGTATGCCCAAGTCAAACTTCAGGGACTAGTTTCAGAGTCACACGTGGAGTAGTGAACATGAACTACCCTGCTATTTGGGGACATCTGGTCTCAAAGCTGATTCCGTTTCTAAACATTTTTATAAAGCTTCTTAAAAATTGAAGCATGAGGCATTTGGCAGGGTAGAGCCAGAAGGTGGTAGATTTTTCCAGCCTTGTGGAAAGAAAAGCAGAAATACTTCCATGCTGCCACACGAACCGTGTTGCTTGTCACACTGATAGATTGGGGACGTTGCATGAAATAAAATAGAAAACAATTAAACGGCACGTGACTCCGGGAGGGGGTAGGCTTACTTTGCAGGATTTGCATCAACATTTTCTTTGGCTTCGATCCAGGCAGCTCAGCACCCCTTTGAGTCGCTTAAACAAACCCAACTTCGAAAGCAAAACTCTGTCAGAACTTCTGAGTCTCACCCAGCTTCACGTTCACACCAGGGGAATGGTAAATCGCACGCGAGGTGGTCGCAGGGGCCACAAATCTTCTCTGAAGGTCTCTGCTCTTTTCACACACGTGAAAAAATTCATAGCAGTCTTCATGTGGTTTTTAAGCTTTGTGATGAAGATTCAACACAGCCCCGTACAATCTAATGCCAAGCTTTCTGGACAGGGTTGTAATGGAGCAATAAAACTCAGCTCCACCTTCAACTCTTTGCTGAGTTTAAAGGAGATAGTCGGATCAGGGATTTCATTCAGCACGTTCTAGAAGAAGGGTGTAGGGGGATCTAATGTTGGGTCCAGATGTGCCCCCCTTTGCCTGACGCTGAGCAGTCGATGGATGATCTAGGGCTTGACTTCAGACTCACCCGTGACAGAAGTTTTGGTGCACGGATAATAAGCAACCTGGTGCATATTAAAAAACAGCTATAGGTTTGTTTCAGCAGATAGCTATGATTTGTCTATTTTATGGCAAGGTTTGCAAGAGTATAGCAAACTTTTTGTTCTGTAAAGTTTGGAGCAAGCCGCTGGCTCACACTAATAACAATATTTGGGGCCTTGTGATTACTTTATTTAGAGCTTTTTTGCAATTAACCTCGGCCCTAAAAATCTTTCTGGTTTGATGAGGTTATTTTCATATGGTGCAAGTTGAAAGGGGGCTGTGACAGCTACGCATATGTATTATAATCATATTTGAGCCATTTTTGTTCCTCATCTGTTTAATGTCATCCGCGCTGCCAAAGTAGCTAAGCTCCTTCAGGGCAAAACTGCGTAATGGGAACTGACTTTCCTGATTTACTGTCTCTGTATGCAGCTATGTAAGTGAGGCATTGCTGGATTGATCTGAGCTCTTCTATCCTTATTACTCAATTACCGTTACTTTTACAACTGAATGTTAACCTTATGATAACCATTAGCTGTTGTCAGTTGTCGCATGTATACAACAGTCTCTAGCTGTTTAGACTGAAATAAATTGGAATTTGGTTCTGAATTTAAATCCAAACTTGGATTTACTCAGCACTTTGAAAGAGCTATAAGGCCATAAGCAAGAAGGTTTCAAGTGGTAAGTAACTGGGATGAGGAAGAGTTTGCATGGAGGCAGGTCCTTCCTCGCTGTTGGACTCGGACCCTTTCTTGGGACACGGAGACAGACACCGCTCTCACACCGCTGCTGCTCCAACCTCAAGTTTTCAAGTCTGGATCCCTTTCACACATATGTGATCAAGCTGTGAATGTAGAGTTAGCTCCAACCTCCTGGAAAAGATGGGTGGAAGGGGGTGTGTGGAGGGGGAGTTTGCATCGTGTGTTCTGCTTTAGTCTTTTTCGCTTGTCAGTTAATAAACAAACATAAAAATCTGCCTCCAGAGCTGCCTACGCCCCAAAGTCGCAAGCGATGGACAACAAGAGGCTGGACTCACGGGATGTTGGTGTCTTGCAACAGATGGGTCTCTTCTTGCTGTCCTGCTTCATGAAGCCATCCAGGAACTTGCTTCATCTTGAAGCTGTTTGGGGGAAAAAAGTCCTGGAGTGGGAGGGGGGAAAGTTTAATTTTGTGCCCTGACCTGTGCAGCAGATCTGCGTTCGCCCCCGCCTGCACCGCGAGCTCCTTTCTCATCGCCTCTGCATTCCCCTCTGCCTCCTTTGCTGCTAAGGGGACATTGACAATACGCTCTCGAACTTCAAAAACATATCACAAAAATGCATTTCTTAGGTCCTTCTCATTTTCCTTCATGTTGCCTGAGTACAGACACACATTTAACAACCTAGAACTGTAATTGAAGCAATTACTTTAACACAGAGGCAAACACAGGTTCTAGCACCCTCCCAGAGAGGCTCTTAGTGCATTTGCTTAATGCTTTTAATTACAGTTGTTAATATGACAGATTGATAAGACTTTGACAGCTTCTGTTTAGGTTGGGATGTTCTGGTACTCAGCAAATGCTCCAAAGATGCTTGGAAGAAGCAGCCTGCACAGGAAGCAATGTTACTGAGTCAAAACCATATCCCAGGGCACTGTATCAAATTAAAATGATTTTTTTTCTTCTCTTTTCAATAGGGAGTTTTTCCTCCTTCACCTCCCAGTGTGAATGTGGATGTATGAGCAATGAACGGCAATGGGAAAGGAAATGCAGAGAAACCACACAATGATTTACTGGGGCTTTAGCAAAATATTATCATTCTTAATGTTTGTCGGCATGTGGCAATTTTCTTTGAACCAGGGATAGTTTAAATTCCTTCTTGCTTTGAAGACTTAATTTTCTCCTATAAAGATTATGGAGACTGTCTTGGATAATTTTAGGACTTAGGCACACTATTTGCTGAGCTCAGGCATGTTTTGCACCATGTATATTTTATTTGCCACCTGCCAGCTAGCATCCACATGTTCCCAAAGTCTAGAGGTCACCGGCAAATCCTGAACAAAGCCATTTGCTATGGCCCACACCCTGCGTTGGACGTGCACAGCCTGAGCGCCCGGCACGCACACAGACACAGCTCAGCACCACTTGTTAAATAACATTTCCAGGCATGGGGAAAGTCCCAACCTCGCACACCGTGACACCGGTGAGCAGCTTTGCAGAGGGCCACGTGCTAGACGCATGCACGTGTGACAAGGTGTTTCTCTCGCTGATGATGCAGAACCCCTCCAAGCTCAGTGAGTCGGGGTCAGCAGGAAAGCAGGGTACAAATGTCAAGACATGTCTCGGTTACTCTCAGTTACAGCTGGGGCAAGACTTCACCCACTCTCCGGTTTGGCCAATGCAGAAAGGACGAGAAAATTCTGGAGGTGACATGAGAAATCACCATGCCCCAGCCCTGGGAACTGTTACTAAGCAGAAGATGGGGATGAGGCGTGAAGAAAGCACGTCAGTGAAAAATATACAGCTCTTTGGTCAGGAGGGGAACACACTGAAAAGAACTAATAGATGAAACCGGAGGCAGACAAATTCAAAATAAAGCCTGTAGACACAGCAGTCATTGTAGAGTATTTCTGAATGACTGTTGTGCCTATGTTTGTGTCTGCAGACCGTTAAGTAGAAAGAGATTGTTGTCTTTACTCGCACACATTCCCTTGCCCTGAGTTAACTTCCTTGGGCAGAAGAGTGCCCAGAAATAAACTGTCATAACCACTGAGTTGAACTGCCAAGGGGTGGTGAAGTGTCCAGCTCCAATGTCTTCAATCAAGACCGGTTTCCTTCTTTGAAGATATGCTTTTGCCAAGCACAAGTTGTACGTCAGTCAGACACCAGTTATTGGACTTGATACGGATGAAATCTAATGGCCCATGAAATAAAGGTCAGCAGAAAAAAGATTATTGAATGGTTTCTTCTGGCTTCAAGTATATGAATCTGCAAAAGGTTGGCAACTCGTACCCACCGTCATGGTGTTTTTCATGGTATCCTTTGATAACGGGATTAGGAAGTACCAATATTAGTTCAAAAAAGCTGCTAAAAAGTCGCTGACATTTGGTCATTACCAGCCTTCAGTCACTATTGATTGGTGTCTGCACCGGAGCCAGTAATCCAGCACAGGGAGGGATCCACGGCAGCTGCAGATACGTTGAAGATCGATACGGAAGCTGGCCGAAGGGATGCTGCTTGGCACTACTCTCGCCGGCGCTCGTGATGAGAGCCTAACGCTTGCTGTGGGTATTTTAATAAGCTACTCCTGTTTTCTGTTTTTTAGCAGATTATTCTGCCAAGCAGTTTGGCAGCGTTCTCGTTTCTCAAAACAGAGGAATCGCCATTTTGCTTCTCCTGAAGCATTTACTATCGGAAGCAACTGCCCTACATGGAACAGCGTTCCTGAAGCATGAATATTTCATGGGACTGGTTTTGGGGAGATTACTTATGGTTGAGTTTTCATGGCCAATAACTAGATTTTTGTGACTATCAGCACTTCTTTGGTAATTTAAAATTTACTTGAAAAGAAAAAGAAGCAAACCGAGGCTCTATGTGTACAACCAAGGTCTTGTGCTCTTACAAATGCCACAATAAAAGTATATTGGTTCATAAGAATACTTTGAAATATTTAAGAGAGCATCAGCAGGAAATATATACACATGTATATGTATAAAACTAACATTTCATGAAGTGTGTGGGAAGGAGAACATTTGGGAGTCAGCACATTTCTTACCAACTATATTAAGTGCACCCAAGGGTGAATTTTTTATTTATTTGGATTTTTCTTTAGAACTACCCCCTACAGTGCTTTGGATTTCTGGACATGAAAAATAACAAGCTTTATCAAACATACAAGTCACAAAACCACTGTCGATACGAAGAGGGTGCTGAGCCTGGCCAGCCCCTGCTTGAGCGGCTGCTGCTGCCCTGCCAGCCCCTTCCTCCAGACACAGCTGGGAGAAGGCTAGTCCCAAAAAGCTGAGGTCTCTCCTCAAAACAGTCAGACTTGCCTGGACCTGACAGCTGGGACAGTTGGAAGCTTTTCCTGCTGCTTCCAGGAGCCATCCCACCGTATTTCCCCCATGATCCGCCCCCAGTGAGAGATATTTGTGTCTGAATTTTCAAGGCGAGAGTTCATATTTAATGCCAAGTATCATCTTTGTGTTAAAATCAGTTTGAAACACCCCTGGGCTTGAGTGGTGCGGAAAGCATTGACAAAATATTTGAACTACGTTTAGTTCCTTGGATATATCTGTCTTGCCAGAAACATAAAAATTTTGATAAAGCTCTTATTTGGAGAAATTTCTCAGCTCCCTCTCTTCTCCCCAAACAGAATAATTAATAAACCAGGAATACGGAAGACTACACTGGCATCCCCAAAAAGCTCTCTCCCTTGCTATGAGAGGGTAGCTTCTCCCAGTCTCTCCTATTAGTATTACTCCACTTTCGGAAATCGTCAAACAGTAATTTTTTTCAGGACCTTGAATCCGATCTGGCCTGAAAGTGCAATCAAGGAATCAGTCACAAAACAAGGGGAAGGAGATCTGCAGGTTTTGTCCTAGGGTAGGACAGCCAAATTGCAATTCTCTCTCTTTCTCGGTCGCGTATCGATGGTGCCCGCGGAGCTACTCCTGGTGGCCAAGGATGAGAAGTGTCACGAAAACAGCCGGTTTGGCTTCTGCCTTGCCTCGGCAACCAGCCAAGATCAAGCTGCTATTTTTTTCCCTCTGTGTCTCACTTCCAGAGTATTTTGCCTTCACATTAACTAGTCGACGGCCTGGCCCGATCTTGGCCAGGTTGATCTCCCCTCCTCGCATCACGTTTGGGATGGGAGCCCTTGCCTAGGGTCCACTGAGAGCTTGCGTAAGTGACCCTGAGATCTTCCCAACCCTTGCTGCATTTGCTCATTTCCTTCTCAGCTCTCTTTCCATTGCTTTTCAAATTAAGGTGCACAGGAAACCAGAGCGGTTTCTGATCTCTCCTCCACCTAAAAAATTAGAACATCAAAACCAGTTTTACCAGCAATAAACGAAGCTACTTTGAAAAGTGAGGCAAAGGGATCTATCTGGAGTCAGTAAGACATTGTTAGGATCTCTTTGATCGGGAGCCTTAAATGAAAATTATCAAATGGCGCTTTAAAACATACACCCTTTTGTTTGATTAGCCTGCTGCAGATAACCTTTATTAAACCTGATCTAAAATTACAGCCATGCACTGGTGGTTCTTTGATGCCTTGGCTGTTTCATTTCCTGTTTATACTATGATACACGTTGCACTAGGAGATAAAGCACTTCTGAAGGATATTAAGACATGAAAGTCCCTTGGCTATTTGCTGGCACTGTTTTGATGTTTTCTTGCTCTCTAGAAATTAGCATATCCTTTTCAAAGACTGCCTCTGATGAGAGTAATCCTTTGCCATGATGTATTTGCTAAAAGTCATAAATGATAGTATATTGTGTAAAGAAATGACACATAAAAGGGACGATGCTAGATTATTGATAATGAGGCAACTTGTGCAACTCTGCTTTTGGCTTTTATAAAATACATTTTTGACACCATAAATACATTGAGCTTATATTAATGAGGATTTAATACTTCTGAGATTTTAGAAACTTGCTTAGAACAACTTTTCAAAAGAAGGGTTTTTTGGGAAGTTTAATGTTTTCACTAATTTTGATAAGATAGTCTGTTAAGCACGTTTTGCTGCCTTCATAATGAGAAATGATGGAAAGGTTTTTAGCACGGCTTTGCCAGAATTAAACTGTGCTGGAATATTTATTTTATTAATTCATAGTCTCTATTGCCATAGAAACGAGGTGGCTTAATTATAGAAATTTGCAACAAAATGCTACCTTTCAGAAAAAAGAACTTTGACACACATAAAAGCAAAACATAAGGATCTGATATCTGAAGGTGTAAATAAGTATTGCTCCATTGAAGCTTTGAAGTGACATTGATTTACATCACCCAAAGATCTGTCTCCTGTTGTCACTAACAAATGACCTGAGCATTTTCACAGAAAAGCAAGCCACGCCTGGATGACCTAGAAAATAAGGACCAGGGTGTTGGGATGATAGTGGGATGAGGAAGAGCAACAAGGGCTTGGAGATCTTAACCAGTCTCTTCTCGAAGGCACTTTTCCAGGACTTTTCAAAGTGCTTTGGATGACACGGTCTAAGTTAGACTATAAAATTCCTGTAACTGTATGAAAATCATCATAATATTTACTGAGTTTCGTTTGCACAAACACTCTTCCATCACTCTCACTAGCCGGACACGTGGTAGCACCAGAAGATCTGGACTCTGATGGAGGTGACGTGGGTCAGGCATGGTGGCATTCCTGGCTCCGTGCGGTGCGGTGACTTCGGTGGGGTGTGATAAAGATTTACACTTGGTTCTACATAAAGTGCTTTCTGTAGACAGATGCAGAGAGCTGAATTTTGTATTTTTCAAAGTGGGTGACCTCAGTTACATACCTGAGGCTGTGTGTAACACACCCGAGGACGAGGATTTTGGTGCTGAAATTAGTAAACAGAATTTGCAGCAGCTCTGAATACCTGAACTCACCCTTCTAAAAACCTAGTCCCTTATCTATATGCCTTTATGTGGAGCTGAGCCCTCACCTTAGATATCTCAGGTTGATAATCCTGCCCTCAGGAACCGAAGATCTCATCTGATATCCACTGAAATCAATGGAACAATTGACTGTGGGTGGCTGCTACAAGGAGCCCTGCAGGGAATAAAGGTCACAGCCAGCCTTGCAATGTGGAGGTACAGCTCTGCTGTCACCTGTACCTTTCCAGTAGGCACCAGCACAGACCATTTAGAGTTGCAACCATGCTAATCGGCACAGGGCGCTATTCTTCACCTCTGTGCATCTCACTAGCTTGGGGCAGGAGCTGGATTTTTTTTAGTTCAGGTAGACTGCAGCGGGAGATGAGAAGAAGGGACGAAGGAGCAATTGGAAAGGCAGAGACAAAGTATACCTCCAGTGATGAAAGCCACCTTGACTGCAGTGAGGCTAAGACATCGCCAAGATGATTGCCAGTTAAGCATGTATTAAGCAAATATCTCTCCTTCCTTCCAGCTAGGCCTCCAGTTGAATTGCCTTTTCCTACAATTTACTGGATTGCAAGTGCACAGAGTGGCAAAATTACTTTTTTAACGGCTGCAAAAAAATCACAAACAGTTGACAATTCAAGAGAAAAAGACTTTTAAAAAATTGATAGTGTTTTTTCTGTATCCTTGTCAGAAAGTCTTTCAACTTCCCTCTTGGAAAGCAAAGACATGAAGAAGGTGCTGGGAAAAGAATTTCTGCATGGGCACCTGCTGTTATTACTGCAAGCGGTGACAGGGGAGCAAAAGCATTTAGGATTAGTCCCTAAGAAATGGTGATTATCAAGACTTCTTTCTGCAGGACCTTTGCTCACTCGCCTACGTGCCACCCCATAACAGGATTTGCATGACTCCAGCCGGCTGCTTGGAGAATATGTCCCATTCTAGCGCTTTACCATACGCCATACAGTATTCACGGCAATGAGCATGACTCATAAGATCAGCTCACGCCTATATAAGGTTTTCTGCAAATTTGGGGTGCTACAGCTAAAAGTAATACATGCAAGGCGCACGCTGAGCTCATATTCTAACCAAAATAGAAAGGAGTGAAGAAAGGCAACAAGCAGAAAGCACGCGACATCCTCAAAAACAAAGGACTCGTTCTCTCTTGGAGGTCCTTGACAGACTCCTGCCGTTGTCCTCCGAACCATCCACAGGTCTCCGTGGGTCCGAGCCAGAGGAACCAGGGACGGCTCCGGAATCCATCCCTGCCCGGCTCAGCCGGCCCGAAAGGCAGCTGTGAGCGAGGCTGGACACTCCCTGCAATAACGGCTCCTTCCAAGCGCCTCTAGCCTCGCCAGCACGCGAGAGACGGCCAAGTGCTCTCGCCTGCCAGGATGTCACAAGACTGGTGAGTCACGGGAGGATCACAAAGTGTTGTTCTCATAATGGAGCTTAATAACAGCCGGTGTCAAGGTAAGAGCACCTGTAAATGAGACGGTACATAACTTTACAGCCTTACAATAACACTGCCGGGCAACGCAAGCTCTCAGGGCTCTGTACTCGGTTCATCCGTGTTCGGTCTTGTTCTCTGCAGCGGCTTTGGGGCTGATGTGTTATTGCCACAAGGATGGGTCCTTTGTAGGACAGCGCTGCCCAGACTCTGATACCCAGGCAGATAACACGCTCTCTCCTCTGCTTGAAGTGCAAGTGACCTGGACTGCTGCAGAGCGATGTGTCCACGGGATCCACCTGGCACAGCAGTGACCCATCCAAAATTCATAGTCCAAATGGAGATAAACTACTTGCTGGACCACAGCTGGCAGCTCCGAACGGAGACTGTTCAGCCCCAGTGGCGGGGCAGGCAGGAGACCTTGGTGCACCTCGGCATGCCACGTTTGGTGAGGTGAGGAAGAGGATGCAGCTTGTGCTGCAGTCACAGATGGTCCCCTCTTGGCCTGCCAGCCGTTAAGCTGCACGGTGACTCCGAAAAGTCACATCCCGCTTTCCACCTGTGGCCTCAGAGACCGTGGGCTTTCCTGGGTCTCCAGCACTTCTGTAGCTACTTTCCCAGGCTGCTGCTTTCACTCCAGACCCCGTGCAGGGTGTTCCCTGCCCGGCTGCGCTTCTACATAGCATAACTTCTCCTTTCTTCCATCAGCAAATCCCTCTGTCCTCCCCATCCTACCACTTTGCAACTTCAGGAAAATTCCCTTTCTCTTTCCTGACATACAACTCACCCAAGTGCTGCCACTTTTACCTCGACCCTGCCAGCCAGGCAGGGGGTCCATAAACAGCAACAAGACCTCACTAGGTAACACCGTCTCTAAAAATGCCTGTTCAAGCACCTGGGGGAGGACATCTGCTCACCTGCAGATTTTGCTGCCCATTTGCTGCAGCTGAAGATGCCCTTCACTCCTCCCTGGTGTGCTCCAGGCTGTATCCCAGGTATCCGGACACTGCCCACGAGATTTAGTCCAGAAGGCGACCTTTCCCTTTGGAGTTCCTCCAAAAACACACCCAACATACACCCTCTCCCTTTGTTTGTCTCCTGAGCATCGTTATTGTTCAATAATGATCTCAGAGGTGCTAAGCTGATAATCATCTACCTCAGCTACTCTGCACACTTTGTCAGGCACGCTGGTAATGAAAACATAAAGTGTAGAGATATCCCCTTCCCAAGGTAATGGAAAACCTGAGTGGAGATTGACATTAGAAACAAGATAGGCGGACGGAGAAGCCAAGTAAAAAGGAGTAACATCTGGTTCCGTTTTTCTTTGTGAAATTATCTCACACTGACCAAGCAGTACCTTCTCTGAAGTATATAAACGTTGAAGACACACACACATGGTTGTTATCAAATGGTATTGTGCAAAATTAAATTGGCTACTTTATGGTGAAATGGAGAAGGAAAGCAGGCATTTCAAACACATGCGTGTCTCTCAGCAAGGTCTGGAAGCGATCACGATGCAAGGATGGCTACTTTAAAATATCTACAAATAGTTAGGGCCATTCTGCGAGATGAATAAGCTGGAGCTGAATTTAATAAAGTTATCAAGGCCATAATAACACAGGGGCCAATGCCTGAAACTAATAAGCGGTTTGGTGAGCATGAGATAGTTCATATGCGCAAAGCATTCCTCCAGCGCTGACTTGCAAAGGTAAAACACTGTGCCAGACCCCTCTAACTTCACCAAGATGTGCTGAACGTCTGCCCTTTGGCCAGGCTTAGCCAGCTGGACTGGAGGGGACATTCAGCACAGTTTTGTCTAAGGGGTAGTCACAAGCTTGGCATGTCCTTCCCTGAATATAGCTGGTAGGTCCCCTACAGCAGGCACGTGTTTGTCCTTAGCCCGTGCGCTCTCCATGCCAGTCAGTAGCACGTTTGTGGTTTAAGAAGAGAATCAGAAAGATCTTCACCAGAAACAATCTGTTAGGTCAAATTTTTAACTAATGTTTTTCATCAGTAGCTTCAGAGAAGGTTCCTCAGGGCTCCAGCCTCGCCACCCATCCTCAGCCAGAGCCGTGGGACCTCGCTGGTTCCTGGAGCTGGGCAGGACATGGGGACGCCGTGCCGGCGGCTGAACGTGGGTGTGGAGGAATGTTCTCCTTTGCGTTCTCCAAAAACGAAATTTTCCATTTGTGGAAAATTCCACATCTCTGATTTTATTTTTTTTTTTCTAATTCAGAGGAATATTTTAGATATGAGAAATTTTCTCTGGACTGGAAATTCCCATTACCGCACATGTCAAAAGGAAAGTGTTCAGTTTTTCCAGCAGACTGGTGGCAGAGCAGGAAAGAGGGCTTGATCTTCCTGAATTCCACTCCAGAGCTCTGTTCATCGAGCCGCACAGCCACTGCAAGACTTTTGTTTGGATAAACCAACCTTTCCCACAGAGCTGCAAACCTGGGCAAAGGGTGAAGTAACAACTCTACTTACTCTATTTAGTTTTTTTTTTTTTAAATTTCAGCTTCAGAAGCAGAGACCCAAGAGCAGTGTTGGGGCTGGCTTCGGGGAATGCAATTCTCATTCCTTTGAAAATTCTCGTTCTGCCGGTTGGGAGTTTTGTTCAGCATTTCCCTTCCCAGTTGGTGTTGTGGGGCTGAACTTTCTCAAGGTGTTGACTGTGCGGAAAGAAGGAGAAAGAAGGGCAGATTTCATCTAGCTTGGATTTACCCGGGGAGTGATTTTCTTCCAGAGATCCTAATCTGAAACCGCTTCTTCCCGCTCCCCCCCGCAGTAGTTTACAATCTCTGACGTACGCAGGGACGGACTGTGAATCTGTTAGCACCAACGGGGCTGGCCAAGTACTCAGGGAACAGACGGATTGGCATTTTGGCTCACGATATTAAGAATCAAGTTTATTACAGCCATGGCTATGCCTCAGCACCGTGCTGGGCATTGCACTCTACCCTGAAAATCATAGCATTTGTGTACAAACCAGGTAGGCAGAATTAACTCATCTGTCACCCATCTTTCCAGGGTAGGGAAGTCTAGCCGAGCTTCTGGACATCTGCTGGAGCTGTTTCTATTGCAATTAACTTTAAAACTCTCCACTACAGCTCCCTGAAAAGGTAGGAGAGGCGGCTGCAGACATGTCCTTCGGAGGGAACGGTTACTGAGAAGACTTTCAAATTGCCTTGGGAAACAACTCTGACCCCAAGTTTCAATGGAAATGCAGTAAAGAAAACCTCAAAAAGCAAACTACAAGCTCCTCTCCCAGATTTCCTTTTCCTTTCATGGTGCAAATTAGAGAATACAAACTTAGTGGAATTGCAAGCATCTAAGAATAGCTTTGATTTTCCTAAACATTTACAATTCTGTTTTATGTACATCGTCAGAAAAAGAGCAAGGAAATACAAAATGTAAATCTTTAAATGAACCTGAATACCAAGGAGACTTTACATATCTGCTTGTAACAAATGGGATGTTGCAGCTAAATCTCAAACAGGGGAATCAGAGAGTTTCAATAGCCGTGGATGCATGGAGTATAATCAGACATGGGATGTCTTGTGTCGGGTCCTTCTTTCCCTCCCTCCCCTCCTTTGCAGGTTAAGAAAACTATTGTGACTTGCCATAGATTTTGCCGCCTGCCATTCTGTTTGGTTTCATGGTTCCTAGAGCCAGAATCCAATCTCCATTTCAGAGAGCAGCAACAACGTGCTAAGCTGGACGTCAAAATCCTCCCTGGTGAAGGGGCTGAGGGGTTGCCCTCGCCGCTCTGGGATGCGCGATGGATAGTGTCCCGTTAAGCGAGTAGCACGCAAGGTCTGACGAACTCAGAAGCGGCGGATCTGAAACCACCTCCAGATGCGGAAGATTTGCAGGAATTCTAGAGAGCCTTTTGGGCATCTTTGATAAGAAGTCACATTTACAACAGGGATATTGTTCTCGGTTGTACTGCAATACTGAGAGAAAAGCTGAATTTGGGAGAAGATATTAGCCCTTTCCTCAGCAGGACAGCCCTGATAGAGCAGAAAGCATTAAGAAAGCAATTTAAAAACCATAATGCTCAGGAAGCACCTAATTTTACTGCCAGCTGGGTGTTAAATTGATTGTGTGCAAGCTGAATGTGGCACGAGATGGAAAAGTCGGGCTTTAAAGTGTGTGCGGTTTTCTAAGAGCAATTTTGTTTCTTGGTTGAAAGCAAGGAGTGTATCTCATGGAAAGCATCAGGTGATCAACAGAATGATATCATGATGGATGAACCCAGCGCATACTTGCCTGGAAATGCTCAGAGGTCAGGAGCAGGTTATAACTCTCTCCAACACTGAGTTACGAGCATGTGTTACCATCGGTCTGTAAGGAGAGGTTGCTTTTCAGAGCGGGAAGGAGGCTGCCTACAGATGGGTAGAGCGATGATTCACTTGTCTCAGCAGACTGAAGAAAAACGTATTAGTGAAAGCTTGGATACCGCAGAGGCTGATAAGTGTTACCACTCCCATTTTCTCACTAGGTAAACTGAGGTCAGAGATGCTTTTTGACTTGCCCAAGGTCATGCATAAATTAGTGGTAGAGCCAGAAACAAGACCTGAAAGACCTCGCTTCCTTTCATTGCCACAGTATTTTCAATTGCAGATGCAGAAATGGTGCAGGCCTGTTGTTCAAAAAGAACCCATTACCCGTCTGCAGGACTTGTATCAACCTCAAGAAAGATCAAATAGCCCCATGGTGAAAAGGCATCCAAGAACAGCTGCCTGCCTGTTAACTGGTTTTTAGGCTGTGATTTCTTCAGTAGCATCGCTCCTGGTTCCCACTGAACACTCTTAATTTAGATTGATGGAGCCATTCTGCAAAGCAAGAAACTTTCACTTACAGATACGCAACTTCTATACTTGTTCGAAACAGCCAGAAATGTTATTTATACTAAATTTACAGCTCAAAGCTAACAGCTGTTAAAGCCCCTCCCTGCCTGCTCCTTCCATCTTTTTTTCTTTTTCTTTTTTCTTCTTTTTTTTCTGGTCAGGATCTTGTTTTGGAAATAACCCAGTTTGTAATAGTTTTACTTGTACTGTATTACTTGGCTTTGTTCATCTACTGATGAAGTGCCAGCCCTGAAGTACTGCCAGATGAAAGTAGGCATCTTATAGCACTGAAGGGAACTTTCTGAGATTATTTATTAGTCGAGTCACCATACAAGTGTTCTGAACAAACAGCAGGTCTCTGCCCAAACGAGCTTACAGCGGGAAGGTGCACAGAAGGTCTGATGCATGGCATCCATCAAAACCCAGGGAGGAGGCTACAACCTCAGCTGGACCTGCTCTGGCCCAGTGGCTGAGCAAATGAGCAGCAACAAAATTTCAGGGGAACCCAAACACTTCAGTCCCTGTGGCTTATGTCTGGGGAGATTCGGGTTCTCAAGCAAGCCCGTCCAGCGCGCGAAGCAGCAACGCAGCCCGGGAACAGGGGAAATCCAACCACCATCTACTCAGCACTTCGTCCCGCTCCAGACAACAACTTGCCTCCCGGCTGATTTGAAGTCCAACTTAGGGTTAGTTCAATTCTCGGGCCCAGATTCACTACAAAGATCTGAGTCTTGATGAGTCTTGATGAACATTTTAACTAACTCGGCCCAAATTCCAAGTTCATAACAGAACACAAATCCAGGCACTTTCATGTGGTCTGAGGTTTTGTAAAGAAAGGTTCATTTGGCTCTCAAGTTGACTTTGGGTTTGGCTGTGTCTCCTGGGTCACTTCAGCCTGATGTGGGCTGGCCCAAGCTCTGCCGTTGCTATCACAGCTGGGGAGAGATCAGCTTTTGTCACTGCAAATTGTAGAGAAGCAAGAAAATAGTGGGCTACTGATTAACTCTTTGCAGGCTGCGCAGCAATCTGTTACAAGTCCTTCCAGCAATTTAATCCTATGATGGCCTCCTACAAACAAACCACACCTCTACGACAACAGAATTTAAACAAGCCCATCATCTTGCATGCTTTTCGTGGTTTCAAGTGATTTTAACAATTTAACTTGCATCTTGGTAAGACTATGATCTACTGAATTATTACTTAAAAAATCTAAATGCCACTGTTTTCTCTCATTATTTTCCCTTGCAGAGATTTCAGGGTGTAGGTGCAATATGTCAGCAAAGAAGAAGGAATTTTTTTTCCTGGGTAAACATGATGCACGGCAAGTGACAGTGAGCTCCTGGTGAGGGAAGTCCTTCGGGTACTTGTGCATGTCACTGTAGTGGCACGCCAGCTTGCTGACCAGTAATTAGCTTGGTTGAAGTCTGGCTCAGCAGATCAAACTACAAAGGCATGCATTTTTGAGGGACTTCTTTCTTGCAAGAATATATAAGAAGCCTTTCTAGGAGCGATTGCTTAAGTCCCTCCTGTGATCTCACACAGTAGACCTAAAAAGTAGATTAAGAAAAGTAATAAGCTAAAGGAAAAAAACACAGTGCTTTGCTCATTTATTTTATATATTAAGGGGAACACTGACCTTTGAGATCTCTTTTTTCCCTAGTATTCATGGTGATGAATAGAATGTATTCTGACTTTAAATGAAACGGAGTGCTTTGAAAAGACAGAAAATTAGCAACATATGGGCCAAAGGACCCAAAGAGATGAGAAAAAAGGAGGGGGAAGAGAATGACTGAAAGAAAGTTTCAGATGTCGCTGTGATCCTGCAGCAGAATATTTTAATATTACTGCTATTAGGGGAGGTCAGGCCCCTTTTGGTCATCCCCCTTGCATCACATGTGACGGGGCCTTTCTGCATGCAATGCAAAGCAGAAATTACCCTTCCGTCACTGCAAATGCTCCTTGTCCAGCTGGACCAGCAGATGCCACAGAGGAAAAGGACAGCAGGATCTTACAAACAAGGTTATTTTTCTCTTCCCTATCCCCTCGCTGCTGGGAACCAGAGATGCTCTATAACGTAAGATACGACCTTCCCTGCCAGACTCCAGGCAGACTTGGAGTCCTTTGATTTCGGTCCCTGGTGCTTACCCTCAGGCTCACCTCTGCTCTGCCCAGGGGAGGACCCAGACGGGAGGCAGAACACCTTGTGCTCTGCCCTGCGTGTCCCTGGACGTCTGCAGGGTGCAGAGCAGCCACCAGGTCACCACAAGCTTCCCCAGCCAGAAGCTGTACTGGATCATACCCCCAAAAATGCAACCGTTGCCCTATTAGCTGGCCACAGTTGCTTTTTCTGCAGCCAGACACCTCCTCATGTGCTTTACCCTGTCCATAACGCACCTGCAACCTGCACCAGAGACGGGGCTTTCTTTGGACTCACCGTTGCACTGACACGAGCATGTTCTTATGTTCATGAAATAAAATCAACAGCAAAAAAAATCATATTTCCATTTATATTCCTACCATAAATTTTACTTAACTTGTGGGGGGTTTTTTTTTGGGGGGGGGGGTGGATTTCCTTGCTTTTTCTCTAAAGTATATCTGAAATATCCCATTTCTAAAGGAGGAGGGAGTGCACTTGGTAAGGGGTGGGTGGTTAAAAATAGTCTGTGCCACAGACAAACGCTAATTACCTGAGCCTTTCTGATGGCTGGGAATCTTCATCAAATCAGGAATTAGCTAAAGCAGGAGCCGAAGTATCAAACTGTTCACAGCTAACTTTGTGTAATCATTTAAGTGTCTTATTAATTGATTTAATATTCTTAATTAAATTTCCAAATACTCCCATCTTAATTAAGGTCTGATGCAAGCCAACCAGAGCAAGGAAACTTGGAGTTAAGACTCCCAGCTTCACCCCTAACTCTATTGCAGCATATGTGTCTAGAGAGGCCACGTGCTGATATGAAATATCTCCAACGGAGGGGTAATTAGAGCAGATGAAGCCGACCTGGCCGTGGCTGTCAATTCTGCAGTGACATTGGGAAGAGCCACATTTATACATTATGCAGAGAGCTCCAAGAGACAAAGTGTTGTTTTTTTCCCAAATGAAACCAAATCTGGGTAAAATTAACATTCTATCCTGTTAGTATATTTAGTCCAGATCCAAGTCTGCTTATTTTTTCCATTCTGCCTCTGTCATTTTAGCTCATTTGTCTTTCAGATGAAAAAATGGAGGGGAAAAAAAAAAGTCCTCTGCTGTTGCACAAGCATGAAAACTGTTCTGTGCTTCCTACAATACTCATAAGTCTGTGTATGCCCTGCACACCCACACCCTGTAATACATATTACATGACCATACTTAGGTATTTGCACAGACCTGCTATCACTTTGCTTTTTTCCCCCCGTATTTTGGAGTGTCTAATTAAAAATGACTTTGGGGCTATGCTTCTCCTCTTGGCCATTGATAGGCTTTGCTTTTGCATAGGATGCACAAATATTTCTCAAAGAGCTTTTTTGCAAATGCTGCTGCCTCCTTCCAGAGCAGTACATGCTTAAATCAGCAGAGTGTTAAAAGCAATGAAGTATATAGGAAGCTCGCGACTGAAATACTCTATCCTACAACTCTCGCAGTAATAGCGTAAACCCCTTTTGGCATTAGCCGTGGTCCAGTTAGAGGAGGGACAGGAGAGAAATTAAGCCCCTATGGGTTTTGGCTTCTCTGCTGGGTCTGCCTGCTAAGGTGCCACTTTGTGTGAGGTTATTAACGGCTCGTGGATTATGGAAATCCTTTAGCAAATGGGCTCTCTGAGCAGCCCCACGTCTCAGGCATTTTTCAAAGAGGAAGGCCTAGGATGGGGTTTGAAATGATGGATGTCAGGGCCAAAGACAAACTCCTCCAGACTTTGGTGGGACATGTCATGCTTTGAATATCGCTGGCTCTTGCAGAACTAAAGCTTGTTTCTCAGTGTTCTACCTGGTCAAAACTACAGCCAGCTCCACCTGCCTCGTGGTGCGTGGAAAGAAAGCCCACCTCGACTTCTTATCCAAACTCTGCCAGATGTCCATGCTTGGGATAAAAAGTGAAGGAAACAGCGCCCAGAAGTCACATTTTGCCCTTAGACCAGTATCATCCAGGACGAAGGCTGGGCGCTCCTCATCCCAGCTGGTCTCAGCAGGGTGGACACCTGCAGCCTGAGGACATCAGGCCATAAACCTGACCACGAAACGGCATCCTGAGCCCTGTGCTGTCCTCTCCGCCAGTCTCAGCAATGGTAAACTGCAAGCCTCTCCCAGGTTGCCATTAGACGACTCGTTTGCAGGCAGCCTGAGATGTTAATGAGCCGGCAACTCTTCCCACAGTCCGGCTCACGTAACCTCACACAGCAGATCTGCAGGTGATGGCCTTGATTTTCCTCTCAGGCTCACATATATAACCAGAGCGCTGTTATTTGCACTGTACCTGTTCTCCACCAGTTTCTCCTTTGCCTGTCAGGTCTTGCCTTGTGGGCCAGAAGGGCTTAGGGAGAGCCAGCGCCCAAGCCCAATGGTGCCCTCGTCTGGCTGAGGCTCCCATGCCATAATTATCCACTGCAAATATTCATCCTCATCTTCATCTCCACACCAGGCAATACCAGGAACAACAGACACAAAACCCAGCTGGTCTGGGATGTGGTTATGCATCATGTCCGAGATGGGCTGGCCCCGCAGGAGCCTTTTTCCATCCGTGCCGCTGGCTGTTTTCCCAGCTCCCCTCTCCAGCCTTTCCGCTCCACGCTGTGCAGCACATGGAGCATGTAGCCCTAAGAGCAAAGTCCTCAGGTAATGATTTTTAGGGTCAGATAAACTCTGCCCTTTCCTTCCCCAGCGGGCATCAAGAGGAGCCCCACCGCCGAGAGCGGGGCCGACAGGCAGCGCGTGCCAGCCAGCATCTGCCGGCCGTGGATTTGAAGTGACATCATGAGTTTGTGGGTTTGTTTTTTTTTTTTTTTTTTTCCAAATGGATCTTTAAAAATTCACTCTTGTGGTTCCTTCCACCAATTTTGCTTGAAGAGATAAGACTGGTTTTTGGCGAGCGGCCAGCTCAACTGTTGATGGAGCCGTACAGTTCAGCTCCGAGCTGCAGGACTCTTCCTCCAGAATAAAGGGTCCTTTTCAGTTTATAGACACAAATACATGAATAAAGGCATATTTCATGCGTGATGTCTAAGTATATCAATCAGATAACTGGAACTGGTGTGCGTGTGGAGAAATTTCTGACGTAATATAACTTGTACAAAGAAGAAAGGCGCTTTCATTAATCCAGTGCTTGGAATGTCACTTGTACACCAACAAGTGATTCAGTAAGAACTTGGAAAAACAAATGAAGCCATCATTTTCAAATATGCAGGAGCCTCCCAGATTACAAGAGCAAGTGAGAGTACAGGATTCACAAATAGAAGGAGACTCCCAGATCTCAGAAAGGTCTAGAGAAATAACAAAAATGCAGAGCAGGTATGCATATATTATGCCGATGTGTCCAACAAAATAAAATCAGTTCACACTGTTGGCTCTTTTTTGGGTGAAGGAGGATGTCACTGCAAAAAATAAGATCCTGAGGACTGGAGTTTGTGACAATCCTCATGTAAATCATCTTTTGTAGTGCGAGTACAGAAGGGACTTGCTGACTCCTGCCAAGATTAAGAGTCTCCTACATTCAGATCCCATGTCCTGTTGAGATTTCCAACCCGTCTGTAATATGAAGACGGACTCTTCCATCGTCCTTGTAGCCCCTAGAACGTACAGTAATCAAAAAACATTGTGACAAACTTACACAAATACTAGCAGTGGATTCACACTGCAAAATTCCATTCTGGATGTAGGTTTAAATGCCCCGAAGTCTGGTAAGTTTGGATTTACTAAAAAGCACTGCATTAAAATTAAATGAAAAATTTTATTTGAACCAAAGAAAGGAAATTAAATTTAGGCGGAAATTCCATCATCAAAAATTCCTGCACCATGTCTCAGTGTTTTGGCACCTACAGAATAGTAAATAGAGTTCTGTACTCTTTAGAGATCTCCACTGTATCTTAAGTGCCTTTTGTGTAGGCACAAGATGATGGGTTAATAATATTGTTTCATCTTTAACTGAGAAACATTTTCTTGTCTTTGAAAATGAAAGACAGGCTCTTAAGACTACTTTCGTGTCAATCTTTCTTATTTATCACAGGTATTTATAAGGTGTCTATCACACGGGTATCCAAGTGCCAGGTTTTTTTTCTTGTGGTAAGTTCTTTGATTTTTTTTTTTAAAAAAGGTAATTTCCTACCAAGAAAATGAAGTTTTCATTTTAAAAAGTATTAAAAGAATTGTTATAAAAAAGGAGGAAACATCTCTCCAGGGATAATATGAAAACTGTATCTGCTTTACAGCTGTTATGGCCCATTCCAGCAGTTCCCTAAATGTGGTCTTGCACCATTGATGGTCCATGGCATATTTGCTGGAACTCCACAGAGATCTTGGCTCTCTTCCTCATTTTCAGCTCCTAAACTATATAAAGAGACAGCTTAAAAATACACATTATTCTTTCCTAATGCAGCTTTTCCACTCCAGCAGCTGCTGTCCTTGACAGAGGGAAGTCTGTCAGTCCAGGTGGGTCAGGAAGGCAGTCTGTACGGCTGCAAAAAAGTAAGGAAGTGGCAAGAAAATTAGGAATTTATATCTAAGGAGGTAACTGGGAGTAACGGAAGATCCTCCCCCCCCCCAGACAGGCTGCTGTCCCCACAGAAGGATGCAGTTGTCCCACTGTTGGAGCCTGGTGGTACCGTCACCTCTCGCCAGCCTGGTGAAGGGGACACAACAGGCACGTCCGAGATGAGCTCAGCTAAGTGTCCCATTGAAATGTGGCATCTTCGCACAAACTGCAGAAGAAACTTTTGAGTTTCTTGCCTGTCTTGCAGGGTAGGTTCAGAAAACATGGCTCCAGCCACCAAAAACGTCCTTGATGCTCTTAGTGCTGCATCGCGCTTGCAATGAAATACGCAGTAGCAGCAAGAGATGCAAGTAAGCATCAAGATGAAAGAGGGCAGTTACTAAAGGGTTAATTCCCCAAACACCAGCATAAAAGATAATAGCACTGTGTTAATGGCAGCGCTAGATAGCAACTGATAACAGCAACAGTAGCGATCAAAAAAAAGTGCCCATGCTTTGGGGTGAATAAACTGATTTTAGTGACTGCATCTCACATGCTGATCATGTTTCAGTGACTTTTATGCCACTGAGAGGGGAGCTGAGGAGAGTGGAGTTTGCATCTCTATTGCAGCCTTTTTGCAGGGAAGATAGGGGATCTCGGTCTGGCCGTGGCCGTGGCCGGAGCTCACTGACACCAGCCGCCGGTGCCAGTGGCCATGGGGTTGGGTGGTGATGGAGGAGCAGCTCTGGGACCATCCAACCTCACTTCTCCCTCCACCTCTGGTTTTGATCAACTCCACCGTAAAGCATGGTGTTTCCAGCCAAGTTTCCTCATCTATAAAGACTGAGCTCAAACTCCGTGCGGTATTTATAAACTTCTTAAAGTATGCAATCCTGGAAGCAGGCTCTCCACCAGCAATACAGTGACAGTCCTCCGACGGCCGGGAGTCACAGCACTGCTGTCACTTGGGTCATCTCCATTTAGGAGGGGACGTTTTCTAGCTGCCGTTGGGGTTTTGCACAGGCGCCGGCCGCACAGGCTGCGAGCGTGAATGCACAGACACAAGCAAGTGCCCGAGGACCAGCCCAGCATCCTACACGCAGACGTTATCCTCGTCAGACCATTTCATCGGCTTCTGCAGAGCAGACCAGCGCCATCACAAAGGACTCTGCCCACTTCAAAGGGAAAGGTTAGCGATTATGCCGAGCTAATTGTATCCCGATAAGAACACCAGCTTCATTATTCCATCCTGGTTCACATTTTCATATCTAGGTTCTGTTTCTTTAAAGTAAACACCCTCAAATTATGCTTTCTTAAAGATACAAGATACTCACAATTTTATTTCCAGGGATACATGTTCATTAGAGATAAGATGATATAAAAAAAATCATTTTACACTGCTAATCTTAAGCAGAAAACAATAAGCTCCCAAGAAAAATGCACAAATAATGCACCACGCAGGCCTCTAACGCTGGAAGTTCAATAATTGCTTTTTTGATAAAATGTTTTCAACTTTTTAATATTATTTTTATAGCTAAAAGTCTAGCTTTCAGACAATGGGCTGGGAACCCGCATTCCCTGCATGTTTTAGACAAATAACGCACTCTCGATCGAAAGCAACGGAAGAATCGTTCCTGCCTCGTGGGTATTATATTTTTTAATCTACCAATAAGTTTGGTTTTTCTTTCATTTTTTAGTTTTACATAAAGTAATTCCAAACTGTAAGCCACCACTGACCTAACTACTTATTAAAAATGCTAATATGCTTTTGTGCTTTGATGTCTGGTGAACAATAAAAGGGAGAGAGTTACTCTGGGACACTGTAATCCTTTATTTGTCACTAAGTTATGACACCCAGCAGAGCTGTGTGACAGTCCAAATCAATCATCCCCCGTGCACTGCAGGCCTTCGCTGCCTCCTGCAGAGTCTATGCAGTTTAATTAGCTTTTTTTCACACTAGCATAATGTACATCTGCAGCTTCAGCAAGAAAAAGAAATGGAGGATAGTTCACTGGGATACGGTGCCTTAAAAAAAAGTTCATATAAAAAAAAAAGTCTGAAAGAAGAAACATCACAATCCTTTGTAGTTTACTTCAGAGGAGTTTGCGGTGGAAATCTACAGGACTGGGTACTCTAGATTGTTAAATGTAGATTTTTTTTTTAACCTAATAAAGGCCTTTTCAGCTAAAATCTCAGATGGCATTTAAAGCCTTGTTCTTTTCTAATGGTCTATATCTTTTATACCTTCTTCTTGCGGTTGATCATGCAGTAGCTCATTATCTGCTCCTCTTCCCCTCCCCACAGTGGGTTGGTACAATGGAGTCTTCAAACCGATATTTGCTGGTTAGAAATTGCAGCCCCCCCATCCCTGGCGGCGGCAGCGCCCCGGCCTGAAGGAGCTAAAGCCGCGTTCCCTCGCACCAGCACCGAGCCCACGGCCGGAGCGTGCTTGAAGTAGTGGGTCCGTGGTAAATTAACACTCTCTAGAATTAGCCAAAGACAAGCCCGCAGGAGCGCGGGTTGAGAGGAGCGGACACGGGTCGAGCCCGCCTGGCATCCCCTCGGCTGGCCTGCCGGAGAGCAAGCAAAGTCACGGGACAGAAGGTCTTCAGCTAAATGGGATCGTGTCATCCCAAGAAAATATTTCTGGCCTTATTAGGCTAGTGGTTGGATCCGATGATGTATTCAAGCCAATAAAATGACTCAGGTGCTGTCTCAGGTGCCCCTCAGAAAGGGCAGTATCCTTTTCCAGCCATTCCAGCTGATGCGATAGAGCTTGTTAACTTGATGGTGCAAGCTAATGTTGTTTGGCTTTTATTTATCTTTTCTACCCTTTGTGTACCGCGATGAAGTTTAAAGGCATGCACGATCATTCCTTACGCTATTCCTCTGAGCGTGACCACAAAGGAGTCACCTGCAGAACACAGCAGCTGCTTTATTCAAATGATAGATTACATTACTAGAGGCTTGTCACTCTTAATAACCTTCCAACAGAGAAATGCATCTAAGGAGATGATGGGTTGGGTTCAAACGGGAACATTCAGCAAGAGCAAGCACTTTCCACTCCCTGGTTTCGAGGAGATGCGCCACAGTGGAAGCGCCTTACAAAGGCTGTGGCTGCAGATGGACGAGGGCCAGTGGGTCGCGGCGGTGGAGACCGTCACAAAGGCTGGAAAGCGGTCAAAGACATTTGTCAGCCCCTTGATTTTTAAGCAGAACTCCACCTTCAAATAACACAGCGATTTGCTTAAGATCTGCTAGGACTGCTTACGTTCACCTCCACCGCCTTCGCTCAAAAAATGCAAACGTGATCCACCAATTCTGGGCACTAATGAAAGTACAAGAGCAGCGGCCAGACCTAGTGTCAAAGTCCCTTTTAGAGCTGTACCTTAAATTGTCTTTTAAACAGCACCTCTCTAATCCTTCAGTGCAAAAATACTTGATCCTCTTGTGGGAATTATACATATTTCCCAGTTCAAAGAGGTATAAAATATAAATGTACTTCTGTACAATTCAGCATTAATAAGAGTAAATAGTGTACAGTGCCTTTTCATCTTTAGATTTCAAGTTGCTTAAGCATTTAGAGACTACAGTTGGCATTTCTTGCTGTGCTTCTTCTTGGTCTAATGCTATTATTGAAAATACTTTTATCCTGGGCCTTGGCTGGGGTAATTCCTTTGAAAAATCTTATTCTGCACTTAGCCAGCAATTCTTCGCTGTTTTTCCCTTTTAAAACAGATAATTCATTAAGACCATAATATGCAGTTTTAACATACTTCCAGTTTCGTGTTTAACGGAGAGTTCCAGTTTGGGGTCTGGTGGACATAAGCAGTGGCTTTCTTGTTCAGAAATGGAACATTTTGAAATGATAAAAATAATCCAGCTGAGCAAGCACGGGGCTGAGCTTCCCTCTGTGAAGACCAAGGAGCAGCCATGCTCCACATGAGAGACCCTGAGAGAGACCCTCTTCTCACACAGGAGCCCTCTCCTAGGCATTTCGATGCAAGCATCCATTTCCCTCCCAAAGTACCCCAAAGCTAGGAAGACTAGACCTTCAAGGACCTGGAGAAAGACAAGCAGAGGAGCAACATATCTCTTATCAGCTACGCTCTCAGGAACGCAGACCACATTGGTTTCCTAAGGAACGCAACCAGAAAGTGATGCACAGACCAAACGACTTGCGTGGACACTTCATTAGCCAACACCTTTCTCCTGGCCCGGGTGCCCAAACCACTGCACTCCTCGTTCCTCTTCCCCGGGAGAGCCTGAGGGGTTTTCTTTTTATTTCCACCCCCTCCCTTCCTGGCCAAAGGACAACCCTCACCCCAAAACAGGCTCCAAGACAGGTACTGCAGGGTGCCAAGGAATGTCACTTGATTAGAGGAAAGGATGAGAAGTGAGACGAAGCCTCACTCCTTCCTGTTTCTTATGCCCTGTTAGTGGAAATCTTTTGGGGATGAGGAAAAATGAGAGCTTTAAGGCTCCTCTATAAGAAAGAGAATTTAGACCAGAAAATAATTTTTCCTTGTAATTCAGCAGGTCATACATTAAAGGGTGCCCAATAAAATAACAATAAAATAATTTGTGAGCCATCTAATACCCTGCCTGGTGCAGGGAAAGCATTGCTTTGGTGAAGAACAGCCTAAGGAAGAGGAGGAGAGGCTGGTTCTGGGAAGAGGATGAAGTGACTGATTCTCTTTTTGAGAAAGTCGGGGAGGAGGTGGCTGAAAGCGTCATCCTTCCACTGGAAGACGCCACAATGCTATAGTGAAGACAAGCCGTAGTATTTACCCTCGTTTGCCACACCATCATCCCCCTCGAGGAGATCCAAAAAGGAGAATTTTGCACTTCAGCGCTCCAGCAGGTGAGACCTGCAAAAGCTTTTGGTGCTGTTACTGCCCCATTATCTCCTGCCCTGCCCCTGCGGGAGGTTTCTGCTCCTATGGCACAGGGAATCAAAGACTTAGCCCTGCAGAGTCTGGGAGAAAAACCTCCCTTCCTCGCCCATCTCAGCAAAGCCGCTGGTTTCCCCTCGAGTGCTTATTGTGCCGGCACAGTTTTGCTCTGCCAGCTCCGCAAGGGAGTGGCGGGCAGAGGGTAGGACAGGTAGAAGGGGAAGCGGAGGTGCGATAACATCTCCAACCACCCCAGCAAGATTTGCTAGAATTCACCTGCCAGACCCCTTAGTCAGGCAGAAAAAGGTCAGTCCGATCCATCTGCGCGGTTGGGTGGTAGCCTCCAGCAAACCCAAGACCTGCTGTTCCAGTGAGGGTTCATCAGAGGGATCCCACCCCTCTCCTGATTTTGTAGCTTCCAGTTTGCTGACACTGGAAAGGCATCAGAGAAGATAGGAGGATACTTATGCAAAGGCTTCTATCAATGGGGAGGCCCATCTTCAAAGCTTTGATTTTACCAGGTGCTGGCATCCCTTCTGAGAGCTGTTCTTGCTTGGGGGGATTCCATCTCAAAGTCTTCACATCACAGGAAGGGGAGTCCTGCTTTGAAGAGTCTCACCAGCAATGGGCCAAACCTCCTATTTGCATTTCATTTTTGGCTGCACGAAGCTTGCTCATTGGCACCAAACAAGCATTTTGCAATCTTTTTAAAGCAACAAGGCGCAGCGTTTGCTGACACAGCTCAACACCGGGACGTGTACATGTGCATCCAACTGAGAAAGTCACCAGCAGTTTAGGCAGGTGTGGATGAGTGAATTAGAGTTAGAACAAAGTAGTGGTGCATTTGGAGTATGCCTATCAAGTTGCAACAAGCAAAAGTTAATATTCATTTAAGGCATCTACTTCCAGTGTTTGCACTTGGCAGCTGGTTTGATTCCTAAAGTGAAACCATGAAGAGAATTTAAGGTTGAATTTATTTTAAGGCTACCTTGTTTGAGTTGCTTTGCTGACGGTCCTGGGAATCTGTGTCACGTTGGACTCCAGCAGAATTTCTGCTGGATCCTCAGCACTGCCAATGGGGCCTGCCTGGTCAGGGAGCAGCACCTTGCAGTATTTCAGAAGTACAACAGGCATCGCCAAAGGCCACTCAATCTTGTTTTTAACTTCAGCTTTGTCCAACTCGGAGTTTCTTTAATTTCCTAAAGGTTCTTAAAATATAGGGCAGTGCTGACATAATCAAAGCAGCCAAGTCTCCTGGCCCAGACACTGCCTTTGACCTTTCGGAGGTTCATTTTCCCTCTGTTACTTACTTTTCAGTGGAATTGCAGAGCTTCACCCTCTAGTGTCTGAGGAGGAGTTTGGAAGGCATGTAAGAAATGAAGGTCATTAGACATTACCTTTCCTGTTGCAAGTCCTTGCATGATGCACAGAGGATTATTATGCCATTGCCCTTTGGTGTAAACAAACTTTAGAGATGTTCTTTGCAATGCTCGTAACCAGAACAAAGCCCTTTGCGTAGTTAAACCTCTAACGTATGAGAGACTCAAGGAAAGCCTATTTACCATGCATAACACAAGAAAGGTTCCTGAATAATCCAAGACAAAAGGTCTATGCTGGGAAAGTACAGAGGTGGGACGGCTGGTTTCCCTTTTATGAGGATCCCCAGATTCCCCAGTTCTCCATTTGGCTGGTACAAAGAACCTGGAGCTGCTGGTCCTCCCTGCTCTGCTCTCTGTCCATAGAGGACTTCCAGAAGATGCAACAAATTTTATGTTAAGTTCAGAAATACCGCGGGCAGTGGGTGATCTCTTAGTGCCTGAGGACAGGTTGATAGAAAACGGGGTTCCCAGGGAGGCAGAGCTTTACGCTGAACCCTTAACACATAAAGAAACTGCTTTGAACTGCGTGTGACTCGGCTTCTGCTGCAGCACAGATTTTTTTGGTTGGGCTGAGCTTAAAGCCGAGGACTTGGTTCAGGTGAGCATACCCGTCGAGGGGGTGAGAGCCAGCTCAGCTTCTCATGGAGCAGCCCAGAGGCCAACGCCAGAACGCAGCTCTTGTGCCAGCAAGATTTTATGAACTTTCTAGCCCCGTTGGGCAGTCCTGTGTCAGCTCACAGCCCCCTTCACGCACACTGCAAGAAGACACTGTAAGCCATAAAGAGGTAGAAAACAGAGCTCGTTTTGCCCTGCTTCCCATTTTTTCGATTATTCACCTTGAATCTCCAAGCACAGTTCTGCCGCAGGAGACCGTGCAGGAGACCGCTCTTGCCCCTTGAAGGTAGGTATGGGACAGGGCTGCCAGGCAGTTTGCAGAGCACGCTGCTTTCCCCATCACACGCGTGGCAATCAAAGCCCCACGCACAAAGGCCCAGTGCTCAGCTGAGGTTTTACCCGGCAGGTCTGAAAGGGCAGGTCTCCTGCTTCTTTGTTTAAATGCTGGCCCATTTGTTGACTCGGAGGCACCCACTCCTTAGTGGCGGCAGCAGCAGTGAAATCATATCTCACTCTAATGAGCGTCCCTTCAATAACCATTGCCCTGATTTTTGATACCTGGAGAGAAGATGCACCAGCTAGGGAAGAATTTATCAAAAACACGCCACTGACTAGACATCAGAGGGAACCTCAAAGGGACAGTGAACTAGAACAAAGAACAAAAACATTTACAGAAGTGCTATGCCGAAAAAAAGGGAAAGGAAAAAACTGTACTAACAACAGTAACAAGGTCAGCTATAAAACCAGAATTAAAAGGCACTGCTGGGGAAAAGACGACGACTCAAAAAAGCACCAAGAACTAAGAACACAGCTTGCCAATCAGATCTACACAGATTCCCCTTGATATCTTCCCACTAACAGGCTTTCCTGCAGGACAAGTAAAAAGTTTAAGCGACTGGCTCTGGGAAGGTGGGCTAGAAGTGGGAGAGCAGCATTCACAGCTTTTAACACAGATCTTCAGGTTCTGCATCAATGGGATTGCTCAAAGGCGCGGGGGCTTGGCAAGCGGAGCCGTACAGCAGCCGGGGCTGAGAGCAGGAGCAGCCGTCCAGCAAGGTGCCACAGCAAACCCCATTTAGGCCAGTTTTGCAATTTGAATAATTATTAATGGAGGTCGGCACCTGAACGGACTGGCTGGTGCCCTGACCACACGCAACCTTTGCCACTCCTGTCACTTGCAGCTGGAGGGAGGCACCAGTTTAAATCAGCGCAAATAAAGGTCCAGCCCTGAGCTTCACCAAAGCGGTGCTAAAATTAGGATTGGTTGAAATCTTGCGAAGAAGCATTTCCTGCAGAAATGGAAGTTTTCTACTCCACAACAAGAGAAGTTGTTACTTTTTTGTTGAAGATTTCAACCGGTTTGTGGGAATATGAAATTTTTCAGCTTTCCACCAGAACACCCAAGTGCTTTTCTACACAAAGAGGTCATTACATGGCAGCCCGCTTTGCCTCCGACACATACACATTCATTCCACCTTCTGTGTATCCACCCAAAGGGAGAGCATTTTCCTCCCTCCCAGCCTTGGTGGTGACATCCATACAACAGATAAGTTCTGTTTCCCTGTGATTGTCAAAACCAGGTGTGCCCCATATGAAAAACTAGTGGAAGAAAATCAGCTTGAGAACTTAATCCTGAGTTTTCCTGTTCCCTCATTGCCACGGGAGTCAAAGGTGATTCACAGCAAATACCGGTACCAAATTGTGAATAATCTGGGCACAGACAACAGAGAAGCTTTCAGACTCAAGGCGGCTTCAGAGCTTGGACCTGTACTCTGGGCTCCTAATTTCTGCCAACAGAAACTTCAAGAAAACTGAGCAAACTTCCCCCAGAAACGAGAACTTTTCTCTCTCTCAAGCCCTGATGGGACCCCATCGCATCCAGGCAGCACGTCACATCTGGGCCAGAGCCGTGCTTAAACATGGGTGGGTAGATGGAGATTTTAGGTGCCCTGGGGCACCTTGCCCACCTCTGCACGCTCCGCCAGCAGGCACAAGTCTCCCACCGGCTAGGATCATACCCACCAGCCTGTGCAGATCTCCTGCATGCCCTAAGGAGTCCAAAGCGGCACGAGATGCCTACGCTTAGATTACCGGACTGTTCCCGAGACATCACGCAGCTTGAAATATCTTCCACGGCGATATGCGCTCTGCATAAGCAAGGGGGCTGGTTACCCCGGCTTATCAGTGGCGATGGGCAGGTACCTCCGGAGGAGGAGGAGAGCAGGAGCTGACCTCCGCTGCTCGGAGCAGCTCCTAAAGGAGCCCTTCTCTCACAAGGAGCGATGCGGGGAGCTCTGAACACCGAGACCAAATATTAGGCAGAGTGAATACCCTGTAATCATATGCCTTCCACCAATATCTCGCTAAAATCAGGACAACTTCTATGAGCTAATATTGCAGGGCTGGGTACTAATATTTCATTTTTAAAGCAGGTCCTGCTTGCTTTTTTCCCTGGTCCCTTCCCTGCAAAGCTCTGCTTGTTAGTGAAAGTGAAGAGACTTTTGATTTCTAAAGCCAGTGTTAGAATGTGCATTTCCCCGTGAGAGCACCTGGTTCTCGTGTTTAATGAGTAAACACAAGGAAACAGAGGCTTGAAGAATGATTGTTCCCAACATCATTACTTCTGAACCCAACATTAAAGAGAAGTAAAAGACAACAGCACAGCAGTTCTTTGTTTTTCCACCACTCTTCCTAAAAAATATCTTTAATGAGACGCATTTGAAGTCTAACATGGGGCCGTTCTCCTAGATTATAATTGATAAATCTTCCAAAGTGGTATGGGGAAAGGATTGTGTAATAATTACTTGTTTCTTTTGAGGAAATAAATAAAATATGAAAAATGTAATTACTAACCAGCAAAATACAGCAAGCGGGTTTCCCACCGCTCCGCCGACCAGAGTGTGCAGAGAATCGGGATTTCAAAAGTCTCTCTCCGAGTGCAGCATGACACGCAACGATGTTGCTGCTGCTCGTGTTTGTTTTCCAAGTGCCAACTTTTCCAGTCGGAGTCACTGGTTCGTTTGAAGTCCTCGCATTTACTCCTGTGCCACAATTAATTTTTCTTAAAAAGGGAACAAATTGTTGTTGCTGTTGGGTGGGCTGTGTGGGAGTTGATTGCCTTCAGAGCAGCAGGGAGGGCTTCTCCCAGCAGCCGGGGAGGAGGACGGAGCCAGCACGCCTGGGTTCCCTGGGCAGGTGGGGGTGATAGGGACCTGTCCCCCCAGCGTAGTGGGAGAGGTGATATTCCCTGCGTGTGCTTGGCAGACATATGGTTTTCCCTGCACCCTGGCTCCTCCTTGCTCCACTCCCCGCACTCCCATGAGCAGTTATTTCCAAATTTTCTGATAAAACTGTGCCGTAGTTTCACCTAATGCCATCTCCAGCACGGTTCAGCGCGGGCAGTTCCCCGTTGCGGTCCGTGCTGTGGGTTTACTGCACTGATCCTGCCCTGGGAGAACCCCTTCTTAGGCACATGCACCCCGAAAGCCCGTAGCAGCAGCTGCCAGAAAATGGTTATCAGGTCCTTTGCGTTTGTGCATCTCCATGATGCGGCAGAGACCTGCTGGCCTCGGCGCCAGCAGGTTTACCACCTCCCTCTCCTTCCTCCGGAGCATAATTCTTGCTCTGCCTGTCTAAAAGAGAGGCAAAACTTATTGTAAAGGTGCCTAAATACACGTAGACTGAGAAACCTGCAGTTTCTGATGAGACGCAAAGCTTTTCCCTGAACATTCAGCAACTGGTACCACAGAGCAGCCTTGTCTCTGGCCTGGGCTGTATGCAGTATCTACTGGGAACAAACCTCTTCTCCCCTACGTAGCATGGAAAGTTTGTGCTCCACCATAGTCGTTAATTGTTCAGAAAATCTTATCCTAACCCACAGATAAAACTTTTGTTCAGCCTTCAACTAGTTCAAGTACCAGGTTTCTGATTCTCAGATAAAGCTGTCAAATATATATATTCATGCCTTCTAGACCTTTTCCTTTTCTTGCTTTTTTAACCATTGCTTTGAACAACAACATGCAAATTTAATGGATTTAGAAGACTTCAAGCCAATTCTCCCCTTCTTAATTTCATAAAATGTTATCATAAATGTTTTATGGTGTTTAAAAAAAAATCTTTCCTTAAAGTAACAATTTAAATTTTTCATGCACAATGAAGACCTTTATCTTATTCACAGCTGTCATTTTCTGTTTAGCATCACAACACAATACTAATAAAAAAATGAAATTGGATTGCCTTAAGCAGTTTTGCCAATTTTAATGTATGGTACAGCTTTGTTTGTGTTATTCCTTTCTATAGAGCATCCTTAGATCTTTGTTCTCCAAGAACATCATTTATTGGTTTTTAGAGAGGGCAGGTTACCTACAGAGTATGCCTTCCCTACAAAAAAAGGGTGACTTTTTGATTCAAATATTGTATGGTAAAGTTCTAGCAAAGACAACAATTAGCAAATTATAGTAGTTTTCTGAATTACAATCATTCAGTTTGGTCCTGGCCCTGCAAACTCCCGTCTGATTAATACCAAGAGCAATTTTCAGCAAAGTGGTATAAAGTACTTCACTATGAAACCAAAGACACACTGCAGTGTTTGCCTGACATGCTGGCAGCAAAGCGAACCTTTCTTGGTTGAGGTTCCTCCTCATCTCTTGATCAAGAAGAGCGTTTGCCTATAAAACTTTTCCTTGAAACCTAAGCTGCAAGTGAATTAATCCTGGAGCGACCCGGACACGGGGCAGGACCTGCAGCCCGAGTGCAGGGTGAGCAGCACACCTGGGAATGGTCACAGGGATGGCAAATCCCCTGGGACAGAAGCTGTTCCCTGCAGTGCTGAAGAGAAGAAATGGATCTGTTGGGTCTCCCCATTGAATAGGTTTGCAGCTTTCCAGGCTCGGGGCTCAGAAGTGCATCTCTTTCAAGTTCCCAGGCAGCAGATTTTCTCTCCATCTTTTGCTTTTGAGAATTCTAGGAGCATCTTCCATTAAATACAAAGATGTTTAGCCTTTTAACCCTCTAAACATGATACCACAGGCTCTAGTGATTTATTGTCAGTTAAATTCACCCTCTACACTCTACTACAGCCTCTCTTGTGTTTCCTTCCCTGCTGCGTGCACTTATCCCTGCATTGAAAATATGCTTTTAAATTAATACACACTATTGGTTATTTTTAGATATCAAAGACATTTTTCTCAAGATCTTTCTTCATTAATTCATAATTCACTTTTTTTGTCTTGATCCCATTTGCCCCATGTTCTTTATTGTCTCTTAACCCTGATGCTCAAAAGGTGTCAGCACAGATTAACAGGGAGTCTGATAGCTTCTGGAGAACAGCACTTCATGTTCTCCTGCATCCTTTTAATCAGGTTTAAGCTCTTGTAGCCTCTGTTTAAGTTAAGTTTGAAAATAGCCAGCAATCCTCAAATGAAAGACTAAATGAAACACATCAGCATCCCTTTTTTTCTATTTTGACACACATTCCAAATACACAGCAATGCGATGGGAGGCAGAAAAGAAAAATATTTTAATGAGAAAATCTTGCCACTTCTATTAGTTCCATAAATAAATTTGCTTGAGTTGGTCAATAAGGGAGGAATCATAAGAGCATGGCACAGAAAACTCTCCTGTCTCCTCTCCTGCGTGGCAAAGTACCGAGGGCAAGAGATAAGTTTTGCAGAAGATGTGCCGTAGACCTCCGGAATGGACATCTCTGGAAATCCACAGTAATAGATCCCAAATCTCACACTCAAATACTTCTCCACTCTGGGGTTTTCAGTATTCAATCCTAGCAGTGCCTCTGAATTTGCAGCTTGAGTCCATCTGAAATCGCAACCTAGTCCTAAATAATACATTATTGTAAAAACTGTAACTCTATCCCCTATAGACTGCCTGCCCCAGTAATAGCTTCTTATTCCCAATTGCTTTTCCCATGCCAGAATGAGCAAAGGCTGAGCTAGCAGTTAAAGCAAGGGATTGTGAGCTGGGGGTCTGGGGTTTAATCCCAGCTCAGCTCCTCATATATTTTGGGAAAACACTTTACTTTTCTGACCTGAAAAATAAGGTGGCACTTCTTCATGCTGAGACTTAGTTCAGGAAAGTTTGCAAATGGCTTTGAAGTCCCTAACTGAAAAGTACTCTAAAAGGTCAGACTATAATTATAAAATAGCTAATAACCTCCTCTTATTTTCTATTGCTGGGCCTAGCTTAAGAAAAATAAATTAGACTAAAACCTCAGGAATCTCAGAAGACTCATGAGAAACCTGAACTGGCACAAGTCTTTCCCATATGGATGCCTCAGTGATTGATTTGGATGGGAGCAACCCTGAAATTGTTATCTCCTTTGAGAGTTTCAGGATCTTTCTCAAGTCAGAGAGACTAAAGAGGCTGAAAGTGATGCAGTCGCTTTGCCTTTAGGAAAGCGGCCAGCAATGGCAGAGCTGTACAGCCCTGGGAAGAGAGGACAAATTCCAAGGGTACTTCTGCCATTATTTCATGGTTCGAGCAATGCCTTGGCAGTGATGGTGATAGACCTGACCAGAGAGACCAAAACAGCTCAGCACAAGGCAGTCAGGTAAGCCCAGGGTCCTTGTCTGTGCCGAGGACACACCGGTGCTGCGGGAAAACGTGTCCTCGGAAATCACCAGGAGCTTTCTGGAGCGGTGGAGACCAGAAGGCTTACTCCCTCCTCAAGCCTAAGGGCGAGTGCTTTGGGAAGACCTTGCTAACACGGGGCAAGTGAAGCAAAGGATTGCTGCAGCCCTATCATCATCCACCGAGCTGCTGTTTGTCCTGGTTTCAGCTGGGATAGAGTTAACTGTCTTCCTAGTAGCTGGTACAGTGCTATGTTTTGAGTTCAGAGCGAAGAATGTTGATAACACTGATGTTTTCAGTTGTTGCTCAGTAGTGTTTAGACTAATGTCAAGGATTTTTCAGCTTCTCATGCCCAGCCAGTGAGAAAGCTGGAGGGGCACAAGAAGTTGGCACAGGACACAGCCAGGGCACCTGACCCAAACTGGCCAACGGTGTATTCCATACCATGTGACGTCCCATCCAGTACAGAAACGGGGAAGTGGGGGGCAGGGATTCGCCGCTCGGGGGACTGGCTGGGTGTCGGTCGGCGGGTGGTGAGCAATTGCACTGCGTATCATTTGTACATTCCAATCCTTTCATTATTGCTGTTGTCATTTTATTAGTGTTATCATTATCATTATTAGTTTCTTCTTTTCTGTTCTATTAAACCGTTCTTATCTCAACCCACGGGTTTTGCTTCTTCTCCCGATTTTCTCCCCCATCCCACTGGGTGGGGGGGAGTGAGTGAGCGGCTGCGTGGTGTTTAGTTGCTGGCTGGGGTTAAACCACGACATGTTTTTGAGTGCCCACATTGTATTTTCTGTTGGTATCCAAAAAAGAGAAGAAAAAGTCAGTTTATGCTAAGCAGCACATCCTTGTCACCCCACCTCTGCCAATCACCAGATAAAAGGAGTCATTATTTTAAGACCCCTGCAGATGTCTGTCTGTCTTTTGTAATGAACTCATGAGCAACAGCGATCATCGTGGCACTGTTAATTGGAGCACCCACCGTGCCGGCTTCTGAAAGGCGGTTGTTTGTGTCACACAAGTGTTTCTTCTTCCAGCAGGTTTGGTTCACAGACAGACATGCACGTCTGCACATATTTGGATCCAGGTGGCTCCAGAAAGCCAGGCTAGGCTCCTTTGGGAGATTTCTCAGCACAATGTCTTCCAGAAACCTGCTCTTCGTCTCCTCCCAGGGCTCCGGGGAGGAGGCTGGGGTTGACAAGGTGTCCCATTAGTTTTACAGAAGCCAGTGCAACTGGCCACCCAAGCACTTTAGCTTCTGACTAGCTTCCACCTGCAGCAATAAGCTCAATCAGGTAATTAATACCAGCCTTTACTACCTGCACTACTAGAACTGCTATGGAGAAGACGGTTTTGTTATTTTTTAAAGACCTTTCATGTGGTTACTGGGGCTTATGAAAAAAAATCCCCCTCCCCCCGATAGCCATCTGTACAACTTTGTATTTTCCTCCTCTCCCTACCCCCTTCCATGACTTTCAGGCTTTCAAGTCATGTAACATTTTGACATGGCACTGTGAGAACAGGGAAAGAACAGAATCATCACAAAGACATTTGAAAACCCAACAAAACACTTCAGCAGCAGGGCTGGGTTAGTTAGCAGCTTTGTTTAGTTTGATTTCATCTTGAAATTTATTTACCAGAGAAAACTCAGCTCCAAGATGCCGCATCTAGTTTTCCAGTGAGGCTGTTCCAGCACATTTTTTTTTTCCAAGAAACAAGGAAAACAAAAAAGCCCAAACCTGTGGTTCTCCAGAGGGAGGTCAATACAGCAGCTGGCCCAAGTTATGCATCTAGTCCATGGCTGAGCCCTGTTTACAAAAATAACACATTTCTTCACCCCACTCCGACTTTGCCTCTCCTTCCTTCAGTCTCAATCACTTGGCCACCTTGTGCTCTGCTTGGAGTGCAGCAAGGCCAGAATCCAGAGATTTCATTTCTGCTTAAGCCACTTGGTCTACTATTTCCTATCAGCCCCCTTAAGACCCTCAGAGGTGTCTATTTAATAGATAACTGATAGCTCAGGGGCTTGGGTGACCTTCAAAGAGCTAAGCTGGACTCAAGACTGCCTACACAGAAGATCAGGTCTGGATCAGCACCCTAGAACTTTGAACTTCAGCTTAAAGTAACTTTCCCGACAAAATGCTTAGCCAAATGCAGAAATCATGGAGGTACTTCATCCTAAGCGATGCACAAATCCAATAAACTACCACAACGTCAGCTCCATCTTCTAGTTTGATGCATACGTCCCACTGTAGGAATGAGCAGCTCTTTGCTCTGCTGTGGCGTGTGGTTAGGAAGCGATGCTGTCTCCTGGGATGAAGTTCAGAGCTGGGAAAAGGGTGCTGGGAAGAAAGGTTTTACCTCTTGGGGGGTGAAGTGAAAGCCTTGGACAGACACAGCTGGAAGCCTGGAGAAGATTCGTCACACATGGTCTGTGTGCTCCTGCACTGGGACCAGCAGGCTGTGAGCCTCCTCGCAGATGGGAAACATCAGCCCTTGGGTGCCGAGTGAGACAGCAAGTTTGACTCATCAGTAGTGGGATCCTACAGGCAGACAGCAATGTTTAATAAAAGCTGAAGTATAGGTAACCTGTGTTGTGTTTTGCTATGAATTTCTTGCAATGATTCTTATACTTTGCCCAGTAACTTGTTGATTGTCTTGAATCCAACTTTGAGAAATATTCAGTCATTATTTAAAGGCTTTAAAAGTGATAGAAAATCTACGATACATCTGAAAAGGATGTTGTGGTGATTAATTATGCTCTGTACAAAAGCTTCCCGACTTATTTCTGCTTTGACCTTTGGTAGCTCCAGCTTACTGAATCTTGCTATTCTTTTGTCTGCAAGTTTAAAGGACCCTCCAACTAGAATTGATTACTGTGAATAAAGGGACCTTCTGCCATCTTTGCTACTTCAAAATGAGAACAAGGTGATTTCTCAGCAGTATAATCAAGGGGAACCAGATGTGACTAGTTGCCATCTTGCAAAAGGAGCACAGCTGGATCCAAACACACACACCTGCTGATGTAGCACAGCTTTCACGAGCTTAAGCACAGGCACAAAACCCATGAACAGAGGAAAGAGGAGCTGCATTTAGCCACTGCATTTGGTTTTACCATGTCTGAATTTCATGCAGGTTTGCCAGGTTGCCGGTGATTTATTCCCCCTCCAGCTCTCAAGAAAGGAGCACCATTTCCAAGAGCAGCCCAGAAGTGCAGCAAGCAGAGCAGCCCCTCTCCAGGCCTGGGGAGAGATGGCAGGAGTTCAGGAGGAGTGAGGAAATCAGTTCTACAACTCTGAAGTGATCAGACAGCCACAAATTACAACTCAAGAAGGGATGTCTGGACCTGAGCACACAAGGGGTTTTGTTTGGGTTTTTTTTTTCTTGTTACTGTTTTGGACTTTTTTTATGAGCTAGCATGAAGTTGCCTCCTTTCTGAAGCCAGGCTTAGCAGTCAAGGGACATGATGAAAGCTGGAAGTCAAGGCTGACAGTGCCTTTTCCTAGTGTTTTAGGAACAAAGAAATTTGTAGAGTCTATACAGGGAATAGGAGAGTTATTCTAGCCCTGCACATCCCAAGGTAAAACTGGACTCAGACCATGGCTGCCTTCCCCCTTACCATCAAGGGAAGGTACCGCAGGGCAGGATGGTGTAGTCGAGACCTTGGTGGGAAGGAATGCATCACTCGAAAGAAGCAGTGGGAAAGGCTCTATTTTCAATTCTTCTGAATAAAGGATTTATTTTGAAATAAAAGTTTGTTATTTCCTGAGGGTCACGTTAAGATCAAACATATTAAATGTCTGTCGGCCAAATCTGACCTTACTTTGAGAGAACATTCAGGCACACATTCTTCTGAAGTGTTTAGACGAATACGTGAGACATCAGATTTCCCAAATGTCTGCCTTATCTAAACTAAATCCCATTTATTTCAGTAGAACCAAAGAACCTTTCTGTAAATCCTGCAAGGCGTCTTCTGATTGTTTAGGCACATAAATACCTTTAAAAATGTGTGCCTGCAGCTAGGATCCATCTTACCGCATGCAAGTCAGGTGTACGGTCTTAGCCAGTCACGTAGGCAGCTCCTATAATCAGCAGAGAGAGTGGGCATCTCCTCAATCCTCCCTTGGACATCAATCTAAGGACTGAAGTGCTCTCCCTTTGGGGCACTATCTCTGTCTATTCATTGCAGAGGGAGCCGAGATGTCTAATTTCATCTGCTTAAAAGACAGGTTCTGTCTAAGTTAAATGAGACAGATCCCACCCTCCACGACTACATTGTAGAGACGGGGAAGTCGCGCTGGAAAGGTATGGCAAGGCTTTTTCTGAATTTGCAAATAGGAAAGTGTGCTAGCACGCTTTGGGTTAGTTTGTTGCAGGAATGCTCAGTTTATCGGCAGGCAGGCTCTCCAGTAATGAAGCTTGACGTTTAAACCCTTGAACATTACCCAAAAGCAAATTTCAGATCAAGTATTTTAAGTATTTTGTTAGTCAATCATCTAAGTCATTCAGGAGGAAAGGGAAACGATACCATACAACAGAGTTAATTTGCCAACATTGATGGAACGATGAAGTTTAACTCTTTCAGAATAACCAGAGAGAGGAAATAAGGTACAAAGATGTGCAAAAACTTTGGAATAATAGAGGTGGTAGTCTCTGTAACTGACCATCTGGAGCTATGTTGCCTCTGCTGAGTCATTCTGGTAAACTCTCTGCTTCAAGGAAAAAGTTCAGCTTCTTTTCTTTAGACACCAGCATTGAAAATATCAGCTGCAGCCTCAGAGTAACGAGTTTGACTGGGAAGTGAAAGCAGTGGGGAATTGTGGCTCACTCTGAAGCAATGGAGCAGCAGAGGATCACCTCAAGGAACATGCCAGCAAGTTAGCAACACTCCCCAGAAAAGGCCACTCTAACAACACAACATCATCCATCACGCCCTCCTGAGGACAGCTTTATAGCCGTTAGGAACCAGACTGGTAATTACAACACAGAAATATAGCACGCAGAGTATTCGGAGACCAAATGGCACGGGGAGCCAGCAGCCTGTGGGCAGGCATTTGCATTTCCATCTTCGATGCGAACAGGGGCTGGTTCTGCTCTCTCTCTGGCCTAGCTCTGGAGTTGTGCAGCCGAAGTCAACGCAGCTACGCTTACTACAAGGGGCAAAAGATGTGGGCTGAGAAAGCCTGCACGCTAAACACATCAAAGGCACTTCCCTGTGACTTGCTGTACCGTATAGAAACTGCTCCCCGACACCTGGCTGGGAGCAAAGCATCACACCGTGCCGGAGGCAGCGTCGTGGGATGGGGACTTGGGGGACCTCGGGGACCTCTGCAACACTAAGCATGCACCGGGCCAGGAAAAACAAATGGAAATGCTCTGCTTTTAGCTCTGCTGCTGGCAACGCTTGTTTACACCCAATGCACTGCTCTGAGCAGAGCGGCTGCTTTAAATCCAGCCCTGGCCCCAGGAGGCTGTTTGGGGATCTCCGTTCGTGTGCAGGGGTCTACAGAGTCTGGGAAAACCAATGCCTGTGACAGTACTTACATCTTGAATTGGAAGATCCTCGTTAATTATGACTTTGTAGGGAGGTTGCCAATGGGAAAGAATTTCACAGATGCAAGAGCTGTATCTTACTCCATCCCCTCCTTTTATGCTTCAAAGATAGGCCAAATGATCTGGTAGCATATGAAGCTATCAGCTTCTAATTATTCCCAAAGCCCTTAGCTCTTTCTGCATAAAGGCCCAGAGTTAAATTTTCCCTGGAAAGGTAACAGAGCATGGATCCCGACATGAAAATAGCCAAGAACACAGGATGTTTGCAATCTGTGAGAAGGGCCTGAGACCCTGCATGTCAATATTTAGAAGTCTGTCCAAAATCCCAAGTTCTAAACTTAGCTCCAAACATAGCACATACAGATCCGAATCTGTTTTGTCTCTCGCAAAATACACATTCTGCAAATTTTATTATTTATTCATCTCATTTGTTTTCCTTGGTCACCCTAGACATAGGATGGGAATTTCTTTCAGACAAGATTCTGGGTAGCTGTAATTAGTCTTTTATCATTACAGAAAAAGCATGTTCTGCGAATGTAAGGTTTGGAAAGATGATGTGGAGGCTTCCCAAGGCACCACTGGCATTCAACGCAGCGGGAGCCAACGTAAGCAGGAGCTCCCCAGTGCAAAGGGACGAAACGTCAGTACCTGCCCAACTCAGACTCTGCAGTGATTTCTGTAGTGAGACGGGCTTTGCACAGCCCGCCAGCTCTGAGATCAGGTCCTTCACACCAGTGCACAACACAGCTGCAGACAAACAGATGCTAGACAGTCCACACAGGGTATAGTCTACATCTCTAACACATTTCTTACAGTAACTGTCATGTTATCTTTGGTTTTCATCAGGACTTCTAAGTTTATGTAACTTTAACTGTAGCTTCACTATTCATGACTTGCCTGTTTTGGCAAGATTGTGGCTTATCCCGTGGCCTTGATCACTAAGTATCTGCCCGACATACTGATGACTTCCAGGGTGGCTGGGAAGCACAGTAAGCCTTGTCAAATACCAGCTAAGGACATCACTTCTATTCCCAGTTCTCTTTTGATTTTTCCAGTACCAGAATGAACACTTTGACTCCTCAGAGCAAAGTATAACCTCGACAAAGGTCCACAAAGCTTCCCAAAGAGAGGCAAGGCTGCTCAAAAGGCTTGTTGGAGAAGGGGAAAGGACCAGCACTAAGTGCTGATGGCAGCTTGCCCAGGTCCATCAGGATGAGCCCCAAGATGCACAGCTCAGGGGTGTGCTGGAATTACAGCAGTGACTACACCAGGCAGAACAAAACCCAAAGCAGATGAGGAAAAGTAATCTGGGCTCTGGCCGGCCAAGAAAACAAACGGAGATCCCAGGACACGGCCTTAATGCAGACACTAAAGAAAAGCCCACACCGTCTGGGAGCCTGGCACGGCACGAAGAGGCCAAGAGCATTCGCTGCAGCCTGGGCCGTGCCGCAGAGCGCACGCAGCATCTCCCGCTTCCCAAACCCGGCACCGACACCCACGGGCTCGACAGCCGGCCAGCTCTCGCTCCGCTCCCAACAGGAACAGCTGGCAACTTGTCTTTTCCCAGGCCTTTGGTACAAGTGGAGCAAAGGCTTCATTTTATTTTATTGTTCCCATGATATCACTAGTTAATTGTAACCAGCAAAATTCTTCTTGCTGTGCCTCCGAGGGCCGGAGCCAGCCCGGGGGCAGCGAGCATGCTCGTCTCTCTTGGCTCCGTGTTAGCCAACGTGCCTTTGAAACTATTTGCATTTCAAAACTTCTACGCTCAGGCAAATTGCTTTTTTCTAGCGATGAGATCAGTTGACAGACACCCTGGGTCCAAAGCAGACAGGGGAAGGAAGTCTTGGCGTGGTCACAAGGAAAAGCCAGAAAGCTGCGTTCAGCGTGCTCGAAACCACCCAAACCCAGGCTGGGGAGGGACAGATAAAAGTGTCAGCATACATCTGTGGCAGGCATAAGCTTGCATACAACATATAAAACTGATGATGTCTATTCAACAGTTACACGTTCGGCATTAAACAAGACTTTGAAGACTTGGATTACATCTCCATCACCCAGGGGACAAAGCAAGCGGTGCCGGTTAAAGTGGGTGCCCCGTCCCGTTGGATTGCAAGGCGAGCTCACCCAGCCCATGCTTCGGTCGCCTCGGCCGTGCTAGGGGGAACTGCTACAACTGGCAGTAGAAGGTTATTGTATTAATATCTGTAATTCCTTTGAGAGTCTCAGATCACAAGTACCACTAGAGGAGGGCAAAGCATTATATTAGCAAGAGCCAGTTGTTATTCTCCTCTCCCAAGATCTCTCGCAGGTGATGTCCAAACACTGCATCATGCATGGGCTGTTCCTGCAGATCAGTATTTTTCTTTCTTTTGCATTTACCCTAACTGAAAACTGGAAGGTGGAAATGCCAAGTGCCTGCATTCAGAGGGATCCACTTTCTTGCTAAGCGGAAGCAGCCTAAATCTGCCCCCGTATCTCCTTGCTGCTCGCTTATCAGTGAACTGAACCTACTTTAATATCGGCACAAGAAAGGGAAGAGGCTTGAGCTGGAACATGGGTTCAGTCCAATGCTTAGATCCTGAGAATGGAAAACTCACAGTCCCTGAAGAGGAGAGAGGCTGGATTGTGGTTTCTAGAGGGAGAAATTTAATACAAGCTTGTAGAGTAAATAAACTGCAATCTCATCCCTACGTCTAGCGCGTGAGATCTACGGTCCCAGGCAGCGAGAAAAAAAATCCTCTCTTTAATGGGTGCTGGAGCGAGGAGCAAAGCAAAACCAGATGCGAGGCCAGGATTAGCCCAACCGGGCTGGCTGGCGGGCACGGCGGGCCAGTCTCCCGCGCGCTTTGCTGGTCCTTCGCGAGGAGCCAGCGTGCGCTCGTGGCTGCTCACCGCAGGCAGCGGCTCGCTGGCTGGCCGTGGGGATGCTGCCTCCTCCATCGTCCCCAGCGAGAGGGACCCGGCCCCGGTGCTCACCAGGGGTGGGGTAGGAGGCAGCTCTGAGGGGCAGGGACAGGAAATTTCCCTAAATCCTCTTTAATCCCTAAGGACACTCATGTGTCACAGAGCAAGGATCAGCCTGTAGAGCATCATTGTTAGCTTAAAAAATACCCGCCGCCAACTTCCACTGCTGTAAAAAAAAAAAAAAAAAAAAGAGCCGAAACCGTCCCAAAAGACCAGCATTTTAAGTTGGTGGCCAGCTCTGTAAACTGCTGGTCCTGGGTTTTAATTTCCTGAAGCGTCTCATTTCTCTCCCTTGCAAAAGGGAACCGGAAAAATCCTCTTTCTCTCTTTCTTTCTCTCCTTCTCACACTTGCTCTCTGAGTAAGGCCGTACCTCACAATTATTCAGGGAAACATTATGTTGACATTACTGTTTAGAAAATAAAAAAGGGTTTTTAAAGCTAGAGAGTAACATCGTGACCATATAGCACTAGTGAATGATTAAAAATTTAGATGACTGCCTTTGAAACAATAAAAAGCTTTCGAAGCTTCTTAATGAGCAGCTATCAGAAATAAAGCATTTAAAACTTCAGAAAGTGCCTCTGTGGAAATTTCATTGTCTTTGATGCTGTAAAATAACTGCAGGGTGGATTCATTTCAAGTTCTTTTTAGCATACTGGTCGTTTAGAAATATTGGGAGATATCTTTCTTAGCAATATGTGGGGAAAACAATGTCTTGGTCGCTTTCATTTATCTGCAATTTGACAGGAGTGCAGTTTATTAACTTGAAAAGAGACAGATACATTATCTGAAACACAGAGAGTATAGTGGGTATTGCCTCCTTTTTATACCAGTGGGAGTCCATGACACTTTGAACTTGCTCACCATTAAACGCCTTCCTGAGTTGTTGAAGAGGCCTTTAAAAAGGGAGCCTGTGCATTTATGATGTAAATTCGTTATTTTGACAGTCTTTGAAATCTGTCATATTCACGTCCAATTTAATGCACCGCAAAAATTCTTTTCTTTTAAAATACTTTTCTTTTAAGATTTCAAAGCCATTTTCATGTAGAAAACTATTGTTATACCTAATATATCCTGAAAGTGTTTTAGCAAAGGAACTTATATGATTCTGTTTTAAGTCATGTCAGGTTTTAAAACATGTCATTTCTTCAAATAAGCTTTGACCACACTATCTTTTTTTTCATTAGTTAAAGTGCACTTGATTTCCATGGATACAATTAGTCGGAATATATGCTATAGTATCATCATCGGATCAAATGGGGTTCTTTCAGGCTATATTCGGCAGAGCAATTGCCCACATATCTGAGATCAATACAGACCAGCACACAGGTAGACAGATGCAGAGAGATGAGGGCTGGTTGGGAAAGTCGAGAATTGTACTGAAGCACAGCGTATTTAATGAGAACCTGGACCAGTGGGAAAATTAAACCGCTCCTTTTAAAATGATGAGCTCTTAGTATTTACTCTAAACATGGAGTGGGGCGAGGAGGAGCAGGACAGGAGGGGGGCCGTGCAGCGTCTGATGAAATCCAAATTCAGTTTAATTCTGGTCGAATCCAAGCCTCACATTTCAACTCAATCTTCAATCCAAACAAACCTCCTTAGGCTCGCTAATCCTTATTACACAGTGGATTTTAGCTGTACCTGCACTTCTTTATCAGTTTGCAAGATATTTTCAGCCGGTACAGAGGTCTTCATGCAGCTCTGCTTCAAAGCGGTGTACAGAGGAGGTTCTGTACAGAGTTTCAGAGAGTGTTTACAGATGCCTTATCACTTTGGGAGAGGAGGTTGGTGGGCAGGGGGAACACATTTCTCCAAAGCAGCACAGAATCATCCTAATCTAGGGAAACGATCAAATAAGAGTTTCAAAGATCTCCTACTACAAAGGCAGGCATTAAGCTCACTCGTCGCCTGCCCAGACTCCAGGGCTGTTTTGGAATACATGGAAATATGTCTGTTATACGAAGGGACCTTCCACTCATGGTTTAAGCACCATTTCACATGTCCCCAGTGGCTGGGTTTAAAATGCAGTGTATCATGAGTGAGATAAACCAGGAGAATCATTACTTCAGTGGCATTTAACCCTATAATTGGGTGGTTTTTTTCGGCACTGATTTTATAAGGTCACTCTGTTATTTCCTTTGCTGGCTGGCTTGTGATGGTGCTCTCACATGTTATTACTCTCTTCCATCACAAGGAATGATATTTTGGGACTGAAAGGGCGAAAGATTGTAAGGACTGTCCTTTCCCACACTGTGATTGTCTGAAAGCTTCAAATAGTCAAAGGCTGAGAGTAAACGTGTTTTAGATGGTGTCTCTGGGGCAGAAATCCCACCTGGTCTAGGGGTAGGAAAGAACTACAAGGATCTGATCATTTTATAGTCAGATCATCTTGTCCCTCTGCAAAGGTAGGATATACCTTCCTGATAGAGCTTGTATTAGATATTAAACCAATACTACACTTGATCTCAGCAAAAAGGCCATTAAATCTCACAACTTGAAAAAGGCAGCTTGATCCTTGAAGCAGGGAATCCTGCAGCGCTTGCTGCCTGCTAACCCGATGGCCTGGCTGTGCTCGTTCACAGAATTCATTTCTGCTATCGTTTCCCTGAGTTTCGGGTTTCGTTGGCACGAGCAAAACCTTGGCCTGCATGAGAAAATACTTTGAAATGGTGCCTAATTGACTTGGGTCTGGTTCAGAATATAGTACGCCACATAAACCACCATAACATCAATCAGAGGGAGAAAGGATGTCCCCGTGTTTGGCTCAAACTACAGGGTATTTCCTTTGCCGAAAGCATTTTAATCACACTTAAGTATAGGTTTGCTGCGGCAAAAAAGACCGACCCATTCCAGTCGTTGATTTTTCCCACAGAAGGAAACTTCTGTAAGGCAGCCCATCCAGTGAAATGTCCCAGGGTTCGTTGCACCAACTGCATTGACTTCACCAGCCTTATCGTATCTCTCCTTTTCGCTCCGCACTCCCACAGTAAAAGGCATGTTTCTGTGGTCTGCAAGAGTATTATTTCCATCCAAGTTTCATGGTGTAAACTTAGTCTCTGGGATCTACGCTCCCCCCTCTTCTTCCTGGGTTTTATGCCCTTTCCCCTCACCTCCCCCTCTCCAATTAGTGCTAGTTAGCTCTGATAGTGCCTCCCTGGTAGAGAAGAAACAGGAGCCAGTTGTTATGAATATAAAAAAAAAAGTTATTTCAAGGAGACTACTGAAGACAGACAAAACCCATGGTTCTCTTGGGCATGCCTACCCTGCACGACAGAGCCCATCTGCACCCAAAATTCTGGCATCTTCATGCCTCAACACTCCCATAGACGAACTAATCACTTATGTAATGACTATCAAACACGACTGTCGGTTTTAAATGTCTCAAATTTTGATCATGCAAATGTCAGACACCTAACATTTTCAGTAAGCTTTGAGTAACCCCTGTGAAAACCAGGGCCCCAAATCTAAACAATCAAATCTGCATTTGGAAATCCGTGCCAACAGCTACTGTTATAAACTAACCAAGGGCCTGATCCTGCCATTATATCAACAGCTCAGTGACACCACCACCTGCTTTTAGGCTGATTCTAGAAAAAGCGAAGCTGCGGACTACGCTACTAGTGTACATTACCACAGTTGGAATTACTAAGAAATCAGAGTCGCTGCCTGGGCATGCAGAGAGCAATCATTAATAGCCACTTCAGTCATCATCTCCATTGCACAGGGCATACAAGAACCTCACTCTTTTTTTTATCTTTCACTTCCCATGAAACAGGAGCGATTTGCTTACTAATATCAGCAAGAGAAAGAGGAAGAGAAAGGGAGGAAGAAGCACATGTTAAGGCACCCTGATAAATCAGACATACAGCAGGAGAAAGGCCGAGAACTGTGAATGAGATTAAAAGCACTGTTCTCTAGGTAAGTCGTATGAAAACCCAGTCATCTTAGGACATGCTGTAGATCATTCTCATACACTTGTCTGCAGACAGCAGCGCAAACACATAAATGACACCTATGTCCCAGCTGACACCAGCCTCAATTTCTAACCTCTTGAGATACCACCTCTGGGAATAGTCAGGAAATCAGAATTTTATTGGAATGAGCCTTCAGTGATAATTCCAGCTGGACAAAACTGGAATCGCACACGTACACATCAGAAAGGATGGAAAGAGCCTTCCCCATGCAGTTTTAGCCATCATTCCTCCTCTGTCCCACACAAGAGGGGCTGTTAGCTCACATGCATCGTCTGGTGGCAGCCACCACGTTACCCACTACAACAGGAGCAGTTCTGTATGTGCTCATGTCCAAACTGGCTCGGATTGAGGTGTTAAATCCACTGCCTTTAACCTTACATGAGAATTGACTGCAAGTGCAGGGTTCTTAAGAATAATGCGTTTTGGCAAGAAACCCCACTTAATAGGCAGGCTACTGAATCCTGCACTCCCTGCAATTTCTAAATGACTTTCAGGCATAGCCAATGTCCTGCCCAAAAGGGAAAAACAGCTGCTTCCAGGGAAAAAACACAAGGAACAAATGTTATCCTGTAGCCCTATGTCCCAGACTTGCAGCCGTGCGCCTGGATACAAAGTCCTGTACTTCACGTCGGCACTTCTGGGACTGGAAGGAACAACCACTTGCACTCGTTTAGGAAAGAGCTGTTCGGCTTAATGCAAATATTGCCCAATTATGTGAAAGGCCTCTCTGCCTTGGACACAGATGCAATTCATGAAAGAATCCAAACAAGGCAAGATTAAGGAATCCTGATCTGTTGTGCAACGTCAGACAAAGAACAAATATAGAGTCACTGAGGAACATCATGGCATTGGGAGATACGCCAAGATATCCTGATATAGAAGCTTAACCATGCCTAAGGGCAACTGTGAAAGAGAGAATGCTGTGGTACAGAACCTCCCCATCCACACTTCTCACAGCTTCATGCTCCTTTGCTTGCCTATCTCCCCCCTGCTACCTGCACACCGATGCACAAGCCTGGCCCAGCCGCCTGCAGAGATGCTTTCATTCGGCCAGGCTCCCCCAACACGCTTCTTTTGCTAATATTCAGTTGATATTTTTGCTATTTATCATCTGATTTTCTTCTGTCCCCTGAAACAGACCGCAAATGCAAATCCTGCTGTTAGGATTGTTGAAAACAATAAAAATTTAAAAAAAGAGAAATCAGAAGGAAAACATAAAACTGAGAGGCAACTAAATATCTCCCAGACAGAAAGGGAAAAAGTAAAGCTGCAACAGTGGGTTGCAAAAGCAAAATCCATTGAACTTAACAATCCTAGCAACACATCCCTTTGTTTATGAACCATCTGAAGCAAGTTTTACCCTGCAAACTCCATGGGGATCCTTGATTTCTCTAGCCAAACTAACTAATTTTCCTAACTCACACTAAAATCTGGTCATTTGATCTGTCACTCACAGTCTGTCCTCCATGTAAATAAAAACACCCCATAGTTTTGATTCCACAGAAGACCATAAAAAGAATGACAGCATCCTAAGCAAACAGGGCTGTTACGATGTGCGTTCTCCACCAGTGCACCTCTGTGCAGTGCTTTTTTTCCAGGAGGAGCACTAAGAGCCCACCTTCTGCAGGAAAAAATGTTGAAAATGACTGAGAGGAAAACTGTTTTTAGATCTGCCACAGATATAGGACAGATTATTTTCTTACACATACAATATAAAACGATTGCCATTCAAAGTCTCAAGTAGGCTGAGAGAGAGACAGTGCAACTTCATGGTGCCTTCACCTTGGAACCCCCTTGGCATCCAGGTGCCGTACCCTGCACTGTGCCTTCCCCCACCCCCAGGTACTAAAAAACTTCAGCTACAGCTGGAAAAATCAAGCAGATAACACAGGCTACATCAAGGATTTATACGGAGCTAAATCTGGCCATAGATACTGGAATGATCCCAGTCTGAGGCAGACTGTCTAAACTAGTCCATGCAATCAGCACTGGTACCAGGACTGCCATGGGAAAGAGATAATCTCCATCATTTGCCCTTTTCTTTGTTTCACAGCATTTTATCGCTAACAGGTAATCTTCCAAATGCCCAGCTTCTGCCTGAGCACCTGGCACATTTAACTGACCAGGGGTATGCAAACCCGAGGGGGAAAAATCTTGTGCTATTCCTGTTCCACAGACACAGAGCAGTCCTCATCCAGCTCCTTCACGGAGAGAGACTTGGGTATTTTGTGTACCCACACTCATGAGCGGGATCCCACATGCCCCTTTTGAATTCAGAATTTTGACATACATTTGATGCCTAGTTGTTGGATTTGATCCTGTTGCTTTATAAGCAATAAGGGGAAAAAAGCTGGAGAAAGAAAAAATGATGCTTTGAGTGGCCAGATGCAGTAGAATGACTTAGTGACATGAAAATTATGGTCCAATTTGTATTTTATGAGATATAAAATCCAATAGGTTCAGAGCTGCTTTCCCATCTTCACATGAGACTCCAACAGCTTTGAAGCTGCCACTGGGGCTATGTTTCCTTTCTCTAAGAAAGCTTTTGTCCACCAGGACCAGATGGAGATCTCAAACCTCATTTGCAGTGAAGCTAACGTGCCAGAGACAACATAAAGCGATAACCTAAATGGAAATGCTGATGCTAGCTTAGGCTTTAAATATTCACAATATCCCTGCTGTCATTTCAGTGTCAAAGATTGTAAGCCCAGATAGACAGACATACAGTACACAAAGCTGTAAAAGAACCTGGCACTTTTTTTCTAATTTCCATGTTTTTATAATGGTATTTGATCTGCTTCCACAGCTACTAAGCTATGACTAGCTACAGAAGAGGCTTGACATAAATAGTGTACCGTATTTGAAATTCGTATCACATAGGTAAGTGTGACTGGGCACTTCAGTCCGGACACACATTCCTACTGAGCGAGTGACTCAGTCCCAGGCTTTCAGCATCTGTAGCTGGATGTGATTCTCCTCCAGACCTTGTTCCACATGATCCATTTACTGAGTCACTCCTGCAAATAGGGCCACAACAGTTGTATTTGCAGGAGAAAAGCAAAGGGGAGCAAACAGAGAGGTCAGTTTAAAAATACAAGTAGACAGTAGACTGGGAAACGCTCCGTTGCATTTGCCCGTCTCTGGGGGCTCAGTGCAATACCATGGAGCAATATCATGCTCCTGCGGGATCCCCAAAAGCCACGAGCTCAGTGATGCACTCCATCTCTCCCCATGAGCCGTTGCCCACCCTTTCCTCCTCGTACTGCTCCGGGTGGTGGGGGATGCACAACAACGCCAGGGCAAATGTTATTTTGCAGTTTGCAAGGCTGGTCTGGGGACTGCAGAGAGCTCTTGGCTCTGGTTCTGCTGCCATGCTCTTACAGCTAGGTAGGTTTAATCAAAGAAATGCATATGCAAGTTCTCCAGGCTTTAAAGAGAGGTACCCAGTGACAGCTCTGCCTCTCACAGGGTGCAGCTTAGCACAGCTCCCCCTCTCCAGAATCTGAGTGGGAAGCCGCTTAATACATTTTATAGCTTCATGATTTTTTTTTTATTTTTATTATTTTATGGGCTTTTAGGTAACGCTGCTGCTCACCTGTTTGAAAGACTAGCTCACATCCACCCCTCAAACATATACCAGGTGCACAGACACACATTTGGTGGGAGCATATTGCAGCCACTGAACTGTCATCAGCCCAGACGTTTCCCCTGCTCACTTGCTTTGCACCTGTGCCCTCTTGGCATTGCAACGTGGAAAATTCCCAAGGCACAAAGTCGGTCTTGTAAGACCTGCTCTGTCTGGTTTCTGCTTGTGGGGCCTCTTCTGCAAAAACACACGAGCTGATGAACAAAGAGATCATTAAAAAAAAAATAGGAGTTGAACACTCTACTGTTCGCACATCCACATCCAAAGAGGACACCAGCCTGGGGTGTATAGATGCTGTCCTCCGCATGCATCGTGGCCTGGCAGGGTCATGGTAGATAGCCGAGCTGAACAGGCAGAAAGGAGAGGTGGAGGCTGCAAACACATTCCAGTTTTGATGCTCATTGTCATGAATGTAAATTCTCATTTATATTAAAGCCTCTTTAGGTTGGCAAAGTGATTTAAAAGGGCAGCAGTGGAAGTGATAAACATGCTTATGATATTTTTGCTGATCAACAAAAGTGAGCTGGTAGCACGCTTTTTGTCCTCAGGGCTCTGACCCTACAGAGGCTACTAAAGTAGCACCATTAAATGCTGGGATTTTCCAACTATTTTTCTGTTAATGCTCTGATAGCCATTTTCTAAGATATGATGTAGGTAGCTAATTACAGGAACAGCATTCTCCCAGAGCAGCATTCAGAAGCGATACTCATTTTGCTCTCCTCCAAACTGGAGGGATCTACCCATACCTCAGTGACAGATAGGATTTGTATTTTCCACTGGTGGATCCATTTTATTTTATTCTATATAAGCATTTTTTTTTCCTTGACTCTCTTGGTGCATCTGTGCTCTGAATCTCTATACGGTATCAGAGCTGGCTTTGCTATTTCTCCTCCCTCTGCCTTTCTCCCTAGGTCTCCTAAGTGCTCCTCTCGCTTGTAACACAGTCAACCTTTACATGCAAAGGGAAACGCGCTATTCTGGTAACCCAGTGCAATAAAACCAGCAAGCTGCTCAAGTGCGGGTTGAAAAGCCAGCTGAGTTGCGCCTTGCGTGATGCAGACACAAGTCACACCGGTGTCAACCTGGTCCTTAAAGCAGCATTTCACTGAGCAGAGAACACGCCGTCGTGTGTGGTACGCACGACGGTGCGGTTGGGGGAAGCCGTGCCTGGTTCCCAGCTCTCCACCAGCTGTGCAGGGAGTGCACAGTAAACACCTAGGAACCAGGTGATTTTATGGACTAGAGGATTTTCACTGATGAAAAACAGGCACTATGGACCTATTTATCCCACGTCATCTTCTATATCCTTAATATATGCAAAACAGCATTTTCTCACATTTCCAGCACCGCTCCAATGAGCCCCTCACAGAAGCTCTGCTACCTCCTTCTCTTTAATTTCAGTATCATCTCCAAATCTGCTCCTTACTCCCTCTGAGAAATATTTGGACACGCAGTGGTCCAACCTGCCTCTGCAATGCAATTTTACCTTCAAACACGCAGTCTCTGGTTATCATGTTGGTGACCATCTCCGTGCATTCCACCTTGCTCTGGAGCAAGGACAAGCTGAGGTCCCATGGGCACGGACTATGAAGTTTTGTAGCACTAATGCAGGTAAAGTGGTAAAAAAGGGGGGCTGAGCAGATTTCCCTTTGCAAGAAGGTCTCTCTCCCAACCTGCCTTTGCCAGGAGCCGGGCAAGGATCTGCCGATATTCAGCCTCTTTGAGTTTTTCTTTGGGAAAGGCCTGGGGGGGGGCAGGGGGAGAGAGAATTTGTTTCCCAGTTCCAGATTTTCTCCTACACTTACATGTTTGTCCATGAAAAAAAAAAAAAAAAAAAAGAGTCCCCTATTGTAAAACTTGTCAAATGAGACCACCCAAGCGGCTGAAGGGAGGGAATTGGGAAGGAGGAAGAAATGCCTTGAAAACCATTTTCTTTTTGATGGTTTAGAAAGGGAATTGAATGTTATTGTCTCACTTTAAATATGTTCTTTATGAGGAGGTCATGTAGCAGGCACATCATTTTCTAATTACAACCATGCAGATAACATGGAAACAAAATATATGGAGATTTTCCAAAACAGAGGACGCATTCTCAAACAATATACTGTACAGTTCATCTTCCAAGTCTCAAAATGAAGCAAAGAGCTTTACTCAGAAGGAACTAGATATAGTTGTAAGCTGTTAATCGCTTCCTTTTACCCACTGTTTTACTGTCAACAGGAAACCTAAACTCAGTCAGTCACTGGATAATAACTGGAAAATGTTGTCTGGACTTTGACAGAGTTTTCTCAGGACTTGCTGGTGCTGTCCATGGAAACAGCCTTGCTAAACCCACTTACAGGAAAGGAGGAATTCAGACCCACTGTCACACCACCAAGATCCAGAGAGTTTTCCCAGCAAAACTTGCTCACTGCAAATTGTGTATGAAGGGAATCGCATGATCAAATCCCATTAAATTGACAGGAGATGAGACTTAAGTGAAAACTAGTGTTCCTTTTTAAACATCTCAGCCTGCCCTGCAGAGAAAGGGGGGGACCTCGGGCTTTGTTTCCCATACAGAGAGACGTGGGGTGAGTGACGGAGCCCTGTCCCCTATGAGCCCTTCTGATGCTCCCACTGCAATCGCCAGGGCATGCACCGCTTCATGCCAATCTCTTCACTTTGGGCTTCAGGACCCTCCCTGTTTGGCACTAACAAAGGCAGGCTTCTCCCTGGGATGCTGTGATTTCTGTCCCTAGCTTGGGACAACGTGAAACCCAGCATCTTCCCAGCTGGCAGACAAAACGAGGCATGGATAAGGAGGGGTACCTGCAGGGAAACCACCCCCCCGCGCACCACCCACCGCTTTGCAGCGGGGGAATGAGGTCAGATGCACTTTCAGGATGGAGGGGATAAAGCAGCAGCCAGGGACAACTGCTTTTCCACCAGAGATGGTGGGACTGATTTTCCCCACCGCCTCTCTCGTGCTTCTGGTGCTTCAGCTCCCCAGCCCAGGTTTACTGGATAGGAGCAAGGTGTCCTGCACCATCCACATGCCCTGGGACACATGCAAGGTCCCAACCATCAGGCTGGCCAGCAGGTGTAGACGTGCTCTGGACAGGACCCATCAGTTCATGGCTCCATCGCAATGCCAGTCTCTCCACGGAGATGGAAAGCAGTGGGAAAGGGCTGGGAACGTGTCCCCAGGATTTCCTTCTTGGTCTGTCCCACCTGCTGAAGGTTGAAGGAGGGGATGCATTTGGGTACAAAATGGGGCCACAAATTATCTCTGCAGTTCTATCCCTCCCCAGATTTGCCTTCACTAGAAGAAGCTTCCTGTGAGCTGCAGTACCGGTAATGATTTTGTGCAAAGCTTCGTCTCTGGCATGAACAAGGAGAGTCGCATCTCAAGGCACATCAGAAGGCCCTGGTGAGCGTCAGGATGGACCAGGACAACTGTCAACCGGTCCAGAATTTCTTCAACAGGAAAAACTTTCTCCTCACGAGATGGCACGGTGACTTCATGTGTGTGTTTGTTCACACGCTCTCCAACATACATTTTCCCAGCAGACAAAAACCTTAAAGTGTCATTCTGGCTCCATCCAGCTGGATTTGACCATAATGAGTGATCAGGGTTTTCCAAAGAGGGTAATTTAAATGTGTTTACACTGCCACTAACCCCCCTGCTTTGTTTGTCTAAGATGCTCAGGATAAAGGGATGTGTCTCTGGTCTCTTTGTATCTGAAACAACACAGTAGCATGTAATTGAGGGTGGATCACTTTTAAGCTAAACTGTTCTGGTTACAATCCTATATAACAAGAAATTATCGTGGAGCAAAAGAGAAGATGATGGGCTGGATTCTGAGCTGCACTGCACCAGAAGAAAGCCTGATTTGGGAGAACCCAAAGATGCCTCAGGTTTCTTTACTCACAGCCCTCCCTGTAAAAAGTAAACCCATCCTTCTCCTCCACCACATCTGTTCCTGATGCTCAGGACTGCAAACCTAATATACACAATAGATTAAGCAGTCGGGAGCAGGACTGCAAACCTAATATACACAACAGATTAAGCAGTTGGGAGCTTCTGACCAAATACAAAATAACCTTTTATGGCCTGAAGTAATCTACCTGGTGCAACCAATACACCTACTGCCCTTGCTGGTTCCAGTTACAACCTTGAGGAAAGATCAAGCAACCCGAGTTTCCTTATGATCTTTTCTTTAGAAAATTAGACCAGGAATACAATTTCATAGATTTGCTCCAGGATGAAAAAAAGGAAGAAAAAGCATTGAACTAAGCAAAGGGAACCCACATTGATTAAGGAAATAAAAAGAGCAGCAAAGGACAGAAAGGGAAGGCAGGAGCCCACCACAAGCAAAGTAAACTGCTCTTTTTAACTCTTTTCTGTCCATCCCTGCCCAGCATGAAAATCCCCCTTTTAAAAGGGCACAGAGCTGGAATTCACACCTGTAAGCTGGACCTGCTGCTCCTGGCATCGGGTTGGCCACAAAGACCCAAGTCAGCTTGGATCAGTGTCAGTGCAGCGGGTGCATAAAGGGAGCCGAGCCCTTCCCTTTACACTGGATTACTCCAGAAGAAAGCTGCATTTGTTTGAGGTGGGCTGAACAGGCTTTGGGGGGAGTGGTTTTTTTTTTTTGGTTTGGGTTTTGGGTTTTTGTGGCTTGGTTTTGGTTTGGGGGTTGATGGAGTTTTTTGTTTAGGTTTTGGTTTGGGGGTTTTTGTTTTGTTTTTTTTTAAAGTATCCGCTTTGTATCTATTTCTATCCCCAAAAGGGAGAGGAGTTCTGCAAATCCACATTAAAGCTTCCTTGGGCTGTCGGTGGGAGCACAACCCACCACGATGCTCCAGCAAACCACCCGTCCCCAAAAACCAGCTTTAACAGGTCACGGTGGATCAGCTGCTGACTGATCGCTCCCAAACGCCATTCACTGATCTCACACAAACACCACCAAATCTGTTCACTAGAAACAATTTCTAACCTGGGGATGGTATCATGTCTATCTAATGTCGCAGAAAAGCTCCTGCTTTTCTAACATTCCACTGCCCCTTTTGGGCCTAATCCTGGTCCCCTTCTCAGCCTGGCAGTGCAAGTTCAGACCCTGACGCAGTGAAAATATGTGCAATTAATACCACCTGATGATTGCAGGAAAGAGGAAAGCAGTAATGCCTGCAGTGCTGCCCTGTTCTCCTGTAACCCCCCGTCAGAGCTGACCCAACGAGCGCAGGGGTCCACGGCAGGGAACCGTCACCCCACATGTCACCCTGGCTCTGGGGAACAGGGTTGGAGCAGCTGGTGCGTTTATAAAATCTGCATTTGGGTGCTGATCCTACCCGTCCTCGTAGCCAGGAACCCACGAGACCAGCGCTCCTCTCGCACAGCCACGCAGTGACCGTGCCAGCCGCCGATGCTCACGCTGGGTAGAGGCTTTTCTCGCCCACGCGCTCATCCGCAGCGGGGGGCAGATGCTCCCAACGCAGCTCTGTGGAAACACTTCGGAGGATCCATGTCGAAGCTCTTGCCGAGCTGTTTTGATATCTTAGCATTGCACATCTGCGTGGATTTTGGCTGTCATGGGACTGTCAGGTACCCACAAGTCTGGAACCCCTCAAGGTCAGGTTGGATGGGGCTTTGAGCAACCTGGTCTAGCGGAAGGTGTCCCTGCCCATGGCAGGGGGTTGGAACTGGATGATCTTCAAGGTCCCTTCCAACCCAAACCATTCTATGATTCTCTGATCGAGTGTACCCCACGCATGCACCCCCTCCCTCTGCAAGGAGGAGGTCTGGGCTCTTCCTCTGCTCCCTCAACCTCCCGCCCAAAGCCATGATGCATCTCAGGCTGCATCGTTTCCTCCTGATGCTTTACAGCAAACAACTAGACTCCCCCAAATCACATTCAAAGGCACTGTGAGTAAAGTCACTTCTCCCAGTCCTCAAAAACCACCACAGGAATCAACAACCAATAGATCAACGCTGTAATTTCTGTCCGTAGTTTGGGACAATTTGAAGCCCAGCATCTTCCTTATTCTGCACATTTCTTTCGCCTGGCAATTCTAATGAGGTCAAAATTATTTTCCTTCCTTTGCTCTAATCTCCTCAAAGAACAAAAAGAAGTATGAAAAGAAAACACAATATTTATTGTAAATCAGTGACTTCTGCATTAAAATGATCAAAGTGTGTTTGCTGCACACTTGAAGTTCAGATGCAAAGGGATTTCCAACTTAAATAAATAAAAGATTGTTTTTCTGTAATGCAAATTGAGAAGGAGCAATCCACACAAAGTAGTCAGACACGCTCTGCAAAAGGACTGTCCCACTCCTATACCCCACATATTTTATATGGCTGATGCTCTTAATCTTTTCAAAAGAAATACCACTCCGCCAGGGCATGCTAATGCGTGCCAAGGGGGGGAAGTGGACTCTACTTGATGTACGATTACAATATGCAGCTTAATAATATAATTTCTCAGTTCAGATATTGATCCTTGGGAGTGAAGCAGTGTTGGGAATAGAGCGAAGCAGGGGGTGGAGAAATATCTGCTGCTTGTTTTCTCATCTAACAACTCCCCAAAGAGACAGAGCCTTACCCATCCCACATACCCAGGCGTGACAAGAGATCAAAACTCACTGGGGACACGCACTGTGCCTTTCAGGTAAGTTATACTATTATTAATGATCATAAAAGAAGCTATCAAGGTATTTTGCATTTCTTTCATCTGGCAAGCCTGCGAGCACTTTATTAATTGAGGAAGCCTCACTTTTCTGCAAGGTCGATTTTAGTATTTCCTTTCTACGCCCAGGAAACCAAGGCACAGGGACCGTGCTGCTCGCTGGGCGCAGCCCAGGCAGGGGCACAGCACAACCTGGCGCCGAGCCCAGCACCATCACAGTGCAGCATCAGCCTCCTGCGATGGGGAATAGGATGGCTCTCCCTGCCCCGCTCCCCCCAAATGGAAGGAAGCACCCTGCAGCCTGCACCCAAAGCTCATGCGTGAGAGCAGGCTCGAAGCCAAGCTGCTCAGATGCTAGGCTGGTGTGAGCTAAACAGCACTGCTGAAATTTGGAAAATAGTCCATATTCCTGAAAATACAGGTATCACTTGTCATCTGGCATTGCCTTCCTTCAGCCACTACCCTCTTTGCCCCGTTACCATGCTGCACAGTATTAGCAGTCAATATATTGGTGCAGCACGCTGGCACGATTCATTTTTCAAGGGCAGACAGCTAAAGCTGGGAAACTTCTCATACAGGCAGCGGCACTTTGGCAAACATGATGCTTTCTCCCTTCAAGTGTTTTTGGAATTTGTTCTGGTTAACCCCATGACCACCACAGCTACTACCATCTCGTGTGTCAAGAGCACTCGCTCATCTCGAGGAGACATATGGAACGTGAAGTCACCGGAAAAAATCCCCACTGAAGATTAGGGACATGCTCACGTCAATATGTCCAAAGGGCAGCAAGGGGATTAGCGCATCAAAGTGACTAATTAGGGTAGCGGGTTGTTTCTGAAACAAGACCAGCTCCCATTCGAGCGATGTGAAATGGAAGTTGAACCTGAAATATTTGTGGCAGACTCTTGGATCCTGTGAAAACCGGTACATATGTTTAACCACATATAAGCAAGTACTCCTGTTAAATGTGTGAAGCAAAACATGTGCTTAAGTGTTTGCAGAATTCAGGACTAAATCTAAAACTGATGGGTAAGAGGGGGATCAAAATTTGATGAGAATAAGTTCACTTGCCCTGCACGGCTTCAAGCAAACCATTTCCCAAGATCCACTAAGAAAGGGCAAAGTTCAACCACAACATAGTCCAAGCTCACTTGTACAAGTCCAAACTTTGTCAAAACTACACTAGGTTTTTACAGTTTTGGGGGGGTCGGGGGGATGTTGGGGTTTTTTGTTTTGTTTTGTTGTTGGGGTTTTTTTTGTTTTGGGGTTGGTTTTTTTCCCACAAAACCAGGACAAGCCCAGCACAGCTCCAGGCCCTGGCCAAGGATCATGCTGCAGAGCTTGGATCCAAATCAAAATTTCTCCAAAGTTCAGGACTCTTCTGTCCTCCATGGTTTATCGGCTCCACCTCCATGACACCCTCGCAGAGACCTTGCTCAACTCAAGGACAGTCCACGACAGCCTCGTGGTGCGTGCTCACCCCCACCAAGAGCTGAGCACAGACACTGTATTTTTAAGTCAGCTACAGCATCATCTGCTGTATTCCAGCTGGCAGGAGCACGATGGACTCCACTCAGCAGGCTGCTGTTTGTTTAGCTGGAAGTCTAAAAGATGTCTTTTACTTATGCATCTGGGTGAATGACTATATTAACGTTTAATTTTTTTCAAATAGAATAAAAATAGACACTCGTATACAAATTAGACATTGCTCCATGTATATTGTGTACCCCATAATTAGCAGGTAATATTCACTCTTTAATTTAAAAAAAAAATCGTTATGCTAAATAGAAGGATTTTTGCTTAATTACAGGCTAATCCTATTTCCTCAGTACATGTGATATTTTCTTATCTCCCCAAATGGAAAAGGCGCATTTGAACAGGGAAGTACATTTGTGTGTTATCCTATGACATACAGATTCACAGAGGGATCTCGATTTTCTGTAGAGCTGCTGAAAAACAGCAAGGCAAGCTCAAAAGCCTTACAGCCCGGGGAGCAAGGGAAGCACCTCGGTTTGGCCAGTCCTTGCTCAAGTCTCATGGGTCTGCCTTACAGCCCCTTCAAGGCCTCCTACGTGACACTAACCATCAGCATTGATGGATACTTTGACCGTTATCTGAACGGTTGATGCGTGGACCCTTATGCTGCAAAACCTCAGTCCCTGCCACCAAGAAGGGGACGACAGATTTCGGGAGAAGAAACGCGCCGAGGACCATGCGCTGCTGCGGCAGCGGGGACCAGGCGAACATCCCTTACGCCAGCGCTCGCCGCAGCCTCACGTCAGGTACCCGAGGTTGGCATCCTCGGCGCCGCGTCCAGCCACGGACGGGGAGGTCGGGCAGCCTGGTAGGCTTTTCATGGACGCATTCATGACGGCGTTGGCTGCATTTGAAGACAGGTGCTGGGGCTGGTTAAATAAGACGTCCTACTTGGTGTCTGTTATTTCTCTAACGGCCCAAGGAATTGAGAATTATAACTAACTTGACAAAGTCAAAGAGTTATCCTGCCAAATTATAGGTAGGAGAACCCAAGGTCCAGAGAAGCAAGGCAGCAAACCTTGTGTTGGATCAGCGGCAGGGCTGAAAACAACACCCAGGCACCGGCTGCCAGCACCTTCCTCTAACCACTGGACTCGGTGGCTTTTGTGTTTCTCCTTTCCATTATGCATACCCTTCCCTTTTCCCTTAATGATTTAGTGATGTTTGTTCCCTCACACTGTGCGCAGACCCTGCAGATCAAAATAGCCAGTCATCTAAAAAAAATTCTTTATCCTTTGTTCTTCAAAGAAACCAAATAATCTCAATCCTTTGAGAAAACTCAAAGGGTGAAGGCAAAGCATCAGGACTGATGAGAACAATAGCGGTGTATCCCCCGATGAACGAGCATCTCTAGTGCTGTGTGGTTATTAAAAAAAAATTCCTTGTAGTAAAAATTCTTGGGTCAATTACTTGTTGCCACAGGGAGATTTCCTAGGAGTTTTATTGTTATTATCACTATTCAATGATTATATGTAGCAACACAAAGGTGAATTTTTATGTGAAGAGATGCAATGTTTGGTAAATCTTAAACAACAGAAAGTAGAAGGGGGTGGAGTGACGGGGGATCAAAGTCCCTGCGATTCCTATAATGTTTTGGAGCCAATGCTAGCCATTTACTGCTGCTTTCAGCGGTCTGAAGTTTTTTTCCTCACTTCGGAAGGTTAAACAGTGGGACGATAGCAACCAGCCGTATAACCACAACATTTCTGCAGGAAGCAGTGTCCGCTTCGGCTGGTGCCAGTCTCACTGCTCTGTCCCCCGCTTCAAGAGAGTGGAAAAAACCCCTTTGGTTCCCAGGGGACAAAAAAATTCAAGCCACTGTGTTCCAAAGCACACACCATATTGTCATTTTGAGAAGGACACATCTCTCTGGGCTAAGGACACCATTTCTAACCATCGCTTGCCTCCGGCTTGGTTTTTGCCCGTCACATTTTGGAGTGCTTGACACTCTCAGCGGCAGCATTGATGGAAGAGGCTGCGTCCACCCCTCGGACCTCAGAGCCAGCTCCTGACCACACCAGTTAGACTCCAGTGGGCAGGAACACATGCAAAGTGAAGCTGGGGGATGTTCTTGCAGGTCAATCCCCTCTCAGCAGAAAATGCCTTTTGGATCCAAATACAAAACACCTAAAATTCCCCTTTTTAATATGGGTTTGCACACAGATACCACTTTCTTTGCAGAAACTTCCTCCGGGGTGTGGCAGGTGCAAATGCTGGTTTGCCTTTCCTTTCTGACTAAAGACAAAAGGAAACATCAGACAGGGAAGAGGCTAAAGCATTTCCCCACACTCTGTGGGCTGGTGTCTTCCTTTGACAAAGTAAGGAGAACATTAACTCTGGCTTTTTAAAAATGAAAAAATAAAATACAATTTCTTTCTCCCTGTGATGTGAATTTACCATGCGTTTCCCAACCAGCTACAGCAAAAAAGCTCCGAGTCACACCTGGAATTTACATTGAGAGCAAAGCTTTGAGTCAAAGCACTTACTCCCCCAGAGTCCTCTGACAACCCCACCGAAGGATTTGCAGGTACCAGCTCCTCCGGCGTAAGGGACAGCCAGGCACCAGCCTGCTTGAACACGTGGCTTCCATCTGCACAAACCCTTTGCCAGGGCAGCTGGCTGCTCCCCCAGCACCGCACCATCACACAGGGACTGCATGCACAGAGATGGGACGGAAAATTTGTGAGGCATTTACCCCATCCTATTCTCCACATGGCAGGAGATTTGCATTTTGCTCTGTTCATGCTACCGCGACACAGGACTAACGCTTTTCCCAGTAACTTGATCCTAATCCCCCACTCCTGCTCCGAACGAAATTTGCACATCTGAATTGCATCCCGGGGGACCCCACGGGTGCCTACAGTTACTCACAGAAGCTTCTGGCAGAAGCAGGGCCAGAAGAAGGAATAGCTCCCATTTAACTGGTTGTCTGAAGAGAATTAGTCTAGTAAATGCGTGCTCTGAAAAAGATACGTTTGGATGCAAGGGCTGATACGAAATGCCGTCTGGGTATCAAATAGGAAGCTGAAATATGTCTATCAAGCCAGTACTCTTTGATCATCAAAAATCACTCGTCATTTGCACATCACAGGAGGACGCTCAACTCCGGAAGGCACACAGTCAGCCAAAAAGAAAGAACTATCAGCTGAGTATTTGTGCCTTGAAGATGTGCAGCCACTAAATAAATACCAAAAAAATAACTTAGTCAACCTCTGAAGGGCAGTGGCATCTTGCACTCAGACAATTTATGCGTATTTTACACAACTATTAACTCTACTGCTCAGCAAAGAGTTAAGAGGTGTTTTCATTCCTAATGTCACAGAGTAATCTCACTTCCAATTCCCCTTACAAAGTCATCCTGCAGGAACTCTGCTGCATTATTTACAGCCTCTCAAGAGCTGCCCTATAGCCGAATGGCAGGACAGTGCTGCAGAGACACATTTTGTGTCTAGGGGCCTTATTTTCACCATTCAGACCATGCTTCAGCAGCACGACTGCCTGTAGCTCATGGGACAGCAGGGTGCTGGTGCCAGGCTGGCACCACAGCACACAAACCAGGCTGGGGGCTGCACAAAAGAGCTTTCTTACACCTCTTCAGCATCAGGAAAGCCAAGGAAGAGCGAAAAATACAGACTTGCTTAGTTTACACAATCAAAAGCGAGCGCCACGTGAGGGATTTTTAGACTACATCGTTAAAAACACCCTCAGACCAACATCTTTTAAGGTTAAATAAAGCAGCAGATGACTCAGAGGAGGGCAGAGTCCCCTGCCCACTCTCACACAGGTACCAGGACACAGCACATGCTCCGTACACGGCAGCGGCTAGGCTTTCCCTGCGCTGCAAGGGGACGCCAGCCTGGATGCAAACCACTCGCCCTCGTGCCACAAGCCGTTGCAGCAAGCCCTCGCACGCAGCTCACCTGCACGGCCATACGGTTGCCTTTAGCCTCACATCGGACCGGTCCCCGTCATCCTTTGGCTTCATAAGGGATGCTCACCGGAGCAGCGACAGCACAGGACTCGCTACCACCATCGTCACAGCTCAGCAGGGAAGCAGAAGGCTATGATATCGGGATTCTCAGCCCCCCGTGTCCCAGGGAAGGAGCTGGGCAGTGCTGCAGCCGCTTTTAAAAGCAGGGTCCCGGGGGAAGGCTGGGACATATGCTCACAGCCCCATTAAGGGATAACAAGAGGCACCTGCGCTGCCCTCACCTCCTCATCTAACGTGCCCACCTGAGCTCCTTTTCCCTGTCCTCTGCAAAGGGAAGGGCACCCCTACCCACACCGTCCTCCTCACCCTCCACCGGCCATAAATCAGCTCCAAGGGCCGTTTTTTAAAAGCACGACTCTGGGAAATGTTCAGTACAAAACCCCGCGCTCACTTGGCTCGTTGGAAGTTCAGTGTTCAGCCGAGCTTTGCCCAAAGCTTTTTGCTCAAGTTTGCAAACTCCTTGAGCAAACCTGGTCTCAATTTTGAGCTGGTTTGAACTCAATTTGAGCTGATTTATAGTTTGGCATTAAAAAAAAACAACAACAACAACAACAACTGTTCTTTAAAATGGCAACTTTGAGCATAATTTATGTGAGGCCGGATGGAACTTGGTGTTTTCAATTAAGTTTCAGCTGGATTTTGTAATTTTAGTTTTTTGTTCAAACAGAGAGTTAGAGCAAAACATGGAAGAAGGAATGGAAAGCAGCAATTAAGTCACATAAAACTTAACGGAAGGGTAGATATATAAATGTCTTGCAACAGAGTGGTGTCCTTCCATGTACGTCCAGCTGCAAATGAAAGACCAGAGTAGAAGTGTTGGTTTGAGCTTGTCCCTGTACTGCGTGGCCAGGATTTCTTTCCACAGACCAGACCTGACTTTGTAGCCCGCTCAGATCAAGCGTGCCATACACGACACTGTAGCCCAAGCCATTTTGACACTGTCTTGCAGCTACTTTCCTTGAGATCCCAGTATTTTAATAGCTAGGATTAGATCACAGTAAAAGCTCAATCTTTGACACTTCTTCCTAGCAAGTAACTCACAAATTGATGCTAATATTTCACTGTGCTCAGTGGAGAGCGAATCGATACTTACAAAATTCACTCCTCCCCAAGGTACCGAGGCCAGGTATTTTGTTTTTACAGGGGAATATCTGGAACCTTTTAATGGATTAAAAATAAGTTGCAGTTGATCGTTTGTTTGCAAGACAGAAAAGGCTTCAAAGATACACAAGCGGATTAAGCAGAAGCGTTCCGATGATTCACAAGCTGATAGAGGCCACCAGTCAGGAAGCGTCTCAAATGACTTGCTCTTTTGTGCCCGCATCAAAGCACCACCGAATGACTGGCAGCATCCCTTCTGGCCGGCCTCCTGGGGGGACTGAGGTGGCAGCAGTGTCACCGCAAGGAGCGAGGTGTGCGTGGTCTGGGGAGAAAGAAGAGAATTTGCCTCCTTGCTCACCCCGGTGTATTGCATCTGCAGTTTATAGGAGAAGCTTACGCTGAAGTGTGTTTTATAGCCATAACCTTCTCATCCTGTTGTTTTTCTGCCCTGCTTGTTCTTTCTTTGTCTTCTCATCCCTGCTTTATCCCTTTTTTTTTTTTTTTTTTTTGGCTGGGCAAGAGGAAGCCACGTGAATGTAAAAATCTGCAGCTTGACCTACGGTCCCTTCTTTGTCCTTGCCTTATAGCGGGGGCTCCTATGCCAAGAAATGCCATCCCAGAGGGCACGGAGAGGTGCCTGGCACCGAGGCGGGGGGCAGCTGAGGGTCACCTTCACGGAGTTGGATTTATGGCCCACTGAAGACAATGGGAGGAACACCCCTGACAGAACTGGGTTGTGGATAAAGCCTTGGGCTGACCGATTCGGGAAAATATAAGCGAAGGGTTGGAGGAGCAATTATCTTAGCTGTAAAAGCGCTGCTGGCAGTCCTGAATCCATGATTGCTCCCTTTTTCTTTCTTTTCACCCTTGTTCTGAAGCTTCTTGGGGGAATAGAGAGCTTTCTGCAACCTCAGTCCTCCAAACCTGGGCACAGATGAGCAATGGCAAAGGTGTGGGATAATTGCTAACTGCAGCTACTCGGGAGTGATGCGAGCCTCGTCGACCCAAGCAGGCTGTGGTTCAGGGAGAGGATCCTAAGCTGGCTGAGGGACTCCTCCCGGTTCATTCGTCTTGAGTCTCTAGGATTTTGCATTTCCCAAACTGGAGGAGGTCAAACTTTTGCTCAAAGGCTCCTGAGAAAAAGTCGGACCGCAGGGTAAGAGGCAGAGACAGCTCACCGGAGGGGATTTGTGTGGCTCTGGGGCCTGATTCTGGAGGCCAAGGATTAAGCCCATTGATCTTTGCAAAAAGGCTGCAGGAGATGAAGCCCGTCCGCCTTAATTCAAGGCAGATACACAAGCAGCAGCCACAGGTACCATGTGACAGCAAGAACCTCCAGAATTCACGGCAAAGGATGGCGATTTAATGCAGTATACTGTGAAATTAGCTAGGAAAACTCTACATAAAGGGAGGAGAGATATTGCATATACAGTGTGTGAGATCATTATATTACAGAGACTTCCAACGCCGTCTCATAAGGAGACACTGAAAAAGACCTTACAAGAGACTAAAAAAATCCTGCACCTCTTAACATCCTGCACTTTTAACCAAAGGCTTAACTTGCACAGAGAGCAATGCTTTTCATATTTAAATCCCATCAGCACGATGGCAGGCCAGGAGGAAATATATCCGGGCTTTGGAGCCCAGCTATGAAGGGGGAACATATAAAAATGGGGTCAGCTGGAAAAAGAAGCTGACAGAAACCCCAGTGTGGCCACCAGTTCACTTTCTGGTTTTGAAAGGCAGTAAGTTACTCTGTTCTACCACGTCTCCTTCATCCTAATGTGGATCTAGTGCACCAGCTGCTCTGTGAAAGAGCAGGAGCTGCTCCCCCACCTGCCATTAGCAGGGGAGACTTATGCCCAAGACCCCTGTGCTTTACGATGGTTTGTAACAGAACTGAGTGGAGCCGGAATGGTGACGGGAGGTCGTGTAGGTCCGTGGCTGTTCCCTCCCATCTCAGCCAAAGTGACTTTTGCGCTGGGCAGAGCAAACAAGGGTGGCCGTGGTTCCCTTAGCTGCCTCTGGCTGTCAGTGCGTCCCTCTCCTGCAGCCTTCCACCCTGGTGATGGTGCTCATGCAGACCCAGCACAAGAGCTGGCAGGTTCCTTGCTTAGCGGTCCCTCTGCCAAGCACTCCAGCCTTTCTCCTTTTGGATTCGTGCTCACGAAGCTCTCTCCTATATTTTGGCAGTCCAGCACACAGGCAGCTTCCAGCTACTGTAGCCGATACTACTTTCATTTGCTGCCAGAGAAAACTCTCAGCCCACAGCTCTGACCAACTATCGGGCTTGCAGCTTCCCAACTCTCGGAGGTCTTTCCAAGTAGCTCGTTCTTTTGAGGTTGGTGCTTTGGTGAGGTCGGCTGCTTCTCTTTGGATCCGGGGTACCTCCTCGAATAAACGTGACTCCCTCTGCTCATGCAGCTGGTGCTCACAAATCGGTAAATCACCCATTAGCATGCAGGCAGGTGGGAGGAGGCTGTCCTACCTCCCAGTCCTGCGCTTGGGCCCTCTTGTGCGCCTTTATCCCGTGAATCACAGTAAGGATAATGCCCAGAATGAAGATGAACACATATTTAGTCCTCAAGTGGAGTCAAAGCTGGGAATTGGGTCTGGAACTCCACCTCCCTGAAGCTCTGCAAGTCCCAGTCCTGGCAGGTTTGGTTTGGATCTAAGTCCAGGTACGCAGCAACCAGGGAGCTCCCAAAGTGCATTGGCAGCAAGGGAGGCAGAAAAGGACACCACAAGAGAAATTGCAGTTTATGAAATTATTCAATTTTAGTGTTTCTAAACTAATTTTTAATTGAGCAATTGAATAGACCCACCAGAGAAATGACTGGGATAGGTACTATCCGCCTGCAAACACCCCTCGCAGGACAGAGTATACAAGCAGAAAGTATCAGTGATGGATGTGGGACTGTGGTGACACAGCCTCCTCTAGCTTCAGGAACTGGGGAGCTCTTGAGAGAAGCAAGCTTGCGTATATTCATCAAGATCAATTTTCTCAAAGACAGTTTTCTTGTAAATCCTCAATACTGGGCTTTAGGAAGGCCAGCTCTGTCACTGAATACCACAGCCACTATTCCTAAGGAAGACTGATGAACAAGCCCTAAAGAAGAGATGTCCTGGTGAGCTGATCACTCCAGTTACCATGCAGAACAAGCAGCACTCTGCCCCTCAGATAAAAAGTTTTGGGAACAGGGACCCTGTTCAGGTGGCCAAAACTTTCAACCATGGAAAGGAGGACTGACTCACTGCACACCCAGAAAAGAACCACATGGACTTTTTCTTGCCTGCTTTTCTCCTTTAGTCTCCCAGCTACCCTGTGCATGGCGAGTATTTCATACCTTGCTCCAACTCCGTACACACAGACACCTACAGACATCTTCCTTGCCCACCCAGGGCTGCCATCCAGGAGTGCTGCCAGCTCACCAGAGTGCACAGGCAAGGGTCAGGTAGGGAACCTGTCTCCAATATGTCTCAAAAGTTTACCTTTCCTAAAAGGCTAAAAATATGGCATCTTAATTAGATGGGGAAAGTACATCAAGCTCATTAACTAATTATGAGGGAAAGTCCCTGCAGCAGATGCCTGGATTGCCTAAAGTACTGCTTACTCTTAACTACTAACTTTGAAAAAGGATTCTGCTATTAAAGCATTATTTGGTTCCAAAAGGACAACAAACTCATTTATTTTTTATCATGTCCATCCAAACTAACCCCTTACAGCTTTTATGAAGCATGTGTGTGTAAGGCAGGGGGCTGGGGGCACGGGAAGACGTCTTTAGAGCTTCCTGGGACCGTTCACAAATGGCACCAGCTGCCTTTCGAGAGGCCATCCAGGACCTGACACACACGGTCTGGGCTTCAACTGGTGCCTCTACAGCTCTGTCAGGAGCAAAATATTAAATGACGTGAGGGACGAGGGCTGAAGCATGAAGTTATCAAGCAGCCAAGAATGAACTCAGCTAATAACCTCCCTATGATCAGCAGGAGACCTTCCCCTTTCCTTTCTGGTGAAAGGTGATAAAGCAAGAGAAGGAGATGAATCCTGTGGTTACTCCTCGTTGCACCAGCTAAGGACTTGAACCAGAAATATCATTTATATATCGCTGAGCACCTATCGTTGCTTCTGAACCAGTTGGTGAGGCACAGCTGTAATGTTAGGGTTGACTGGAGACGTTTGTCTGCAAGGACTGAGACTTACAGCTTATTTCAGATAGCCCACTGAGTGGTCATGCCATGGAAACAGCTGTTGATCATCAAGAAACCTTCACCAGGATCAAAACGGTACCAGAGGGAGTAATTCCCAAATACTACTGCAGGGAGATATAGGTGCATATTTTAATACTTAGTTCCCTTTGTGGAGTACAGGTGCGTCCAGGCAAGTATTAGAAATTCAGTGGTTAAATTCAAGTAGGGGGAAAACTGTACAGACTGGGAAGCCAACAGGACTTCTTCATTGACCTAGTAAGTCAGTGTGAAAGTGTTGGGAAACCCACCCTTGCATGGCAGGGTTAAACCTGTTCAGCAGTGTGATCTTGCAATGTGCTGACAAATTGAACTCAGCAGAAATGTACCATGCTACGCTGAAATATTTGCAAGAGGTGGGCTCACTTCAGAGACTACCAATTACATTTTCATTCTTTAACTGATAGTAATTGGCTTGCAACCTGCAATAACACACTCTCCACTTTGCTTTGCAGGGGTATTTTCGTGTTCAGAGAGCTAGCACAGAAAAGTAGGAAGAAATCTTGGCCAGCAACAAAACAGCAATTTTTACATAGTCTCCAGAAAGTCGCACAAAGCCCAGGTATTGTGCCCATTTCTCACCTCTGTAAGAGGATATTTTGCTAATTTTAGTGGGATTTTTAACAGAGTAAAGGTGTGACTCAGAGAGAGGAGAGGTGGTAGAGTCTGGTCAAAGTGTTCAGCTGTAATGCCGATGGATCCAACGTGGAGCGGGTCCAGGTCTAAATCCTGTTTACCATCCTGTGTTGCACATTGATGTGCAAGAGAAATAATCTTTGCTTTTGGGCCCTTACAGACTAATTTCTTTCTCCCAGTGTGAGGGAACAACTGTGAGGGCTGCGGGGGTGATGAGGAGCGGTAGCACCAGCGATGAACAACACGGTGGAGATGAAGGAGAGGCTGTCTGTGGAAAACAGAGGTTTGAGGCAGGGATCAGCTCTTTGCTGTGGGATTCCTGGGCACTACAGTCACCCCAATAACGCTTCCTCCCCATTAACTCCTAACGAGAATTGGAGAAGTTTCAGACAACTGCAAAAAAGGACCCAAATTTTGCAACAGCCTGTCCCAACCCAAACTTCCCAAAGCCTGAGGGGCCTTGAATTCTCTGTCAGGAATGGCAGCTTGAGCTCACCACTGCCTCCCAGCTTCATCCCTTGAGAAAGAGGGAACGCCCTCCACCATCACCCCTACGTAGGAGAGCTCTTCAGATGTTTATTCCCTGAACTACAGACAGCAAACCCTAAATATTTTCCCTCCTCCCCTCTTGAGGCTGAAGGAATGCCTTAAAACATTTCTAATCATGTAATCTCAGCTGTCATATGACCTCAGCGAGAGAAAATGGCCAAATTCAGAAGAAACTGCTTAAACCTACCATTAGCTCTTCCCCCCCACACCCCATTTTAAATAAACAAACAAACAAATGAAAAACCCCACAGCCCGTACGGGTGTTGTTGCTGTTTCCCTAGAAAGCCTGAGGAATTGCATGGTCAGGGAACTTCAGCTATTCGAAGATGCCATGAAACCCACACCGCCGGCTAACAATCCATCCCTCTGCTTACCGGAGCATTATCAATAAGGAAAGTCATAAATTGCCCGCTGAACAGGAACTCAAAGACCAAAGCCATGTAACTCAAACAGGCTCAAAGCAAAAGAGTCCCTTTAGTGTGAGGGTGGTCTGTGTAAAGTTAGGAGACACCTGCTAGCAAGTCCTGAGACACTAGCATCTGTGTAAACTTGCCCCCTCCCTGCGCCCGCAGCCCTTATAAGGTGCTGAATGAAGCAGTTTCATGAAAAAGGCTCTGTTTGGGGCAGTTCTAAGGCTTCCATATACCTAAGTAAAACAGAGCCAGTGCTGTGCAGTCCTGGGATGGATTACCAGGGACCACAGGGAGGCCTATTAATTATTGTGACAAGCCGATCTGCTTGCTGACTGGCGGCTTGAGTTGCACGCGGAGAGGTGGATGTCCGTGCGATAACAGCCCTCTCTGTGCAAGGATTTCGGGAGAGCGCAAGAAAATCGAAAGGATCTGAGGAAACCGGAGCGTGAGGGAGAAACTCAAAGCTGAACGAGCACGTCCACCTGGGGCTGAGAGCTGGTGGGGTCAGCCCCAGCCTCCCGTGCATCCCTGGACCAGGAGCGGTACCCCCGACCCCACTGCAGCATCTCCTGGCTGCAGCATCGCAGCGGGAGTGGGTTGGCAGAGCAGATCTCGGTCATGCAGATTGTGGTCCTTCACCCCCTCGGATCAGCAGCGAGCAGGATTTGACCACTGATTTATTTTTAATTGGAAAGCAGAAGCTAAACAGTGAAACCTCTACACGCAAGGCCATCATACTGTCTTATGAATTAAACAGTGGAACTATTTTAGCGCTGGCAAAGCTGAAATCTGGAAATGCCAATATTTCACCAAAGCAGTTTTTTAATATGCAGAAGTGTCGTACATATTACTCTGAAGTTTCTAGCTGTAGGTGAAATCTTCTCATCATCAACTCTCAATATAATATGAGCTTATCTTAAAGGACATTTACTTTCCTGTGCTTACCGGCTGTATTTGAATTGTCAAATGACACTTTGCTGAAATTATTAAAACCTAGAGGTCACAGAGAACCCGACTTGAAAGCGGGAACACACATTCTTTCGTCTGAGCAAAAGTGCGTATTTGGAATTTTAAATGCAAATTTTTTTGGAGGAAGAATCGCTTTTCTGGCAGTCAAGTACAGACAGAACATTTGAAAGAAGGTTCTGCTTTAATTTTTGACAAGTGCTGTGAATAGATACTCTGCTCTGCTTTTAGAGGGAAGGGACGGAGCAGAGCCCCGACCGCAGTGCAACGGAGAGCCGGGGAGCGCGGGGAGGGTGAGCGGGGCCCCTCACACAACCCTCTCTGCTTATGTTTCTGCTCGGTATTTTCCAGCAGGTCCTCCCAGCTGCCCGGAGCGGATCGCAGGCGACCTGGTCCCTCGGGGAGGGCTGTGCTGGGCACTGTCACCCCCCAGCCCTGCCACCTCTGGCTCTTGTCCTAAGCCCCAGCAGAGAGCCAGGCTCCGGCTGCTGGGATACCCGCATGGCTCGGGCTGAGGAAAGGCAGGCGGTATCTGGCTTATATACTCTGACTGCAGGAATGTTTTCTTTCTGAGGGATAAGGCTTATCGGTTCCTCTCGTTCATATTTCCTTTTAGGGTGTTCAGCGAACAGATAGGAAGGGGAAAGTAAAGACGTTTGGCATCTCTCTCAAAAAAAATCCTCGAGTAAAACCACCTCACACGACATTCGCAGATTAGCCGTAACCTTCCTGTTCTGCGGTGGCTCTCCATGGGACGTGCCACGGTGCATTCCGGGACACGCCTGGCTGTGAGGCCAGACCGTGCCAAAAATGCTCAGGCAAGGAGCAGTGAGCCAGCAAGCTTGAAAGAGGATGAGAAACAGCCTTGCTTGGGTGCCGAGGCAGGTCGGTGCCTCTGATTGCGTGTTAGATTGCAGCACGGGGAGCAAACCCTGCCTGAGCAGAGCACAGAGGCCAAAACAAAAGCCCCAGGGCTTTCCAGTGCAGAGTTTTCCCAACACGTCTCAGTTACCCCTGTGCCAGACTGGTTTTCGGTCTGTACCAAGCTGCACCAAAGCTTCAGAAGCTGCTTTTATTCTGACGAGGCTCCACTCGTTTGAGAGCTGCAGTGAAGGAGAGGAGTAGTAACGCGGGGCTATGTTTGTACGTGCCTCTTCACAAACCTCGCTGCAGATCGACAAGCTCCCATTTCACAGATGGGGACACTGAGAGCTGGAGTCGAGAAGAGGTTTCACAGAGGAGGCCAGACAGGGTTTGGACCACGTGCCCTCTCGCCATATTATACCACTCGAATGAAGGAGCAGAGAGACGCCAGAGTTCAGATGTTTAGTATTTTAGCTGTGCGTAGCTAAACATGAGACACTTGAGGCAAAGGGTGAAGAGTCAGCTTCCTACAGCTTTGAGATAAATGGCTGGTGACTTCTGCTACCTCACCTGCAGGCTCCATGAGACTCGGTGTCAAAAAAGCGCGGCAGCCCCGACACTTGAAGGTGAGCACGAACAACGAAGAGGTCACTCTGAAGAAGAGGGGTTGGAGGAAACCTGCACGTGATGGCAGAGCGGAGCTAGGAAGACACTTCCTACCATGAAATGCCCTTCCCTTCCCTCCCCTTCCTCTACTACAAATAAAGATGTGGTTTGAAGTATGCAGACTCCAGGTCTGCCGTGCTCCAGCTGGTAACAGAGGGCAGTGATATTATCATTGCTATGCTTACTAATGCACCTGCAAATATACTCCAGTTTCTAGCCCACGCTGAAATCCAGGTTGTTCACCTCCTCCCAGGTATTTCACCTACATAACCCGAATTATTTTGCATAGATGTGCTCACAGACCCGCCTTCATTTGGCTGTGAATCCAGACCCATCTTCACTAACATAATGCAACCCGACTTAACTATGACATGCTTCATCCTAGTGCCTTCCCAGCGAGCAGGACGGCACTCACGCTGCCTGCCAGCTTCACACCCTCCTCGCAATCAGCAAAGCCTGCTCCTCAGCTCTGTTTTCAGGCCTCCTGGAGAGCTCCTCGGTGCTGATCTGAAGTTTGGATGCAGTGTTGTTTTTATATATAAATGACATTATGACAAATGATGAAGGATTAAATTACACTTCAATCAAATCAAGCCAAACCAGTAGGGATCGAGGTCCCAGTGGAAAGTATACATGGAGTTCCTCAGCTTCCTGATTTGAATGACTTTGTTCTTCTTCCAGAGAAAGGGGGGGGACGAAGGAGAAGAGAGGGGAAAGGGAGAGGAGGAGGGAATTTGGCCTAAAATGAAACATTTTCCTTTTAAGTTGAACATTTGAAAATGGCTGGGAGGAAAGAACTGAAACACTGTAATGGCTGATACTGAAGAACAGCCTGGGACTTTTGCTTTTTGAGAACAGAAGCCAGGGAGAGAGCTGTGGTGTGAAAAAGGCAACGCTGTGTGCCTTGAAGGGGAAGGTGTTTGCAGCAGCCCATCTCCTGCAGACACTGAAAACCCCCTGCAAGGCACTAACCCAATTAGCTTTGCAAAGAGCTGTGCTGTGAAAAGGCAAAGGCACTGACAGTGGTTTTGGTAAAGGCTAAAGACAGCTTCACTCTGCCTTGCACTCCCATCAGAGTCACTTTATTATCTTTGTATTACCAGATCTTGCAAAGGTTGGCTCAAGAGCCTTTAGCTCTGCGTCTCTGTCCAGCTAGAAAGCCTCTCTTAGCATCGCGCTGGCTCGCAGCACTGTTTTGAACATGGGAGCATTTCTAAATGCTGCAGAAATAGTCGTTCCATGAATGAATCTGCCTGTAGTAAGGAAGTAGAGAGACAGACAGACAGATGGGCGGGCAGATACCGTGCTCTAGAATTTGCGTTAGGTACTTTGCTCTAGAGGTTGTGTTAAATACTACCCACTGCGTTCTGATTTCTGGGTGCAAATCTTGGGTATTGTGTACAATAGATCCCATCAGTGGAAGTCCAAACAAGTGAAGCAGAATACATCAGGGTCTTCTTTGGCTTGATGGTTGTCTCTGAGAGACAACCCATCAGGTTGACTTAACTGTGACACACACTTCACCCTCCCAGGATGGCGGCTGTCTGATGAGCTCAGACAAACTCAAAACCTTCCGGGCAGATAAGGCCAACATTTCAGAAAAGGTTCCTTAAAACTTTGGCACTATGTCTGCATGTGAATCGCATGCTGTCTGAGCCACGGCGGGTAGAAGACCTTCTCCCACCTCCTCATTTGATTATTATTGTCCTCAAACAACAGGCACCACCAGCATGTGGCCTCTGCAGGTCATCCATTAATCTGCAGAAGGAGTGATGGACAAGTTCCTCTCTGTTTATAGGGCAGTTTACATTATTCTGGTCGTAAGATGTGTGTCGACCATGTGTGTACCTGTTAGAAGACCCTCTTCCTTTTCAGAAATGAAAATTTTAGTCTTACTGAAATGAAAGGCAAAAAGAACACTTCAGCAGGGCTAGAATATCACTCTTGGTGCATGGTAAAGCCACTTCCACCGAAAAAAGAACAAAGCCCACACATGCACACATGTCTACACATGTGCTTAGGCACACGCTCCAGCCTGCAGCTTGACAGGATGAAAAGCAGAAGATCACCCCTTTCTGAAAGTCTTTTTGCTATGAATTTTCTCCCTGTAGTAATAGGCTTTGCAAAGTATTTTAAAGAATAACTTAAGCAATAATTCCCGGGAAACCATTTGTTACCTATGGTTAACGTCCAATCTGTTCATGTTACATCTCAACTTTCTGACACAGAAATCAAGGAGAACACTTGCAGAAATCAAGATCCAAAATTGGTTCAGCCTCTGAGGATAATAAAGACTTAGAAATATGTATAAATTTAAGTGGTTTTGAATAAGAACAGCATTTCAAAAAGCACTCGAATTGTTACTTTGAAATAAGCCATTATTTTCTGCTTTTTTAAATTCCGGTCTTTAATAGGGGATGAGATCCAGACCGCCAAGAACCAAGGAGAGTTTTTGATGCAAACGAAAAGCAGCATTTAAGAAGTGCAAGCATCCCATAATAGAGCCCACACCAACTTGCCAGCTCCCAGACCTGCCTGGAAAATCCAGGGGCCCATCCAGCCCAGGAGATCAGAGCAGGAGGGTTTAGAGGCCCCATCCTCTCAAGTGCTGACCGCGTGATTCAACTGGTTTCTGCTGGTGAGACCCTGGGGCTCACACCACAGCCCCGTATTCGAATGTCTCCAAAGCCAAAGAGTGTGGCAGGTCTAACCTGGAGTCAGACCCAGACACACAACACGGGCAGATGTTGCCATGGCAGGGAAGGGATGGGAGAAGAGCTCCTGAAGTCCCCTTGGACCGTTTTCACTGATCCTGTCCCTGTCCAATGTCCCAGGAAAAACTTTGTGTTTTACTGGAATTTAGGAAAGCAAGCCTTTCTCTCCCACAGTGCCATACTTGGTGAAAAAACATCTGGCAAGGAAGCATCGCTGGCATGAGCGTGAGCGATTCACAAACCCTTGAACAAGTTTAGGCTCTTCATGCTTGAGACCCTCCATGGACACGCACTCCTGGCACCTGCCAGATCTTTGCAGACGTTTGTGTGGTGGGTGAGAGGGGAAAGAAGCTGTTCTCGGCTACGGCGCAGCCGGAGAAGGCAGCGGCGGGACAGCAGATCCTCTCTTTCTTCCCCACGCAGAGAGAAGTGGAGCAGCGTGGTGCCTCCTCCACTCCCAGCCACGCCAGAGCATCTTCTTCGTGTGGACACACCTCTCTTGACCTGGGAGAGCAGAGCCTGCTCCGCCGAGAGCACGGAGATACCGAAGCGGCGGGGATGAGATGCAGGTGGAGGACGAAGGCGCATCCAGCAGAGGATGAGGCTGGCCCACGGCACGCGTGCGGGAGGAAGGTGGGGAGCCGGGAGGAGACCTGCTGCGGTGGAGCACGGCACAACGGGTGAGCGTCAGCGGAGCGAGAACGGGAGCTGGCCCTCGACACAAAGCCCAATTAGCCGTCCTCCCGCAAATAAACAGCCCCTCATCCCAACTTTTTCAAAGATTGCTCAGAAAATAAAAGGGCCACAGGACCGGGGGGGATCGACCTAAGTCATGTACATCTATTTAACAAGAAAACTCATTGATAAGCAAACCACCTGATGCTTGCACAGCAGAAAAGAAAACACCTGGTTCTGCCTGTGGGTTGATAAGCCAATATCTTTAATCTCTTTTTTTTTTTCTCTTGATGACTGAAGTACACACTCTGTGCGGCCCTATGCTCCAGCCACATTGGTAATAGTAACAAAGCTTTGATGTCCCCCTCATTCAACAGAATGTTGTTTAGTTCAAAGCGAAGAACAGAGGCAATTCTTTGCTTTTAAATTATTAGCTCCCTAAGTCTTCTGTAATGATATAGTTTGACTGAAGTGTGCAGTTTATTAACTACATAAAGACGATATTATTAGAGCGGAGAAAGGCAGCCGAAAGTTTTGCCTTTCAGCTCAGCAGCAGGGGTTTTTGATACTTTGATCTCAATCAATGCTAAATGTCTTTGTGAGATAGAGGGAGCAGCAGAAATTACCTTTGGCACCATGACTACATCAATTATTTAGTTCTTTTTCTTATAAATTAAAGTGTTCTTCAACTTTTACCCCAATTTTTTCTTTTTTTTTTTTTTTCCCTTCAGTTGATTGGGGAAAAAAAAAAGCGCTGACTGGAAGAAGTCTGGCTGTGAACATTAATAAAAATCCCACTGACCTTTCCCAGTCCTCGTCTGGAAGAGTCTCCTCTGGGGTGAGGAGATGGATTCATGCGAACAACAACAGCAAAAGGGTAGCTTGGGGTAATGTGTTGTTTAACCAAATGACTGCGTAGGTTGTTACTGCAAATTTGTCTATGTTTAGCCTAATTTCTTTTTTTTTTTGGTCTTTTCCAATATTGCTAGCATGAATGCAGCCAGAAGAATGGGACAACTGATGGAAACAAAAGGATTGCTTTAAGCATGATTTAAAGTGTTGGTGTTTATTAAAGTTCCTTCCATTGCTCCCAGCACAATGCAACAGAAGGAAAGTTTAGGAGCAAGAATAAGGCAGCCCTATCTTGGCTAACAATGAGAATAAATGCAGGTCTCCTAAGGCTTACAGTAGAGCTTGCAAAGAGCCAAACCACTGTACCTGGGGCTGCAGCAGGTGCCTGCGTGCTACATGGTGGATGCACTAACTGTCATTAAAGCCACTGGTGTCAGGTAATCCTACCTATATATAAGCTGTCACCAAATCCCATCCATATTTAAGTTGTCACCAAATCCTAACCATATGGAAGTTGTGTCCAGTCTTGTGTTAGTCTCCTATAGCCAATGGAGGGAATAAGCCATTTCCAAAGTTGATTCATCCCATCCTAAGCGGGGTGACCAACTGCTTCCCTGGGGACAGAGGGAATCCAGCACGATAGGACTAGAGGTGAGTGAGGATAATATACCTCAGTGCTTCTGCTGGATAACAACAAATGGGCAGATGTTTCAGGGGAATTTGTGCTCTTTCACTACTTCAGGGAAGAGACTAGGCTGATGGCCAGAAAGCAGAGCCAAGGGAGGAGGGTATTCCTGCAATCTTGGGGACAGCAGTTGGTGGCTGGGCTACAGTGCTGCGGTGTACCAGAGTGTGTTAGAAACCACTGGAACCAGAACCTCAGCTGGGAACACGAGCAGCAGGACCACGGAGATGCTGAGGAGCCAGCTTTACACCAAGGCTGAGCCCGATGCAGCTCAAGGATTTAAAATACTGTCCTTTGGCCAGAGAAATTTTTTGTGAGCAAGAAATAAAAAGAGGTCTTTGCAGAGATGTTGAAGCATGAACTATGGGAACTTCGATATATTTATATGTAGAACATGTTGGAGAACAACATAATTCTGTTTTCATGGTGATCAAAGTTTTGCAAGAAGGAGGACTTGAGACAGTGTGCTAAGCTGCTATGGCAACGTGAATTTTAAAAAGTAAACTGACTTGCAAGAGCTTATCTTTTTCTCTTTAGTGTGGTGCAGAACAGATCTGGTAACCTCTGCCCTAAAAAGGATCCTGTGAGGTGCTCACCTCTGCTTCAGGGCCAGGCGTATTGCAAAATGCATAAAATATATCCCTCGCGGCAAGGGGAAAATCACCCCAGTCACTGGATTTCTTCCTGCATGCCTGAGGTTCCTGCACCCCAAAAAGCCAAGTCACGATGACTCTTTCATAATATATTTATCGTAATTCAGATATTCAGATGTTGGGGTGAATGTACCACGAACAACTTCAGTTCGACTGGCATCCTATTCTGGGACCCGAGTAGGATGCAATGCGACGCAGCCCCTGCACAGAGGTGAATTCCACCCCCAGAGCACCGTCTCCAAGAGCATCGTGACGTGGGCTCGCCTTACGTCTCGGCTTTCAAGCCACCCTCGCAAAACGTAAAGGCAGCGGCGTCAGGAACATTTCTGACGGCTCCTTTCACAAGGGGATGCTGTGAAGAGCTGTCATGCTCTGAGTCAGCTGTTCTGCCATGGCTGGCATTTCGGGCAGGAAGAGTTATCCCAACCACGCCGCCTGCCAAAACCACACTGGGAATCTCATGGGAACAAGCCCTCTCCTGAGCCAGCTGGTACTTCCTGCTTTGGAGGCCTGATCCTGCTGGATGCTGAGCATTCTTTGTTCCATTTTTAAATTAACGAGACTTGAGCAATGCGCAGTCCAAGACTTCAGAGAAAAAAACAGGCCCTCGGTGGTTTCGGCACTTTGGGCGTCCGTCCCAGCTGGAGAGGAGAGAGTGAAATGTCAGACTTGAAGGGAGATTTGAGAGATGCCGATTGCCTGCAAAACAGACCTCTAATTCGGACGGTTTAATCGGGTTCGCCAAGCTGGCCGTACGCCTCTCCTTCCACCCTGCAAGCCAGGCGCGGCGCGGCGTGTACCCCAGCCCCGCGGCACAACCGCAGAGCAGCCCCAGCTGCCGTCGAGCAGCAGAGCCGGAGCAGGATTCGCCCCAAAGCTGGCAGCCCATGCCAGGATCCACCTCCTGCCCATCGCTCCAGCAAGAAGCTGAGGTTCAGGAGCGTGGGACTCGCTCCCATCCTATCCCAACAGTGTCCCCTTGAGGTTGCTGGCTGAGGCGGCCTGGGAAGAGCCCTCGTGGAGGTTTGGGGGAACCCCAGAAGATGCTCTTGCTTTTCAGGCTGGCCCACCACTGCAGAGCGAGCACGCAGACAAATCCCAGCAGCCGTGGGTCAGCCTGAGCCCCGGCAAAGGATGCTGGAGGAGCCCACCCTGACGTGGGGTGTGGGGGACCTCCACAGGTGAGAGTGGAGCACGTTGGAGAACCACGTGGCTAATTAAGCAGCTTCCTTCCAAGTTCCTTCCACCCAATATCCAAAGTCCGACCGTTGCGGCCCCTCCTGCAGCCCAGCAGCTCAGACCTGGAGCGCGAGGAGCTCTTCCAGCACCGACGAGCCGGAGCGGGGCCACGGCCGCTCCGTGGGTCCGTGCCAGCGGCGAGCCCTCGCAGCCGTGGGAGGCAGGAGAGCGGAGCCGCTGCAGCGAGGGCACGGGGCTTCCTCGCTGCTGCTGGAGTCTCCTTTCTTCTGTCAGCCAAGCAGCAGGGAGTTTTCTGAGAAACTGCCCACAGGGAGCGATCACTTTTTCCAGTCATTAACCTTACACATCCCTCACATTATCGGAATACCTTGGATGTCTAAGTTGCTGCAGTGAGCTAATTCTTCCAGGTGACTCCAGGCAGCGTTAAATGGGCTCCTGCACAGCGAGGGGATTTGAACTGTGAGAGCTGAAAGCGCTCCCGACTCCGGCACGCCAGGCCTCCAGCGGGGGCGAGATCCTCAGATGTCACCGTGCGAGCACAGCGCGGTGGCAGGAGCGATCCGGGGCCGCCGGAGCAGCGGTTTTCAACCTGCAGTCGGCAGGCACCCGGGGGGTCCGCGGGCGAAGGGAGGAAAGCGAGGCACGGCACTTGAGATGCACGACGTGGTGGACTGTCCCCCCCCCGGGGGAAAAAAAACTGTAGGAGTCCTCAAGTTGAAAGAGATTGGGGATGAAAAGCAGTGCCCTGAAGGGACAAATGTTGGGGAGCCCCAGTGCTGACCTCTGGGACACGTATGTACCTGTCTGTTTGGATGTCATTGCAGCGGGGTGTCCAAGCAGCCGGTTTTGGATCCTGAAGTCCTTCCTCTGGGTTAGAAGGTGAGCACGAGGCCAAGGAGCTATTTAATTCCTTGGCAAAGACGGGGAAATCTTCACAGTCTGTCCCCTAAGGAGCAGAACGGGTCACCGGAGAGCGTGAGCTTTCCGTCACCTGCCTGTGCACCACAGGAGAGCCAGCACAGCCGCATCCCCGTCCCCGCTCAGCAACCACCAAGCCATGCCTGCCGATGAAACGCTGATTGCCCCAGGTCACTGGAAATAAACCCAGTGGTATTTCTGCAAATATATCCCTCTGCGCCTCTTTGCGGCGAAGGAAGTGCCATCCCCTCGCTGGGGCCAGCACGGGTGAGATCAACCTCTTTGACGAGTTTTTCTTGGTGAGTCACCTCTTCCCTGTGGCTAGTGAACTGCACACAGCTACCAAGAGGTTCTCATGGCAGCCGGGTATTATATAGCACCGGTGATGTTGCTCTTGCTAAGCGCATAACAAATAAGAGCAGTGCCCGAGTTCATCGCGAACGCGTACGTTCTTCAGCTTGTGAAACTGGGACAAGGCGTGCGTCTTCCCCAGCAAGCTGAGGACGTGCGGAGCCGAGGCGGTGAGGATGCCAGCCTGGGGAGCCGGGGCTGAGTGCCCGGCCTGGCTCCATGCACGCCAGGAATGCTGAAGAGGCGGAAAGCACAGACGACCGGGTTCCACGTGACGGCGTTTGCCGTCTCCGTAGAGCGTGACCCACGTCGCAGCCCCAGACACACACTGCTGATCCGCGGCCGCTGTTGGCTTCTGGAGTAGAAGGCAAGGAGGGGCACAAGGGGAACCCCAAACCAATGAGAGAAATATTAATTGTAGAATAGCTCTGATAATATGTACATAATTTTAAATATATTATTAACTCTTACACATCACAATGTCTTCCTGACATGTTTCCTGCATTGTACATTACCAGTGTCCCATCAGGAGCGGCTGAGTAACAATATTAACAAAAACAATCGCTAAAGACACCATAATTGTCTCTCGGGAATAATAGGTGGCCACCACTAGTGACTGCCAGAGCAGAACCAGATCGTCCCGACAAAGCAAAGCCAGCAAGAGCAAACGTGCATTCATACAAAGAGAAGCACCACGGGCACCGTGGGGCAGCACTCTCCTGCTCAACCTTTCTGCTCCCCTGGGAAAGAGTCTTTGGAAACAGGAACAGCCTCTTGATTTTCCCAAACTGCCCTGTGATTAGAAGCGTCGTCCCAGACCTGGGGGAAATGGCAACCACTGAGGATGTCTGAGGACAGACTTTAAATCCCACTGTAGAAGTCAGCATGATGAACCACGTCAGCCACGCAGGCAAAGTTCCTTTTACAATTAGAAAGTACAAAATAGCAACATCAAAAGTCACAGGCCACATGGCCAAATTACAGAATAATGACCCACATCACACACATCTAGGAAACCCCTCCACACTTGAACAAAAAAACCATCTTCAAACACTGACATGACGTAAGGAAAGCAACGTTCTAACGCTCTTCATAACACCACAGTTAAAGACTGTGGCAATGCATCAATCTAAGTTTGGAGAGGCCCAAAACACAGATTTGTTTTGGATCTTCCCAGGTGTTGCTGAGGTGCAGTTCAAGTCATGGTTTCAAAACCCATCCTGGCACTGAGAGGCCACAAAAGGGAAACTGGAGCTAATGCAGAAGTGCTCTGGAGCCTTTGCTCTTCTCCTGCGCTGCTTGCTCTTTGGGATCATTTTTGGTTTGGATTAAGGAATGATGCTATGCCATACAGTATACAGCTTCTCATAAGGGGTTTACTTTATTTTCCCCAGCAATCAGCTGTCTCTTAATGAACTTGCCTTAAAATTAAAAAATTCTCATTAAGAGGTGGACCCAAGCTGGGGACACAAACATACTCCAATCTTGGCATTGAAGTCTGACTCCTACTCTGAAAAATGCCTGCAAGCTCTGCTCCAGCTGTGTTGTGTACAGTGTGCTGACACCTCATGGCCAAGCAAGTAATTCAGATAAGACATTTCCCAGGAGATATATATATATATATCACATAAATTCTCCATCTGCTATAAGGCAAGAAACGAGGTTCATTTATCAAGAAGTTTGTAATGAATAGATCTGAATATACCAAAGATAGGAGAGAAAACCAGTCCAGAAATGCTTCAAATTCTTGAATTACAAACAGATGGGTACGCCAGGATCCGCTATTCATAGCTGTGGTAGTCTGAGCTTCCTTGATGCTGAAGGATGGCTCTAATGCACTTCTTCAACAGCACGGCCCGTGTAGTGAACCATACGTGGCAAACCTTGTGGTCTCATGCCTGGAAAGAGGGCGTCCGTGTCGGGGCTGCTTGTTACCCAGCTCTCCCCTCCTCCGTGGGGTTCTCCCAAGGGCAGGTCACCTCCTTCGCAGAGTCCTTACGAGCTCGGTGGTGGTTGTCCTCTCCTTCCTCAGGGTCTATGGGGTAGATTCGGCTCTCCAAAGGAGCATCCATTTTTACTCGGAAGATGCTGTGTTGTGAAATAAAAACTCATCACGCATACAGCACTTTTTGATGTGCCCTCTGAGACAGCGAAGATGCAGCACAGAGTCTGGCTTTGCGTTTTCCACTGTTCAAACCCCAAATCCCAAAGCAAAACTCCCGGGCACAAGCCCACGGAGATAGAAAAGGAAGGAAATGTGCACTCCCACCCCCTCGAAGCAAAACTGCACAGCCAGAGCACAGAGCCAGGTGGAGAAGGAGCCCTCAGATTTGTGCTTTTGAATTTATAATGTGGACTCATCCACTTGGTCAGCAGCAGAGGTGGATTAAAAGAGGTTGAGGACACGTTACTCTTAGTGAGGGACGTGGCCAGGATTTGGTTTCGACAGTGACAGCCTCTCCAGGCAAAAAAATCCCCATTCTTACACGTCCTGCTCTGGATTGACAAATGTTTCGTGACTCTCCCTCAAGATTTCTCCTCCCTTGTTACTTCTGGGTCTCCTTTGCCTTTCAAATCATTAAACCAAACCTGAACCAACGCTTGAGAACAAACACAAACATACAAACGGTTTTCCAAATTCAAGGATCAAAAGTAAAACCTGGGGGCTTTATACCACGAACAGGAGGCGTAAGCGCAGCAGGGACGAACCGCCGGCACAGCCTCTTGCCCGTTTCTCATCAGAAAACACATCTAATACAGAAAGCAAGCGCAAGGAGCTAAGGGGAAGGAGATGCTTTTAGAGGCCTGGCCGTGATTTTGGGCAGGCAGCACAAATGCCAGTGGTGGTTTTTGGATGCAATTGCAGGAAAGGCAACCGAGGCTTGCAGGGGACATACGGGGTCCCTGCCCCAAAGTACCCCAACGCCTCGCTGTCTTTGCTGGTGCAAAGACCTCGAGCTTTGCCTCCAAAGCCAACGAAAATAACCGAATAGGACAAAGTTCTCCTGGCACGGGGCAACAAGGCCCCACGGCCCGTGAAAATGCTTGATGTGGGGGCAAAGATCTCCTCCCACTGGGCCGGGGCTGTCTCGGACAAGAGGGAGGCCATCTTCCCCAGGCTGCTCCGGCGCGTGGAAGCTCAGGACATGGGGCAGGAGGGGACGGGCAGCCCCGGTGCCCGGTGTCCCCACGGGGAGGAGAGGCCACATCCCTCGGGGTCCCGCTCCCTCTTAGCACCCACGGTGCTGTCTTAGGGCCACGCGGATGGGCGAGGGGCAGGAGAGGCTGGGTCAGGCCCGGGGGGTCGGCACGCCAGTGGCTGGCCTCCACGGGCTTCGTCAGGAGGAGAAGCCCTCTCCTCCTTTGGAGGAGAAAGGCCGGGTGCCGGCGGTGCTGCCAGGAGAGACAGGGCTCAGCCAAGCCTGGGACGGCGTCCCCCTCTCCAGCAGCTCCGTCCCTTTCCCTGCCCTCCCACAGCGGGAGAGCGGAGGTGTCGCAATCCGCCCATGGAAAGCAACAGGGTCGTCGCTACCAGCCTCGGCGGGTGCTGACAGATCCGGCCCCACACCCGCTGGGACGTTGTAGGAAACACCGGCTTGTCTCATTCCTTACAACGATTAGCTGCAGGCACGGAGGAGTCTGTTATCCCGAGAATGTGATCTTGGTTATGAGCGGCATAACCATGTCACACCCAAAGCACCAATGTGCTGGCTGCTGTGGTGGCCAAGAAACAGGACACTGAGCTGTAAAACCCTGATGACTGATCATACGAGAAGCCACATCTTGTGCTGAAGCCCCCAGTGTCCCTGGCTGGTGCTGTGAAGTCTCCAGCTCAGCTAATTCAGCCCTCAGGACAAGCCCAAGTACACAGATTCATCAGCAGAGGACGTGCTGCATGCCAGGGTCCACCCCCCCGCCGTTTCCCGAGGACTCACTCCCAGCAGAAATGAAATGCAGCTCAAGTGTCCGAAGAGAAGTGCTGAGAGCAGAGGCACATACAGAAATGCATGCACGCGTGGCAGAGAGATGACACAGCGAAGGAGGAACACACTGAGACAAGACAGAGAAGGATGAACTCGGTTCTTTTTTCATTTTCTACATTTATTTGATTAGACAGATGAATGCATGGAAGCGATGGCCAAGAAATGAAACAACATATTGCTCTGATTTCCAATGGAAGCAAACAACTTCTTGGCTGGCGCAAAGTGAAGTTCAGTTTGTACCATGGTCACACTTTGTACCAGGCGACCTTCCTCTTCAGGGACTGAACAGCAAGGGACCGAGGAGCGGTACACTGGGCCATGCCAGCTTATTCAGCCTCTAAGCAGAAGAGAGCCAGCTTCTGCCTGCAAGTGTAGGACTGGTGTTTCACAAGCACAGTGATTCCAGAGCATGCAGCATTAACCCATGTCGGGGGACAGCGAGGCAAAGCTGAGATGATGAAAAATCAGAGAAAGGAATGGATAGAGAAAACATGAAAAGCGAAGCTGCGGACAAAATAGAAGTAGAATCAGAGGGACTGACTGGAACACACAGATTTGTTATTTATTATTTATACCCCGACTTGATCTTCCACATGTTACTACATACTGGCAAGCCCAACATGCTCAGTGCTCCATGTTATACAAACTCTGAAGAGACTGTAGAGCTCATCGCATCCAAGTAGCTTTGGACCAACCCTGCCAAGTTCTCGAGTATCTTTCAGTGCTCTTATGTCAAGGTGGGTTGACAGTGCTCAGTACCTGACGTAAAAAAGCCTTGCGGTTTTAAGCAGAATTAACAAAAAAAATTACAGTCTGAGCCTGCTTACCCTTACAGCATTGCAAAATTTGCCATTGCTTCCACTGGGAATAAGAGCAGAGACTTAGCAAGCAGACCTTGACATCAGAGCAAAAGACTCATGTAACTTGGTTTCAATTCCTCTAAGAAGGTTTATCACCGTTAGGTTAACGCAGGTCATGAAAATCTCCCTAGCTCAGCAGCAAAGCGAAGGAGACTAGTTCTGCAGCGATACCAGATCGGACCACGTAGCCCTGATTCTGATAACACACACAGGGAGGGCAGGAATTGCTGTTCAAAGCTGGTCGGGACACAGCTATGGCCTGACTATCTCCCTGTTCACAAGGCACTGGTCTGCAGGCACCCTGGTACCTGAGGGCTCCCACCCACATCCAGCTTTCTCCAGCTCCCATTTCCTGTAAAATCATACCAGTAGAAAAAACAGATGAATAATATGAACTGGAGTGAAGAAGCTTCCTGGACCTCAGTGCTTCCCACCCAGTCCCTCTGCTTCCCCTAAATTTTAACTAATAAGGAAGCTTTTCTGCCCCCTCAATTCCCTTTACTGGACTTCGCAGGAATCTTCCCACTTCTGGTAATCATTGGCCTGGTCCAGACACGCTGGGGTTTCCCAGCAAAGCCTGGAATCTCCCTGACTCTTTAGCACTACCGTAGTATTTTAGGTTGCCTCATTCTAAAGAGCAAAAGAGACAGAGTAAATGAAAAAAAAACCAAAACAAACCACTACTTAAACTTGAAATCAGCACTTAACACCTCTACCCTGGTTCTTCCTTGCCTCTGGGGCTACAAGCCAGTGACAACTGGAACTACCTCCTGTTAGTTTTTCTTAACAATAGAAAATAGAAAAGCAGGAAAAAGACAAGACAAGAGGTAGGAAGGATTTGATAAGAGAAACACAAAGCCATGGCTGCATCTCGCAAGCCCTCCTGCAGGCTCTTGCGAGAGACGGCTCTCTACACCTGCACACCTAGCTCATCGTGAGTCACGGGGGGAGAGCAGAGCTTTCCAACGATCGTCTCCAACGTGCCGGGGGGGACTTGGGAGTGCCATTAAAATTCAAAGGGTCAACTAAACCTTCAGAAACGCTCATCCTACCGTTCTCACAAGCAGTCTACCCCGCTCTTCTGCCTGTGGCTCTGTTGCACGGGCTAGGAGGTGCAGGATACTTGAAGCGAGGGGTGCACTCCTCTCCGGGGGTGCCCAGGACGCACCCCTTGGGAGGGTGCACGTCCCCCGAGGGGCTGGAAGCACTCTGAGGTGGGCCACCTCGCCCTGCCCCCTGCGGGGTCATCCATCTCTGCTCCAAAGAAGGCTGATTTGAACCCAAAGGATTGGGATGGCAGAGCTTTACTCTGCCTTGTGCCATCCCACCTCCTGGAGGAGCAGGAGGCAGGGAGAAGCGGCCGGGCTGCCCAACCTCCGGGGGGAGCTCAGGGCAGCCATTCGGCGTCCCCCCCCTCCGAGGTGTGCGGGGAGGGAGCCGAGGCACTGCACCCCAAGTCCGTTACAGCCAGCGGCCTGACTCCGCCAGCACTCCCATGCCTGACATGCCTGGGAAGTGACATCTGCAGCTCCAGAAGCCAAGGCAACATGCAGGAAAAGCAGGCTCTTGGCAGAGCTGGCCTGGGAAACCTAAAGCAGCACTGACACCTTCAGGAAGGGGAGACGAAGCTCAACACCAGCCTCGGCTTGTCTTTTCCCTGCGCTTGTGCCCTGCGGGGCTCAGAGCCTACTTGGGAGGTTCCTTCGGGAGCTGGCTCCTGCGATCCAGCTTGCTCATGACCTGCGTGATGTCCACGGTCATGGCGGCTTCTTTGGCTTTGGCCTCTTCTTCCTGCTGCCTCAGGATGATGGGGCTGGGGCTGGAGCGGAGGTGACGGCGTCCGAATGGGAAATTGGAGCTGGGCAGAGAGTGAGAGAAAGAAGCAGGGCGTTACTGAAAAGTAGAAGGGCACCGAAAACTCACCCCTGGTAAGCAAATTTACCAGGAGGGCAAGCTCAGACATAGAGACGGATGTGCCACTGTCACCCGCACAACAACAAGGAAACACAAATGCGGACGAGGTGGTTTAAAGCAGGACTCAGTGTCACACATCAGCTACAGAACTGCTAAAAGTGTAAAGTCAGTCCTGTTCGTGGTCCTCGTGAGGGACTCCAGGGCCGGGAGATGACCAGTACATTACTCCTTTTCTTACAAGCATTTGCACGTAACTAACACTCAGTGTGAACCCAAACAACTGGCATCAGTGGAATTTTTTCTAGTGCCCTCAGTAAGATCAAGATAGGGACCAGTATGGGTGTTTCTGGTGTCTGTGATACCCCCAAAAAGCACCCACTACCTGCTTCAGCAAAGCCCTTACCAGCAGCAGTGGAAACAAGTATTAAGCCACCTCTGGATGAGGTACTGGCTCTTTAGCTTACCCAGGATGCTGAGTATTGTGCCTCTGGAACAGGCACTCAAAACCATGAAAGTAGTCACCAGGGGTCAACCAGCATCTGCCAGTGACCTTGTGATGTGTGGCTCAGGGAAAACCTAACCAAACCCTGGGCAAGTCAGCAGGAAGGTTTTTTCCACTGACTTGAAAAAGGCATTAGATGAAACAATAGTGTGAAAGTCCATGATTCCTCTTTCTTGCTTGCTAGGTTGACGAGTGGAAGAGGAACAGAGAAAGAAGCACACCACCCAGTCTGGCTCTGACCTTGCACGCTCAGCTTTAAGAAGCAACTGCAGTTCAAATGGCCTAAATTTGCTATGCAACCTTCATCTTGGTCTGGAGAAAGCCATTTCACGCCTGCCTCTTCTAAGGCCGTCAACCTTGTGCCAGCAGTCACTCACAAGTAAGATGCTGTTTGTTCCCATGTGGCTGCCTGTCACCTTCACTTTGCAGGGGCTAAGCGGCTCTGTCCAGGTAGGGCTGAGCAGAATCCATAGAGGACCCTGCAGTGGCTCTGTGTCTCCTCTGGCAGCCAATGTTTCGTGGGAGGGAGTTTTCCCATGGCCTGTACACAGTGCTCTCTCCTTCCAGGACAGGAGCCGTGATTAGTTCAACAATCACAGCCTTCCTAAACAGACCCAACAGACAAGGCAGCCAAGCAATCGTCAGGTCGATTCTGACTACACACAAGCCACTTCCAAAAGGCTCACAAATAAACAGCACAATCAGTCTCACAGCAAAGCATCTTCTTAGTGAAAAACTTTATTTAATTAAGTGAACATCTAAATCATAGTAATTTTGCTGCAGCTCAGGCTTTTTCTACCCTTGCTACAACAAGAAAAACAAAACCCACAATTACATCCAGTTTCACTTGCCTTTTTTTGACAGTCTCTTGTGGCACAACAGCCTTGCCTAGCATTTCCTTGTATACTGGAGACTTTAAATAGCGGCCATAGGAGTCCTACTAGGAAGAAAAAAGAGAAACTGGTAGTTATGGGCTGCAAACACCCTTATTAAAATCACCACCAAATACAGCTGCTCAGGAGCCAGGGAGGCTGGGAACTAGATAATCTCCCCCAGCAACCCAAGGGACTTTGCATCTTTCAGGCAAATGTAGCCATTTAAACGAACAGCCTTTCATCTTGGTGTAAAATTCCCAGGATTTTCCATCTCACAATAAAGCTTCCCAGGTAAGATCCAGACCAAAAGGTCTGAACCGAGCTTAGCCCAGGCCAGTGGAGTCTCACAGACATTGCAGGGTGAAGTGCTCATATTTCAGGAGCCGAACTTTTCAACAACTGGTGAAAATCAGTATAGTTCTGCTGCTTTCAGTGTCAATGTGCATTAGCTGCTGCTCTGGCCCACAACGCTCCTTCCTGCTATGTGTATTTTGTATCGCTCATAAGGAGGAGTTACAAGTTTTTGTAGTCACCATGATCTAATGAAAGCCACAACATATTGTGTGCTGACATCAGCCCGCAGCCTGCTGCATCAGTTAGACATAAAAAAAGGGTGTCCATCAACATAACCACAGAAAAATGTGTGAAAAAACTCAGTAAAACTTCAGATGGGCCATGTCTGGTTATGCTCTTGGTACTAAACTCATGCAGTTATATCACAATTACTGCTACCTTTCCCATCCACTGGTGAAATCCAGTTGGATACAAGCATCCCACCATAGGGATACCTGATGTGGCACACAGAGTGGTACTGAGTGAATTTAAAAGATTTGCTCAAGCTTTGAATGAGTTGGTGACCAAGCTGGCATTAGAAAGCAGGACTTCCAGCAGACACCTGACCTCCACACCTTGGGGACATGCTGCCTTAGAGGGAAGAAGCAGCAGCAAAATACAAAGGCCTGAACCAATGCTTGCTTAAGTCAGCAAATTCGAGGGATTTTCAAACAAAGGCCACTTGAAAGTGACAGCTGATAGCACACAAAGGCATGGAAAGGCCCAGAGAACTGGAATCCCCCTAAGGCTTTGGAAACAAATAACAAACCTTTTTCATCAGCATGTAAATGTGGGTCTGAGCAGCATCTAAAACATAACGATGAGGGTGCTTGAGGCCTTTGACTGTGATACCCATTGTTGTGCCATCAATGTTAATCCAGCGCCTTGCTCCTGGAGCCAGGAAGAGCCTGCAAGGAGGAGGAATCAACAGTGCCATTAACAACTGGAGAATTCCTGGAGATTCCTCTGTCTGTGCATGAAAGGAAAAGTCCCTTCAGCTCTCCACTACAATTTGCTGTCCTGATCTTGGGCAATCTCCTCTTCAACCATATGACATGCAGACACTTCCTCTTGCACTGTTAACACACAATATAAACCAAATTTTAGCCCACTGGAAGCAAAAAGGGTCTCTCCACTCTCCTCATGGCAGCCCCAAGATCTTTGCTATTCCACACCTGTACTTAAAATACATGCTAAGCCCTAAATGTAATAGTGGAGAACAGAGAGGAAAAGTAACTATATAACCAAAAAATACTTATGCTTTCATCTTCAAAAGCTCCTTTCCTACATGGGGACATAGGGCAGCCACATTTGATGACAGCGTACAAAAAAAAAGTCAGTCTCAGCAATAAATCATTTGGAGAATGACAACGTGTGGAAGAAGGTGATGTGACTTGTACAAAAAGTTTAAGAATGTAAAATTATCACACTCACTTGTAAATTTCTTCTGCTTTTTCTTTGACCTTGGATTGGTCTCCATACTTGAGATCCTCACAGGCTTCCCAGAAACTCAGATTCTCTCCTGCGTAATAAGGAGTCAGCAGTGAGGGAGACTGAGGAAAAAGCAATCCCATTTATTAACTCCTAAACTGAATTCGTTTGACTCGGTGTGTGTTGGCCCCAACTCAGACTCTCCGATTCTTACAGCCACCTTGAAAATCCCCTTGGGACTGAAAGAAGAAAACAGCTTTCCCCTGCTCTCTGCTCACTGACACCTGTAAGAGCTTGTGAATTCAGCCAGTTCCAGCTTGCCTGGGAGCCGTCCCCCTGCACAGGGAGTGCCCTGGACTGTATTTTGTGTCCTGTGCCACTAGATGGTATTGCATGCACTGGCTGCACAGCCATTGCCTCCAAAGTCATTTCTACTGCCTTTACTTTGTGACTTTGTCATTGTCTCAGCTCACAGCACCTACTGCAAAGGCATGGATTTCCAGCCCTGCTCTGTCTCAGCTGTGCAGCGAGCGTCCTGCTGTGTGGCCTAGGCAGGGACAAAGGTAGAGGCACAACGGACTCACCACTGAACTCCTTCTTCAGGAAGAGCTGGAAGTTCTGCCGACCTTTTGGGTCCCGCATCAGCTCACTGAAATTGAAGGCCCATCGCTCCACACGCATTCTGGTGGGGACTTCCACTCTGCACAGGTTGAAAACAAACAGCACTGCCAGTTTCATGTGGCCCATCTAATTAGCAGATTAATTAAAACCAAAATGCCCTTTGCTGGAATGCCAAGAGACTTCTCATTACAGCATTCTGGAAAACACAGAGTGCTGAGCTCCTAAAGTCAGCCCACTAAGTAAGCCGTAATTAAACAACTTGGTACACAGTGGAATGAGGATTTATCTCGGATTTATACTGCTCTCACAATGATGGCCCAGCTTTGCGAGCGGTTTGACTCAGTCCTGTTCTGGAGGAGGCACTGGTTGTTGCCCAAAGCTCTGCTTCTTGTAAAGGCATTCTGTGAAGGTATCCTTTGGGGCTGTCTAATGGGATATTATCACTCTAACAGGATTGCTGGTCTCAAATGACAACCAGTAATATGTTGTATACTTCAAGCCCAGAGATGCCACTGTATAATTAGCAAATACTATCTGAATGGAAAACCAAGGGAGACCTCAGAGAAGGGATGGACCGCCAGTATGTGCCTTCAACCCAAACACTCTCCAAAGAAAGCAGCCTGAGGTGTGTGGAAAGACCAAGGGTTAGTAGTTGAACCCTGAATTGCTACACCATCGGCAGCACCTGATTTAGCAAGGTTAACACTAAACCAAGTGCTGTACCTGGCATAACTGCTCATATTCCATTCCTGTGCTTGTAAAAGTGGACTTCACTCAGCCAAGAGCAGGATTAGGCCCATTCAGCAGGGGCTGAGTGCATACTCTCATCATCAGTTTAGCAACTTCTGTAATGTTAAGGAAAGCTCCACTTGAAGAAGAAAATGCTGGAAGTTCAGCACGGAGTATTCCCAAGAGACAGTTTCTTTAGCATGGCCAAGCTGTGTCAGAAAGGGAACGCTTCCCTGCTCACGATCAGAGACCAGATATCATGATGAAATCAATGGTTCCCTTTTCTGATTTCTATCAGCATAAAAGTCAGTGTAAACCACAAGCTGGCAAGACAATATAAATACATACAGTTTTGCATTGAGATCCCAGAACTCAGGGTCATCTGTTACCCACGGGTTGCTGGGGAGACATCCAGACAGGATGGGATCATTGGAGAGGAACTGCTCAGAGTACTTCACAAGCCTGCAAGTAAATCCAATAAAACCAAAATATTAATTTGCAAGCAGAATTGCAGCCAGCCCCTTTACAAACAAATAAATGGTTGTATAGACTATAGATATATTCAGAGGTGTAGCCCTACCAGCATGGGGATGTGGAATGTGGCCCCTGCCTTACTAGAAAAATTGATTCATTAGCTCAGTTAATCTTTTCCATTTCCCAAACAGTAATCTCCTGGTTGTCTTTCAAAGCAGTGATTTTGCCAGCTCAAGTGCGGGGAGATAGAAGACTCTCTTCCATCACCTTCTTTTGCCTCTTCATTTCAAGGAAGTGGGAATAAGCCCCCAAACGGCTTCCGTCTCCTTCTCCAGCCAACTGGCAAAGGCCTGATCCTGCACTGTTCTGTGCCACACATTACAGAGAGGAAAGGGCCAGAGAAGAGAAAAGCAGGTGCTGTATTCGCTCAGGGTGGGTTGTCCGCAGCCTTCCCATGGGATGTGGGAGAGCCCAGGGAGCTCCGTGAGAGGTGAGGGAGTGCTGAGGGCACATCCCGGCTTCTCCTTTCCTACGCTCACCTACCGCATGGCTCATTCCTCTGCAAATAACTCTGGGGGCTTGGCACAAAGCAAAAATGTCTCTATCCTAGCAGGAACCAGACAAACACTTCTCCTACCTTCTAAGTTGGCCAGACTTGTAATTACAACCGATTTCACTAATGTCCTGGAATTTTAGCTTTCTCCTCCCTTTTTCATTCTTGAAAAAATGATCTGGTTTCTGCATTTAAAATTCCTTCCAGGCCAAACTGCTTTCATGTGCTCAAAGCTGGGAGTGCACTGTCCAAGGGCCCATTGCTAACAGCCACCTTGGCATAGATCCTGCAATTATACAATGCTACTGCACAAAGCATACCACAGGTTTGGCACAGAAGTGCTCGATCCTATCTTCTCACTGGAAATGCCAAGGCATTCAGCACCTGCATAATTCACTCCAATCCATATATTCTAATCAAGCTACAAATCTAAACCTGTCAACTCAGGTAACGTTGCTCTGTCCTTTTAATGATTAGTGCTTTGAAGCACCTCCCAAATCAATGCCATGCTCTGATGCACGCACGCTATCTAGTTGCTGCTCACATCCTCATCAATAATAATTTGATTTGGACCCAACCTTGCAGCCGAGATGGAGATCCAAATTTCCTGAGGATTTTTTGATCTAGGTGATAGGCATTACCCCATCAGAAGACTAGAACTAGTGAGTGAAAAGCTCCATTGCCAAACACTTAAGCACCACAAAATTCCTGGAAGGTAGCCAGGTGTCCCCAGCTCCAGCTCAGTTTGGAAAATTGAGGCAGGAGAGTTTTAAGTGACCTGGGAGTCAGTGACAGATGAAATGAGTAGAACTGCTGGTGCCTTGCAAGTTGTGGTTCTCAGAAGACAGCACTGCTTCCCAGACTCTTCCTCCCATTTCATTCATCCACAACTGTCTTCTCCCAGGGAACAGGCCTGAGCACCTTGTTTATTTTAGATTCGATATGAATCTCTGGGTGGCAATGACTATGTAAAACAGACTGGTGGTATGGACTGCACCTCTAGGCAACTGGCCAGCACATAAGATTCCAGGTAAGAAATGCCTGTGGCAAACACGCTAATGGCTAATGCTAGAACTGGGAGCTTTGCGCTTAATCGGCTTCATCAAGAATCTGATCAGGAAACACTCCCCCTGAGAAGAGGAATTGCTAATTAATTGCTTGGACATTCATGGAGAGGCATGTGTTCCTTTGTAATACAGAATAACCAGAGACTTCCCCAGCTCTGCTGCCTTCTGATGAGCATCACCCTATGAGCAAGAAGACTCACTGGGGCTGAATCCAGCCCAGCAGGCTGGGGACCAGGGACAGGAGGGTCAGTCTGTCTCCGCTGGTTACTCATCCCACACAGGAACAGGCACAGGACTCACACACTGCTGCATCCTCACAAGGCAGCCTCCACGCAGCTGCCTTTCCAGACTGCAGAGCTGTGCTGAGTCCCAGGCATCACAGCCCAGCCCTGACCAGTCTGAACATCTCTTGATTTCAGAGGGAATGTCAACCAAGAGTCTGGAACTGCTCTGCAGACATTCATAGCAAAGCTCTCCTTAGCTCCAAGGGAGCCTCTTCATCATGATTGGGACTCTGATCCCACCTCTGCCTTGTGCCTCCTGGCCCAAGCAACACACAGCTCAGACAGCACAAACAACACTGCGTGTGGCCACCACATCGATTCCCCTGACTGAGTCACCAGCTGCCGGAACAGATAGCTGCATCATCTCATTCAGAGATAAGCGCTGAGGACTAATTAATGTGTGGACAGAAGGAAATCAGGACTTACCCTCCGAGAGAGACAGAAGATTTCACTCTTGACTTCACGATGGCCTGCTGACAGTACATGATCTGAGAGGGATCAGACATGTCCATGGTTAGGAGCATGGCAATGTGAAGACAAAGCTGTCTCTATCTGAACCTCAAACATGCCCTCTCCCAAGCAGTGAGGCTAACTACAACAGGGACTGCTTCTTCCCTAATTACTGGATGTCCAAGGAATTAGAGAATCCCTAAACTGTCTTAGTAAAATGGCTGTTTTCACTGAGCTTATTGTAAATGTCAGAAGAGCATTTTGCAATGTGCAAGTAATTAAAAAGCACTCCCCATGCTATATAAAAATTGGATAATAGCTACCATTCTAGGCACCTACAAATGCTCTGGATGATTTAGCATGTAATTATCATTGATCCTTGGCTGTCTCTACACTGGCGCCACTGGATGTATCTCCTATGACTTCCCCACCACTAATTTTGATCTATTAGATTTTAGCCCTGGTGTCTGTCCTTGCTTGAGCCTTCCCGTCACTGGGAGAGCTGCTGGCTGCCCGCAGTGGGAGGGGCAGAGGCAGGAAATCTCCCGAAAGCACATCGACCAAAAGCTCCATGGGGCAGAGACTCTGCCAGTCAAACCCAGGCGTTTTTAAAACTGCACATCCCCTGCAAAGGGGGCTTTGAGCCCCCATGCAACACTGATGTAAGCAATACATACAGGATGAACACCTAGAAGTGAGGCAAGGACCACTTACCTCTCTCCTATAAGATTCCATAGTTGTTTTCTGTAAAATAAAGAAACAAAACCCATTAAATTGGGGTGGGTGCTTTCCCTCGCCTTTTTTGAGACATGAAAACACCGTTGCAGGGCTGCCGTTGTGCAGCGCTCTCCAATTAATTCTCATTACAATTAAAATCAAACACAGCAGCTCAGCTAATCAGGGTATCATCAAAGCTAAGAGCATCCACACACCATAAATCGTTCCATTAGCTGTATTTACTGTTTAGCATCGCTTCTTCCATCACAGGCTGCCTGTATGCCTTCAATTAAGGGGTTATTCTAATGGAGCTAAAATAGATTCGTTTACGAGACACAGATTAGATCATTCAATATTAGCTAAAGGAGACAGGAACCAACACATCGCAAAATATAAACACCACAATTAAAAGCCTCAGAAGCAGTATCTGCTGTGCAAAGGGTGCTTACGTTGTGATTTGAATAACTCAGACTATGTTACATGTCATCCACAAATGAGCAAGGAATTGAAGGCAAGAAATTAACTGCAGGGTGTTTATTCACACAGCTTCCTTTGAAGCACAGTTACTTTGTGTGAAATAAACTTGAGGAGGGAGAAGGAAAGACAGGCTAAGTCAGGGATGCTCCCAGCAAGCCTTTAAAGGCTTATGCAGTGTTTCAGTTCTTCATCTCCCATTTTAGCCAACAAGATCTGCATCCCAGAATTATTCCATCAAACTAACCCTGTGGCGGACATGGGTCTGCAGAGTGCCTTGGTGAAGTGCAGTTTGTGAGCGATGAGGGATGAAGCAGCTGGTATCAAATGCCACAGGCAGCCTGCTTCTCCCACCTTCTCACCAGAGAACCTGCACCCTGAGCTGCCCCTGTTTTGGGAAAAGCAAGATGCTCTCCCAGGGCTGCTTTGTGAAGGGACCGTTGTGGGGACACTGGTGGAGATCTGCTTTTGCATTTTAACCATCGTCACTAGTCCTGCTCCGAAGGCAGAAACTATTCTCTATATGGAAGAAAAATATGCACATTTTGCTGAAACTTGGTTGGTTTTGGGAGGGCACACTCACCAGTTCAGCAGCAGGAGCCAGATATGCAGCAGATCAGCCAATCTGTACAGCACTACCACGAAGCCAGCTCATCTGATCCTAACACAAACCTAGCCTGGCCAGTGTACTACTAACAGAAATCCTCACTGTGGCATTGCAAGGGGAGGAAGCTTTTTCTGCTGGAAGTACCATGACCAGCTCTGAATGATTGCAGTGCACATAATCTCCGCAGGGACAAACAGGAAAGCAAACAGTAGCTGCACCAGCAGTGATGCTCTGCTGGCCACACACAAGGAACTGCGTGTGAGGGGGCAAGGGCTGACACATCAAGGGGGAGAAAAAGCTCTTGGACAACAGGATCGTTGGTCACAGGGCTGTACAGCGTCCCTTGCTGATTCAAAGGCTCCCGGGACATTTTATAAATGATGGAGGACGCATGGACTAAGGAACAGCTTTTCACCCTTCTCTGCTCTTAGCTGCATCCCTGATGCCAGGCCAGCTTCCACGTGGACACCATTTCTTTCCCCCATTTCTACAGTGTCATCATTGTTTCAGATAGACTGTAGAAATGGAAGGCAAAAAAACCTCACCTGCTTGTGCAGAGAAATTCGCTGCATTTACTGTCCTGGAAGTGTCCTCTCTAAAGAGCTTTGTTTCTTTTTCAGGCCAGCTATTTCCTGCACAACAGGAGTTCACTATCCCCTTGGGGAACCTGAGATACAAACCAGGCCCCATCAGATTTACAAGTGCCAGCTGAACTGTTCCATTTGATGGAACTTAGATGTGGCTAGAGCATTTACTTTAGGAAAATCAACACGTTAAAATCATTGGATGGTTTTAAAAGGCCCCTCATTTCTTCGTCTGTTTTGTCAAGTGGGTGCCTCAGACAGGCCTGGTGCAGTGGGGCGAGGAGAGGTGGATGCTGGCATAGTGGCTTGAAGGCAGCTCACGTGGTAGTAAAGTTGTGTTACCTTCTACAGGGGTCTTAGAGGCAGGCAGCACACCACACACACACGAGACAAACAGCTGGTGGGAAAAAGAAAAAGAACACAGTAAGTTAAATGTTATATAGAGCAAGAAAGGCGCAAATTAAAATGCCATCACAACTGAAAAATTGTATGTGGGTGAGTAAAAATCAAAGCTAATGCCATGTCTGCAAACAAGGAAAGATTTTTGTTTTAAAGCGCATCCTACACCCAGGATCCCCTCCTGCCACAGCCTGAGCGTGTAGGTCATCCCTCTGGAGAGCTGGTCCTGGGAAAACCAGGGGGGGCTTTGGTGGGGTGCTCCAGGGTGGGGAGGGACTTGTCAAGGCTCACACAGAAAAGGGGGCTATGGCATGAGAAGGAAAGAGCATCACTGAGTAATGGCACACACTGAACTGGAGAAGAACCAAAGAGGAGCCCAGCACTGAACAACCTATTGAGGGCTGCAGGTGCTGGCTGTGCTCAGCCCTTTCCAGTTCTCAAATTCACAGTAACTGGGAAGGATCTCAGCTATTACACCCCAGAGCTGCACATCATTTCATTTCCCTTTCTCCCACAGTGCTCCCACAACCAGTTTCCAGCTTTGCTGCTCGTACAAGGGATGCTGAATACTCCCCATGTCCTATTGAGCACTGCCAGTTGTCCCCACCATCCTACCCATCCTTACCCCCTGCTACTGACAGCATCAATGCCAAAGTGCCCACCCATCCACCCTCCCTCATTTGGAGGGAAATAATATTTGGAACAAAAGAGTCATTTCTTATAATGAGATTAATTTTGCAATGCCCTTAACGACTGACTTATCGCAATTACCGCAGATAAGCTCCCCAGCCCTGCAGGTTTCAAATCAAAATGGCAATTAGTGAAAGACCTCAGTCTGTCTCGGGCGAGTGCCGCGTGCTGTTAAACATCCTCCTCCCTGAGACACACAGCAGCACTTGGACACCCTGCACAGCCTCGTCGCATCCCGCTGCCGCCAGCTGAGCGCTCCCCATGCACGCAGGCAGCAGCTGCAAAGCTCAGCTGGGAGCCAGCCAGGACCTGCTCAAGAGCCCTGTATCTGGAGCCGATCCACACGGCTGAAGCCAAGAGCTCCTACAAGAGCTGGGACATCTGCTAATTTCCAGCTAACCATTCGCATGGACCTCCTCTGCTCTCCGTGTGGGTCTTCCTGACCACATTGTGGAGATAATGGTCATTATGTTTTTGCCTGTCTGGCCACCATTCAGTGTTTACAGAGGCCATAAACAGCTGGACAACAGCTTTTGTGTGTGTGCCCAGATGGAGCTTGGAGTGAAGAACAAGCAAGGCCACTGTTACCCAGAGCTCATTTGGGGCCAGGGCACTGCAAATCATGCCCGCACTCTGCCTTGAATGCCACAGTGCTCTCTGTCCATGCACACAGCTTGGCAAGCTGCGAGGACAACCACAGGGATCCTGCGCTGAGCACCAGCCACCGAGCACGGGGCAGTGCCAGCGCAGCTCAGCCTCCCTCCAGATCTCACTTTCTGGCAGCCAGAGCAAAAACCTGTGGGCATGGCCTCTCTGACACTGCAATAGCAAACATCACTCCGCCATGCACACAGCTCTGTTTCTGCACACATGAACACCTCTTCTCGGGTGCAGATGTGAGCCTTTCCCTTCATGCAGCCAGCTGGGAGCCCTGCATACCAGAGGCGAATTCTGAGTCTAGCATAAGATCATCTCAACACGCATCGCCACTGTGCTGGTGCTTCCAGCCCAACATCTGGAAATCAGATCTGTAACAGTCCATATGCCTGGTTTCATTCAAATTGCTGGTTTTCCTCTATCTTGTTTATTTGCTTCTGACTCTGTTGCTTCAAAAGATGTGACGGATGCAGCAGAAGTTACATGTTTATCAGGCAGCAAAACTGACAGAGACTTATGAAATGAAAAGCCAGCAATGACTACGATGATCTGTGGCTGATTTGATGCATACAACAAGCCAGGACATTTCATTCAGTAGTCCCTGAGCGCAGCTATATTTGGCTAAGCTAAAGCACCTTTCAGAAAGACTCTCAGAAGGCGGCAAAAGCTGAGTGTGTACCTGCAGGCGAGTCAGTGGGCTCTGGCAGTTGCCTGGTAACTCACTGAGCAGTGAGGCTCGATCAAGTCTGAGACCTGGGTAACAAAAGGCTAAAGCATCCCTTAATTAGCTCTTCAATGGATGGCTACTTCTGCCTTACTCCTCCTGCCTGACTACAACTCCTAACTCATAACCGGGAGGGATGCCCATGGGTCAGTAAAAAAAGTCCCTTTCAAAGGAGTGCAAGCACCTGTTTATCCCCAGAGGACTCTATCAGTTAGGGAGGGAGCAGCCCGCCAAAGGGTCTGAGGCAAGTGAGAGAGAGATGTTCATGCCAGTATCAGCTTCAAAGAAGTCACTCTGATGTCAGAAATTAATTATCACCAGGAATATTTTCTTTCTCAGCTGTCAAGATAAAAGACAACTAATTGGCCAACAAAGTGAAGTTAGACTGAGCGGGAACAGAGACACAAATCAAATAAATGGCCACTGGATTCACGCACTCATTTTCTGCTCTCACCATTTCACCTATGTCAGAGCCAGAGGCCGAGCCCACAGAAAACATCAATAAAACCCTGCATTGCCTTCAGCAGGGGTAAGATATGGCCAAAAAAGTACAGTCTGGCTCAGCATTTACCAGCAGAGCTTGGGCCATCCTTTCTGCTCATCAAGGGCTGTTGAGCCACAGGTGTTTGTGAGAGCAGCCCGCAGGAATAAAAAAAAAACAGCTGCTATTCCAAAGGTGGCTCTGTGTGGGCTTCTGGCTGTCTCATGTATTGTCAATCGCTCTTTCAAAAGCAAAAAGAGAAGCAAGAAGAACCTTCCCTCTTCTGCTGAGCCTCCAGAGAGGAGGCACAGCTCAGCGACCAGCTTAAAGGAGAAAGGCAGTGAAGTTACCCCAAAGCTGGCGTCCTTTGGCTCACGCCCTGCTCAGTCTCCACTGGCGGGGGGAACTGACCACCTCTCATGTTCAGGGTGGGAACTGAACAGGGATCCATCAGCTCATTTCCTCTGTGCTACCAAGCAGCTGGCAGATGGCTATGGGCTTTCAGACTGCTTGCAAACCTAAAAACTCCTTCCATGTCAGCTGTAAAACTGTGGGTGAGAAGTTTGCTTACTCCTCTTTTCTATCCCTCTCCCTTTCCACCACTCCTTTTCTCTTAAAAATAAATAAATAAATAAATAAATAAAGGCTGTCAGCAGCTGCTACTTACAGCAAGAAAAAATAAAATACACCCCAACCCTACATTTTGCTCATTTTCAGTCTCTATAGCAACAGAACGCAGTTGGCCAAAGCAATTATCCTGCCTCTGGCTGTTGAGATGTTTAAAGGCTGTTACAAAAATAAGAAGTTGTGGGAATACAGTGAGTGTGATCGCAGTAACATTTGCATTTAATTGCCCAGAGACACTTTGACTTCAGTTCCAAATGAACACTGTTAAGTGCACAAACACAGGATCACTTAAAAGGACTGATGGGGAAAGAGAAGAGCAGCTCCAGCTCGTCATCCACTGACTGCATTTGTCTTATTGTGGACTCTGAACCAGTCCCACCCAGTTACAGCCTCCACAGTCTCAGTTCATTAATTGTGTTTCTTTATGGTCTAGCTATACATTATGCGTTTTTAGGCAACATTTTGTCTCCTATCTACCACACCAACTTCTTCATCTCCTTACCCTTTTGGCAGTATTCTGTCATTTTATTTTAAACCTGGATCTTTCCTCTAATCCTTTACACCCTACAACCCCACACAGTTCATTCAGCACTAATAAAAAGGCAGCAATGAGCATCTGGAGATAGAGGATTCCTTAATTCAGTTTCACCAGCAAAGAAAACATGTCCTGTAGCTAAGACCTCGCACTAACTGGTGTGGCAAGAAAGCTGACAAAGTATTTTCAAGCCAAAAGAAGCTGCCAAAGCTTATTTTGAGGGCCCCACCCCCAGGACAATGAGACAGCTTCAACCTCTGGCCTGTTTGGCTGTCACAGCTGAGCTGACTCGCTCAGCCTGTGGTGCCCAAAAAAAGACATTCCCAGGGACATTGTCTGCATCCTCCCCAAAAAATTCAGTAGGTGGGAAAAAAAAAAAAACCAACAAACCAACTGTCTCACCTGGTTTACCTTATTTTCATTGGGATCCGTTGCGCGGTCTAATCCATACTCGAGGACGTTTAGCATGCCGGGCTGTTATGAACAAGAAACGTCAATAGCTTTGTAACTCATTTGTTTTAAAGTCTGTGGTTCACACAAATGCACGAGGAGACCCCTGAACCCTGAAAGGCTCCACTGCCAGCACCTCCTGGCCAGCGGTGCCCTGGGGGAGCTCTGCCCCCTGAATCTGGGAATGCTCCCCTCTGAGCATCGGTGCTGCAGTCGGACCTCCCTCCCCTGCACCTTTGAGACCAACCAAGGAGAAAGGTGGTGTGGGCTCAGGGCAGGCCTGGGCTGACCTCTGCCCTGATGGGAAGCAACAGGGTGCACAGCCCAGAGGCCACGACCATGGCCATGCCCTCAGCCCGTGGAAGTTTGTCCCAGGTGGCTGCAGGGAGGGCACCACTGAGCCACTAAAACCACACACCATCATACTCTACTTACAGGAGTTCGGTTCACAAGCCAGTAGGCTCTCTCCTGGCAGTCCAGAGCGTACCTGTCTGCCTTCTTCCGCTCCTTCCCTGCCCTGCAAAGCCAAGAACAGGATTTGACTCTACCAGGGGAATTCATGAATTTTGCTCTCCTAAAACCACTGGGATAAGAAAGGGGGCACACCTCCAGTCTCCATTGACCCCCTTGGGTCCCAGCCTGACTGCGTGATGCTCTGATGCAGCCTCCTCACCACACCTTACCCCGGCTAATTCTGGGCTGCAGATCATGCTGTTCACGTGGCCACACATGACTGCAGCTTTTGAGAAATCATCGTCTTCCTGAGCTCAGCTGGGAGCAGACACATCCTCTTTTGATTAGACAGACAGCCCTTTGGTAGTTTTATGCTAACAACCCGCTACTTGCGGTCAGTCCTGCTGCCTCATGTTTATCCATCTCCGATGTCCCCAGGCAGTATCTGAAGACTGCCACGGAGAGATACATCCCGGACACGTCTCATCCCTGTCTCATAATAAAGGGGGGCATTTCTCACAGAAATGATTTGGAAATGGTACCAAGCAGTGTTCCCAGGCACTAAAACCCAAATCACCTCTACTATTAAATAGAAGAGGGACTAGCATGGTTTGGGCTTGGACCAACTAATTCTTTCCCAGACATGTCCTGGGCACAATTTGGGACTTAGCATGGGCAGGGAAGCATTCCCAAAAGGCTGTTTGCATGTGGCCACCCTGCTGTGGTTAACAGGGTGGATGCGGGCTGTTCTGCACCAGTCTGCCCCAGCATCATCATTAAACAGCCTCAGATGTGTTTAATCTACTAGTTCAGACACAGTCTCGGTATCTAACTTTAAAACTGCATTTGGCATCTCTTAGCCCAAGTCTGACCTCAATTTACAAGAACAACAGTCTCGCGTTTAATGAGACAGTTATCTGATGAGCTGTATTCTGACGACTTGGCTGCCATCCCAGCGAAGACAGAAATGCTGCTGAACAGCAGAGGCAGTGCCTGCCGTGCTGGGAGGTAAAAAAGGTAAGAGGAATCCACAGACGTAGGAAAGATCCTATCTCCAGAGGAGTAACCCCATCTCACGTTCACTAACTTTCCTGGGAATTTGAAGGATTCAGCTCCTAAAATCAAGTCATTTTGGCTAGGTGCCTAAGTATGCACTTCAGAGTTTTCTCCAGAAGTCCCTGCTGGGAACATTTACTGCTTCTTGATTCAGGCCATTCAGTTCAGCCGTGAGACATGTGCAAGCAAGAATTGAACCAGACTAATAACAGGTCCTAAATTCAGTAGCCTGATCCACAAATGCTCATGGACAACTCTGAGATAAAAGAAGCTGTCTCTAATGAGGGCTTGCAAGCTGCAGCATCAGACCCTGGCTTCTTCAGGGAGTCACATCAGGTGCAAAATCTAAACCTCCCTTTGCACACTTACGCATGTGCAAAAACCATTTGCAGATAGGCATGTGGATGTATTGGGGGGAAAGGCACCCAGCCCCACCTGTGTTCTCACAAACCACACCAATTCCACATTTTTGGCGGACAAATGCCAGGCGGGGAGAGAAACGCAGGTGCAGCAGGCAAGGGTGAGGCTTTGCAAGTGCGCATCCAGTCATTTGAAAACGACTGAAATCCTTCGCTCACAAAGTGCAAAGTGAACAAAGTTTACTTGTTAAATGGAGGAACCCCAAGCTGATATGAAAGGCAGGTTTGTTTCACAATCTTGAGGGGCACTTGCAAGTTATTTTAAAGCTGCAGTGTATGTTTTCAAACTGCAATTTAACTGTGTACCAAGACAGTGAAGCCCTGCCTCCTCGTACCCTCCCCGATGATGCAAATAAGGGAACGCAAGTCAACTCACTTATACTGCTCTTTGGCCTGCATAATAACAAAATCCCACTTGTAGTTTATTTTTTGATTGAGCATGTTGTAATGTTCCTGGAATAAAAATAAAAAAGCAGTTAGTGTGAAAATTCTGGACAAGGCACTCCCATGCTAGGGTTTTCTTGACTCTCCATAGCTCAACTAGGCCAGGCTGGCAACCAAGCCAAGAAATCTGGATTGTTCTGAACGTAATTACATGAATTGCAACAGTTCAAAAATACCACTGCAAGGAGAGCAATTATCCCTGCTAAAATTATCACTGACTTCAGAGTATTTTCCTGTACTGGCCATTTTTTCAGTTCTAAAATTTTGGCTTTTGACACTGCTGGAGTAACACCTCATGGAATTGAAGAGGTGACTTTGCCATGCTCCATTCATTAGCAACAGAGGGCTAAAGCTATAGCAAACAAGGGGTTTGCAATGGAACAAGAACAGCATCTCCTTACCTTTTCATATTCTTCTAAAATCCCTTTCCTCTTAATGTTCTTCTTTGCTAGGTAAATTGCTGTGGAGGGAGAAGCAAATAAGCAGTCAGCTATACTTAGACCAACAAATTCAAGAATAATTAAACATTTCCCCAGATGACAAACACAGAAATCTTCGTCTGTTACAATATCTTCCCAGGCATGAGCTCCAAGCTCACAAAAGCTCACTGAAGAAAAATGAATTTGGTGCTTTCACTTTGTCGCTGATACATCGTGAGCCAGTGCCCAGGCTGGGAGCAGCCACGCAGAACAGGCGGTGCGTGCCTTCTGCCAGCATTCACTCCTCCTTTAGGAACTCAGCCAGGGTTTCACAGGTGAAAGGATACTGGACCAAATCTTTAAGATGTTGAGTTTCTTCAGAATTTGACCTCCGAGTTTTCTAAACACAGGTCAGTGTTTTCCTCCAAGTTCTATTAAAAACATTCCAATCTAAAATGGTTTTTTTTATTTCCCCAGAAGATCTACAGCATAATGTAGATAAAAGCCACAGAAGACAATCTTGGTATAAACAAATCAGTCTGCGAACTGCACAGCCCACAGGAGCAAACCAAGCTGATCAGCCCAAGTTTCATGATGAGCCCTATAATAAAAAGCATTATAAAGGCAACAAATGATTGATATGGAAAGAGCCATCAGGAGATATTGGAAGCCACTGTGCATTATATAAAGAAAGAACCATCTCTCAATGCAGGGCTTGATCCAAATCTATGGGAAGACAGTCTTGGGCTCAGATCCAGGAATACACTTAACTACTCAGGGAAATCTAACCTTGTTTTTAAAGTCTTCCCTACCCAGCAGAGTATTTTAGATGTGTTCCAGTCTGATGGATCTTAGCGGAACGTAAGAGAAGCTTAAGCACTTTCTCTCATCAAGGCCACCACAAGGTGGTCACATCCAGACCATTCCCTCAATTCAGCATTACTGAGAATTATTCACAAAATAGCATGGAAGAAAATGCAAGGGCTGGTCATCGCATGTGGACACACAGCAGAAAAAGATGAACAGCAAACACGGTGCAGGACTGCGTGCACAAACACGTGGGCTTGCACTACGCCTCCTAAACATGTACAATGCTATCACTTACCATAGTCCGTGTCATCAGCAGGCCAGCTCTGCGCCGGCCAGAAATAGGGGGTCTGCAGAAAAACAAGCCTTTCATTAGTGCACGGTAGCCTTGAACTCATGCCAAGAGGCATGCAGCACCACCCCCACTGGAGGGAGAGGAAAGTTCTCCTCTGCTATACTCAGAGCATCAGCTTGCACGGTGGTACAGGCCAGCTACATCAGAACAATCAAGGTCAGCAGACCACCAATATCAAACCCACTCCTGCTCTGGAATCGGTTAATATGTCCAACCTCTCACTGCTGCCTGAGCGTTCAGACTGATGCTGGAGCCTGATATGGTACCACGTGGGAACCAGACTCCTCATTCAAAGTACCAACGAGGGTACCCTAATTTCCCATCGTAGTGGAAACAGTTCAACCATGAACGCTGATAACATCCCGTTATTACCGTGCTTTTTGTATATTCATTATTCAGTCTCCCCAGATCATTCTACTTTCAAACAGCGATTCCATTTGCTACTTTAAGACCTGGAAAGGAACACACATTTGGAAGAAAGCACAGCTATTTTGAAGTTGAACAAGTATGCTAATTTAGTTGAAGGAAGTATCACAGTTTCCCTGTAAACAAAGAACTGGGGGAACTGGCCTGAGTCTTCTCTGTGGATCCCTTCCTCCCTCCTGCACACTGAACGACTAGCACAGCTACACAGCATGGCCTCACGGCTACAGCTCATGGGGAACTGTCCCAGCTGCCTGTTTTTAAAACTAGTGCTGAACTCCTTCTCAGTGGCTATAGAGAAGATGCAACTCACTTGAAACCTGTACAGGCTGCCATCTGTCCTAAGAGTGAGATTCTTTGGCTCCTGAAGAGGGTAGATGTATCCATATTTGACAAACAGGTCTCCCAGGTGCAGTGCCTCTGAAAACGGAGAAGGCAGATGTTTTGATTGCACAGAAACACTGAAGTAGAATTTAAAAGTGAGCTGCTACTCAGGAGAGAAGAATTCATCTAAAAAGCTTTGTCTATAGAGACCATAAAATTTTACAACTCAAAGCTGAAAAAGCCTCCATTTTTACATTTCTGCCCACCTTCCTCAGTGATCTGCAAGCGCTGGAGAATCCACTGCAATATATCGTTACCTGTAAAGCAAAGAAAATGTCAGGTGCTTGAAATCAGGAGTGTGCCAAAATCCATGGGTGAAAATGAGACCTCTCCAGTCCTCACCCCTCACTGTGCTCTGGATCCCACCAAGTGCACAGACCCCTTCTTGCAAACATGCTTTCAAATGCACCACGCAAGAGAAGCGGAGATAAAATGCACTGCTGGTCTCTCACTGGCCATGCTGTCGTTCAGGCTTTCTCCCGACCAAGCAGGCATCAGTCCCTGGCAGAGGGAGCCCGAGGCAGGCAGTGACCTCAGGACGGGACAGCGTGAGTGTGCAGAAGCACACGTGGTCTGAGCAACACTGAAAGTTCTCATCATTGGCTTAGAAAGGACTTCAGCAATGCAACAGCTTCCACACCCAGGGAAGGTGAAGTGCCCCTTGTTTTGCACCATCTTGTCTTGAAAGATTCACTGCAAAGTATCTCCAGATTCACAGAGCACAGTCCTGTCTTAGTTTTAGTAAGAGACCAGTAACTGGTCCTCTTGAGTCCTTTAAGAAATACAACTTTCAGTGCAAAAGGAATGCCTGAGTCTCAGATCTAAGCTGTAGTGGCAACAGGACTTATCAAAGGGAAACAAGATTTCTGCATTCACAAACACTTCATCTCTCCCAGTTCTTTTGTTCGAGTGTGATCAGTCACACCCATAGTCAGCACATACCTCCAGCAGCTTATGTTCTGGGGGGAAAATTTCATGAACCTCCTTCCATTTAAACAGGGCAAAAATGCACTCATTCCCTGATCAATTATTGGTCTTTTCCTCCAAATGTCCCCCAGGATTGCAGATTGAGGTGTTGACCTTTCTTGACATTGCAGTGATGACTTAACTTTCTAATAGGGGCTCAGAGCTCTTATCCTACTGCCTGCTTCCTGAAATAGATGAAATTAAAGGATTATCTCATCACTCACTTCTAGACAGCTCTCTCTGTAAGCATTTTCCCCCAAAGGTGCACTTTTAAGATGGAGGTTTATTTGCCTTTTCTGTTGTGAGCCATTTTACTGACACTGAATTTAACTAGTTCACTTCCTGCACGTGAAGAGCCAAGCCCTCTTCAGTGGATCTGTGTCCACCGCTCTAATGCCTTCACCATTCCTTCACTAAACATGAGTCAGTCTCTTTTGCAACACCCAGAAGCCAATCAGTATAAATGCAACTTGTGCAGCACTAAAAATATCATAGTTTAGAGTGATGACTATCACACAAGGAGACTGGAACTCACTTGCCTATCAGAAGTTGACTGCAATTTATGACTTATGCGAGAGGGAACTTGTGGCCATTCTGGTTAAGGAACCAGAATAAAGTAGACAGCACGCAAAGAGGATGAGCATCAACTGACATCTTCCCTCTACATCATCTAGCCATGGACTTTTAGGAAGTGGTATTTTACATTGGTCAGACATCAAGAGAAGTACTTGTTCCCCCTGCACTTAATCTAGGTGGTACATCATCTTCAGTACAGGGGAATCTTTTCTGCAGTGCTGCTTTAACTGTTCACTAACAGCTAGGGGAAGCAAGGCCATCTCCTTTGCAAATGCAAAGCACTCCACCAAATTCAGCTGCATAATAGCTATGTAAGCCAGGATATGGTTTGTACTGTAATGCACAGAGAGTGCTGCTGAGAACAAGCTTCAGATGTTGTCCAAGTCCTCCCTACCCTTTCACTGACTGACTGTACCCATGGGCAAGCGACTTCACCTCAGTGCCTCTGCTTCCTCATTTAAAAAAAAAAATTGGGGCAAACAACACACAGGGCCTACCAGGCTTTGCAAATACAGTGGGGAAAACTTAATCTATTTGGCTAAGTTGTCTCCCAAGTTGCCTGGAGCAAGCTCACTGGTTTCAGTGGGAGTTTTTGTTCTGAATTTCAAAGTGCTGCAGAAAGACCAAAGCAGGAGGAGGAAACTTCGGTACAGTATGTGTGAATATTTATAGTGAAGGATCCCTCACAAGAGCTTTTGTGGAGGCTTGGAGAACAGGGAAGCAGAGGTACTGATAGTGCCCTGTGAAAGGACTTAGCAGGCAGGCACAAAGGAGACTGCAATAAGAGCTGTCTCTAATGTCATACGTGACACAGCACAGCTCCCCATGTGTTTGTTCTTCAGCCCACTTGAAGGAGGAAAAGCTGTCATTTAGAGGCAGAGAAGTGGGTTGAATATTTTGTTCTTTTCCTGCATACTGAAGAAAAATTATTATTAGCAGAAAACATCAAAAGGGACACTAATTGTTTATTGCTCATTTCTGAAGCACCATCTTTCAATCTGACTCCAGGCTGCCTATTTTAATCGGATTTTAATATTTATCTTTATTTGTGATCCAGCCTCACTGGGAATATGACAGGTCTGGAGGATGAAGCACCTACTCACCTCTACACTAAGAGAAAGCAAAGTCACTTGAGTTAAACTCATGAGAGCTACAAGCGCGTGATTATCAATCTTTGTGTCTCATGCAAAGAGCTAGGACTGAAATGAGACACAAGTGAGAATGAGATAAAGGAAGCAGGTATGTCTCAAAGGATGTACAGCAAATATTTATTGGGAACACAGGCTCCAGTATGCAGCCAGGCAGTGGTAACCCTGGGGTGGCCATGGGGTCCACGCACACCTTTTTTTTGATGAACTTCTTTCGCCCAGTCCCTTTCCCCGGTGAAGCTCTTACCTCCCACAGCATGTGGGATGTTTGTGATCATCACCTTCTGTGTCTGCGTCTTGATGCCCGTGTCTGGATTCTGCATCTCCATCATAAGCGCTTCAATCTGCAAAGCATGGCAGGGATGGGATGTATTACAGGAGTGGACAGGAGGGAGCCCCAGGACCACCACAGCTCTGGGCAGCATCCCAGAGAGGTGTGCAGTGGTGTGCCACAGGAATGGATGCAACAGTCCTTTCCGAACCTCCGCTTGCCATTAGAGATGCCACCTCCAAACCATGTCAGCTCTCACGCTGACTCGCAGTGTCACTCCCTCCTACAGAAGACACATGCACAGCCAGGGTTAGCAGATGAGGGACAGGACGTAACCACTCCATGAGAGCTGAACTAAAAAAAAAAATAACAATAATAATAAAAAAAAATCTCTGCTACCCATAAATGCTCTTCTCTGGCTCAGTGGACAATAAGAAAGAAAAAAGGGGAGGAAATAAAATCTGTGCTTCTATTACACAAATACACCAGCTGTGCACAGACTTGTAGGCATTGCACCACGCACCAAGAAAATAAGCAATATTTTGCCTGGAGACCAAACAGCAAAGGTTGTGTTTCTGGTCTGCAGATAATAACCAGACAGGACTTTAGGAGAGCAACAGGAAAAGCACACCAGTTTGCTCCGGGGCTGAGCAAGAAGTTCAAACCCGGGGGAGATGAGAACGGTCCATCCTTTGAGAAAGCACAGCCACCACCTGAGCCAAGGCTTTGAAAAGCTGCCCAAGGACCGATTACAGCAGGGAACAGAATTTACATGTGGGAAAGCAGACTGCAAACGCTGGAAGAGCCCAGCTTGTAGGATGGAGGTGTACAAGGGACTCTCCAGCTGTTCCTGGGGACTGCTGCACCCACCCACCTGGGGTCTCAGCCCCGTCTGTGGGCAGCAAAGCTCAGTCACCCCAGGGACAGGGCAGAGACACACCATCCGGAGCAACTCACCCTCCTATCCTGCAGCATCTCCCGCCTTTGATTCCTGAGAGATGCTGATGACTCGTTTGTAACAGATCATGTTACGGAGGATGAGTCTCACCCTCAGGGCCAGACTTCTTTTATTTCTGGTTCCCAATTATCTTTTTTTTTTTTTTTTTTTTAAAAGATGAAGATTTGCAAAGGTATTTTCCTCCTCTTATATTTGACTTCCTACTAGCAACATCCCAAAAGCAGAAGAGCCTCCTGCTTGCACTTCGGATCCTCTCCTTAGGCGGGTGGAGTTGGGGCACACTCCTCATCTCCTCATTTTAGATTATCTGTGTGCTGTGAGAGCATTGGCTTTGTGGAAGATGTTCTTCTTTTTGTCTTCTGCTTCCAGAGATATTAAATCAAAACTGGTCCAACAGGACCAATTTGGTCTCTCTGCACATTCATTTAGGGTGAGGCTGTAGCTTTTTAGCTAGGATTAGAGGATTTAACGAGTGTGACTTGATGACACTCACGCATAATGAAGGGTATTGTCTTCACAGGCACCACAGTGACTTTGGTCCTACGTCTTGCCAAGTTCAGTGAGGATTTAAGCCTGTAGTGACAGGATGCACTCTGAGCTTGACAGTAAAAATGGATTTTCAAGTGTTTTTAAAGGCAGTGTCAAATTAATACTAAAACAGAGAACACTGGTAAAATTTCACACAAATATTTGTATAAATACTTACATAATTTTTTTTTTAAATACCAAAACCAGACCCAAAGCAATGGAATATGAAGACTTTTTTAGACCTTTTAACTGAACCCCCAATTTTGGCCTCAGCAGGTTCAAGGTTGGGCATGGAGAGATGCCAGTGTAGCTGTGTGAGATGACGCAAGGCAGGATGATCCAGCAGGCAGGGCACTAATTTAGGACACTCAGATTCAGTTCCCTCTAAGCAAACACTGGTATCTTGGGGAAGTCGCTTACTCTCTCTGTAACTACATGTCTGCTCTGCAGACAGCACTTCTTCAGCACGCAGGGATACTGGGGGTAAACATAGCTCTGCTCATCACCATTGTACCACAGTGCCGTGATCACCGGGCAGGTCCCACCAAGCTCGAGCAGGACTTGTTCCCTGCAAGCAGTACAGCACACCCTGCCCCAGTGTGGGGCTGCCATTTGCTCCCCGGTGGGCTCAAGATGGGTTTTTACCAGCTGAGAGGGAGGAATTGGCTCAGAAACCCACTGCCTCCCAGCACAGCATGTTCCCTTTCTTCAACCAGCAAAGAGCTCCAGACTCTTGTCGTGTTCATAACCTGCCGTGCTCCCTCTCGTCACTGGAGAAATAATATATATTAAAAAGAAACAAGCGAGATGAGCCAGGGAGCTGCTGTTGGGGGGGTGCCTGCTGCTCTGGCTGCAAACCATGCACTTTGCTGATCAAAACTCAGCCTGTCTCTTCCTCTTCTCCTAAGGGAACACTGCTGATTATGGGTTGCTGGCAATCAGGAGTTGCTATCAGCACCAGCCTGCCGGCAAGAGGCCAGGAGGACTGGTTAAAATACAGTGGGAACATTTACTTGCTTTGCTAAGGGCTCTAGCACATTGTGTCATGCTTTCAGCCAGGGAAGTGCTGTCTGGTTTGAATTTTGTAGAGCCAGAAGCCACTTCCTGATGCTGGTTGATGGGTGGAGATGCATGCAGAGGTAAATATCAGCAGGAGGACTGCTAAAGGAGCCAGGCTCTGGGATGAGCTCACCTCAAGCACAGAACCACCATGAGGCACAAGCCCCACTGAGGTCTCCCTTCAGATCACCTGGAAACTCTGCACAGAGGTGACCTCCCCTGAAAGCCACAGAGGAGACAACAGGAAAACTGTCTGCCCCCATCTGATTGCAAGTCACCAGACTCACTGAGTGCAAAGCAAAACTCAAGTTCATAAATGATAAGAAAAAGCATCACTGCATTTCAAGAGCACATGGGAAGCCCCAGGGAGGGTGACGGTCCTCTCTGCAAATGATCAGCAATTGATGGGTTGCCCAGGGTTCTGGAGAAGGAGGATGGATCCAGCATGGATGCTTTCCCACAGGAGGGAGCAGCGGGGGCAGATGGCCACTGATGGATTGCTTGGGCAAGTTACCCCAGGTGTGTTTCTCACCTTTGTTTCTCTGAGTTTTACCCTTTGGGCACCTGCCAGCACCCCCAGGTCAGGGTATCTGCACCGCAGAAGCATCAGGCTCCAGCTGCTGAGACTCTGACATGCAACAGCAAAACACTTCCAAGGGGAGGAGTTCAGCCCCTCTCAGCATCGACCCAGACAGAGGCATCTTTGCTTCAGATGTAAGAAAGAAAAATTTTCCCAGCAGGCTCCAGCTCACAGCTGAGTGCCCACTCCTGGTGCTATAATTAAACATCTGCTGCTTTCTCCATCATGAGTATTTGCCCAGTTCTAGCCCCCCTCACTGCCTGGTACTGTTTGCAAAGATCATCCATCCCTGCTCTGATCTCCAAGGTAGCAACACAGTCCTTCATCACAACTCTGGCCTCAGAAGGCTAATTCAGTTATTTTCTAGGTCTACAGCTAACAATCCTGTTCTGCACATTCACGGATGATCAGAAAAAAGAAGAAATGAAAAAAAAAAAAAAATCAATTGCTGACCACCTAAAACTTCCTGCTTTTTCTTAATTAAAGCCGAGAGCAGGAGGCCTGTTCCCACCCAGTACACAGCAATCCTGGGCCCAAAGGAAGCAAATCTGTGAATTGGGATGGCAGGGCTATAGCTGGCTCTTTCCACATGCTCCCTCTTCCCTCACTGTGCTGCCATCACTTCGGCCAAGCCTCCTACTTAAACCCACATCGCAACAAAACCAAACCGAAGCACAGTCCCGCCTGGCTGAGCGCACCACCTCTCACCAGGGCTGCTCAGAGCATGTTGCGCTCGGCGTGATGCGCCACAGAAATGTGTAGCACCTGCATCTCCCTGCCTGGGACAGGGAAAGGGAGGATGGGATGAGGCTGAGCTTAGCCTAAGGCTCAGCTTTGGCCATGTCCAGGACCTTCACTTAAACAGAGAGCAGGAGTCCGATGGATAGCTCCTTTCAGCAAAAACACAATTCAGATGCTCACACACCTCGAGCAAGGCCCAGGCAGATGACGGCCAGCAGCTGCTGGAGAATCAAAGCCAGGCTGGAGAAGTCCCCGGCCATGCTGCGGACCCCAGGCCAATCCCTCCCCAGTTGCAGCACTGCCTCAGGAGGAGCCATCGGGGACCAGAGGAAGGAGGAGGCAGAGGAAAACGGCAAGCGGCATCCATCAGCCCTACCCACGAGCTATGAGTCACAATGCAGCTTATGTAGCACAGCAAGGAAAAATACACAGCCCAGCAGCCGCTAGAGAGTACAACCCTGCCCGGCGCTGCCTCCTGCTTTGCCAGCTGATGCCCAACGGAGGCCAGATCCGGGCTGCTGGGGCAGACATAGGTACCAACAGCTTGAGCTGATTCAAGTTCTCCCAGAATCTGGCCAAGCGCACACAGTCAAAACACATTCAGAGGCTTCCTCCCTGTCCCAAGAGACTTTTGTGCCAATATTCTTCCTATCAAGACAGTTTAGGAGGGGAAGAAAATAGAATAAAACAACCTAAGCATTAGTCATGAGTATTTCATGGACTAGCAGGCGTTGCAGGGCCTTGGAGGGGGCTCTCCGATTCCCCCATGGTTCAGCCATGAAGACTAAGCTCTACATCCAGTCCGAGTCATGCAGAGCAGCCTCACAGCAAGTACACAGCACTGCCCACTGCCCCCAAAGCAAGCCCCTTTCCTCTCCCCCTGTCCGATGGCAGGATTGCTGCAGTCACAGGCTGCCTGCTGGAGAACCAGCGCACAGAGATGCATCGTAGCTGCAAAGGCACAACAGGGCCAGCAGCCTGACAGCACAGCAGGAATCCCTCCATGCAGCCAGACCGAACCCACGGTTACAGCCTATGTGCCAGCTGGTGGCAAAGCTTGGGCACAGACTTAAGCAATTAAGAAAGCTTCTCTCTAGGATCTTAGCTCCTCTTGCACCTAAGCCTGCAAGGTGCTTGCTGGATGCATGCTGAGCATCCTCAGCTCCCACCACAGGGAACCGGTAAAGGTGCTCGGTATTTCAGGGCAGCTCTGAGGATGCGGCCATCCACATACAGACCACACTGCCATGTAACAGCTGAGGCTCCATACACAGCTTCCCCAAGGTCTGGAAAAAATAGAGGAGGAATGAAAGCAGAGATGAGAGCCAAAGCCTTTTTCCGGGAGCTTCCTTTCCTAGTGCTAACAGGTCTGAGACTTGCAAAGTGCTGTAATTAATCAAACCCTCTCGTTCCTCACAGTGGGAGTGGCACATGCTCAGTAACAGCAGTTCACTGTATTTTAACAGATCTTCCCACCTGAGGAACTCGGAGCACTTTGCAAAGATTGCTATGCTCCTACAGAGCAGCTAAAGCACAATTGCTGGCGGTTGTTCTCTCAAAGCACACAGCTTCTCCTCTCCACCCCCGCACGCGACTCCACGGAGTATTACGCAGTGCAGAATTTGGCCCAGAGTATTTCCTTTGGCAGGGTTCCCCAGTCAAATTTACCTTGGAAGGCACAGCACCAAAGAAAATACCTTTTTTACTTCCTCCAGCATAAAAAGTATGGTATTTGTATTGCTAGGCTCATACCTTAGCACTGAATAGCCCCAAAATTCCCCCCTTTTCCCCCGAGAATCCTCCTTAGGTTGTGGGCGTTGCAGGAGAGCTAACTACAACTCAAACTGTCTGGCTGTACTTGTCACTGGAAATTCAGTTAATTCCACTCAACAGGATAAGCCACAGGCAGGAGAGGTGGGTGGGAGAAAAGCTAGCTTAACACTCTGCTTTTTAAAATCTGCAGATACCAGTTATACTAAAGCTGGCTACACTTTTGAATGAATGCTACAGAAAAAAAAACATCAAATGCTTTACAAAATTACGCATCACATCCAAAAGCGTAGGTGTACATCTTACCACTCTTTCAACTGTTTCTCGTCACAAATACGCTCGTTTCTGAAAAAGTGGAAAGAAGCAGAGAACAGACAGTTGGCCATGATACATCCTCCGAAAGTGGACATCAGCTGGAAGCACTGGGAACGCACACGCTGGACCAACTGTGGCCCAGAGCTCAACTGAGTGGCCTGGCACCGCAGATGATGGGTTTGCCCCTGGGAATGACACAGTTTTGCAGGTCTTTGGGAAAAAAGATGGGAGAGGGAGAAAATGTGTCAGGAGAATAATTCAGCTGAGGCTAAGCTACAAAAATAAACAAAATTACTGCTTTATTTCCTCCATGACTTCAGCACACATCGCTCCTCAGCCCCCCAGCTGGAACCCCAGAGCCAGCTGGGATCCACAGGGCTCTGCAACAGGTCATGGCTCCAAATCCCCGCGGATGGGGCTGTCACCCCTCGGACTCCACACACCCAGAGGGGCCCCGAGGAGCCTTGGCCGGGCAGGATGCTATGAACACGGGTGTCCCCCTCGCCCGGAGCACCGGGCAGCGCATCACCCCGCCCGGACGCGGTCCCGACGTGGCGGCGGGTGCTGATGCCCACAACGGTGCGGCTGTCTCCCGGCGCTGCTCAGCCCTCACCTTTTTCAGGAAGGCCATCCGCGGCCGGTGGCGCTGCCCCTGGTCGAGCCGTGTGACGGTCATGGTGCCGGGCCGGGCAGCGCGGTGCAGCGGGCGGAGCGGGCTGGCGGAGCGGGCTGGCGGAGCGGCGACCCCGGCCGAACGCACCTCGCTACGGCCACCCGCCTCCTCTCCCTGCCGAGGGCGGCGCCCGTGCTGCGCGTCGCAGCCAATCAGCACCCGCCGCCCCACGCTTATTTACATGAAGGGGTGGGGCGGCGCCGCTGCCGTGTTGGGGCGCTAGCGGGAGCCCGCTCGGCCGGGGGCTGGGGCGGGGCCGGGGGCGGGGCCTGAGCAGGCGCGGAAGGAGGCGGGGCCTGAGCAGGCGCGGAAGGAGGCGGGGCCATGGCCGGGTGCAGGGGAGGGGGCTGATGGAGGTCCGACGTGGTTCTGGAAGGTGCTGGGTGTCTGCAGCCGCCCGTGTGAGGCGAGCTTGGTAGTCACGCTAGGAACGGTCCTTACGAAAGGAGGGGGTTTGGGCAGAGCAGGTGGCGTTAGGGAGGGGGAGGCAGGAGGTGGCGAAGCCCCCGCTCACCGCTCGTTCCTCTGGAGAGGGGCGAATCCCTCCCCGAAGCACTCCTAGCGTGGAGCCAGGGTAAAACGAGGGCGCCTAAGACCAAGCTGTTGCTACTTGGGTGTGCAAGAGGTAGGCAGTGCTTCGGGAATCTGCTCCTTGGATGCCACCAGCCTTGGTCAGCTCAGCTGTGGATGCAGGAGCCAGCCGGGTGTTTTTTGGGCGGTCGGTGGCTTTGCCATGTGGGGAAATTGTGACTAACGGTGACCAGAGGAAGACCACGGGGTTACAGAGTGCTTCCTCACGATGGAACTGTCTCATGCCAGCGGGTGGGGGAACAGTACCTGACTGGCAGCGCTGGAAACCAAGAGCTCTGTTTTTCTGTTTTGTTCAGAAAAGGGTGGAATTTCCTCCTGCTGCTCAGGGCTTGGCCTGCCAGCACAGCCGGGCAGGAGGAGAGGGCCAGGTCCTCACTTGGGCAGAATCGAGTTGTGCCAGGGCTTGTAGGAGGCATTCCCAGGAATTCCTGCCAGCCACGGTGTGGGTGCGTTGCTTTTTGCACGTCGCGCAACTACGCATGGTGTGTGCCTACCTCCCCACACACCGCACAGAGAACATGCATGCATGGGAGTGTGTGCTCACACCTCGGTGTGCACAGAGTGCCATGAGTACCCGTACTGAGCAGGCGCTCGCACCACGCTCTCCGTGAGCAGATCCCACCCAACGCTGCCAGCATGCTCCCCTGTGTCCCTTGGACACACGGGCACGGGTCATGCAGGCACTTTTATACCTCATCCACGTGCATGTCACACAGGGAGCGCCCCACACTTCCCACTCACGTGCATAGCTGTTTCTTGGGACAGTGCCTTCCCCACCACGGTGTTTGTGACTGTTCTGACGTTACCATCTGTGGTTCGCACGCTTGAGGAAAGCACGTTGGCTCTGAACTTGGAGCAGAGCGCTTTTTCCATTCATAGTAATACCCTGAAGGCACAGGCTGCTTTCCCAGTTGCTTTGCTGCCCTCATGGAAGTGTTTTATCTCTGTTCTTTTACAGTATCTGTGCAAGCCAGTGCTTTGGAAGGCCTTTCTCCTGTGTCTGCTCAGTCATTCCCATGTGAAATCCCCCCCATGAGTCACAGCAGCTGCTGGATCAGACACTCCTTACTTCCCAGAAAGCTTTTCCACCATTCTCTGCTCCATGCTGCTAGGTGACTAAACAATTACAAGTAACCTCTGTCATTCCACATGCTAGTATCAAAGTTATCATACCTCATGCTTCAAGGCATCAGCTGATGGCCAAAAGGAGCAGGAGGAGAGTTCTTCACGCGTTTGCAGTGTCTCATAATTCAAGTGTTGAGGTGCTGTTTGGTTCTTCAAAACCAAGCTCAGACCCTGGTGGCCCTCTGAAATGGCAAAGGTGACACAAACTCCAGCAGCATGGACGGTCCTGGAGGCAAACAGCAGGAGAGAGGGAATTCAGAGTGGAGTCAGAGGAAGCAAGGGAAAGGACAGCGAAGGCATGCAGGCGTTTTGGCGATGCTAGCTAACGAAAGTGATTCCGTCTCTGAGGCAGACAGATATTGGCAGGGGAATGGGATCTCTGTACACGTAAGTAATTATTTTAGACATAATATCAGGGTAAATAGCACACAAAAGGATGTAGCTCAGTTTCTTGGCTTGGTAGGCAAACCGGGAAAACTTGTTATAAACTACAAGTGGTTCCTCTGAACAGCTATTTTCCTTCCCCCTCCTGGGTGGTGGAGGGACTCGGAAGTACTCTAGGTGAGGTGCAAACACAGGCCTAAGTAAAGGATCATTCACCACCAACTGCATGTGCCCCACATACTTAGAGGAATAAAAATGGTCATTTCATCCTGACATACTGACTTTAAAAGTTCCACTGAGGAATACAGGTGTTTTATTCATGAGAAGCATTTGAAAATTGGGTCTACAAATGAATTCAGAAAGAACAAAATTTCCTTGCAGGAGATCCAGGAGAAATAGCTCTGAAGAGCTTAAGCTGAGGTGTGAGCTCTTCAACCTTGCTGAGCTCCAAAGCTCCTGGTAATTTAAAATCCTGCTGATCCACCACAGGCATCCCCTCATAGATCAGGTGTGGATTTTTTTCTATTTCTAGTCTTCTCTGACAAGCTAAAATAAAGCCTATGGATATTTCTCTCTCCATTACAAAGCTACTTCGTGTCTTTGCTATAGAAGATGTCCAGTGTAAATTCCGCTTTGTTAACATCTGTAAATGACCCAAAACACCAAACACAAGATCAGAGATGAACTGCATTTCACCTGCTGCCCAGGTGAACTACCCCAGCAGTTAATGCGCTACAGCAGATCTGCCACGTGAAGCACGAGGCATTTAAATCAGATTATACAAGCTTGTAAAGGGCAGACGCTCCTGGGCCTCTAATCACAAAACCTGCCCTTGTGGAAAGCAAACAATTCTACAGTCCCTGACAGAGTCTGGCCATTTTACGTGTGAATTTGTTGGTCAAGAAAGCAAGGGACTCGAATGGTGGGGGAGAGCAGCAGAGAGCACCAGCAGCAGCTGTGCAGACTCCCTGCTGATTTCTGGTTCCACAAGTTAGTCCTGGCCTTTTTGCACCCCAAATAATGATGAGGTTTCCTGGGGAGTCCACTTTACCTCCCAGTGCCTGCTTTCTACAGTAAATGCAGTGCTATTTATGTAACTGCATATTACCTAAGTTTACGTGGACGTTCACACCCCGCACAGGAGGTACATGACGCTATAGTGAAAATACACTTGTGGTCAATGCATTACAGCACAACAGTGCACGCCTGTGTGCTCTCCAGAGCCCACAGATCTCTCTCAGCCTGCACCCGAGGCCGCAGAGTGTGTCCCAGCCAGGGAAAGGTCTGGTGACAGTCAAATTTTGTCCCTCTGTTCTCCTTGTGAAGCCCCCATAAGCTGTGATCATTCTCAACGGACCTGCTCACAATTCTCAACGGTTTCTCTTGTGGAAAGCACTGCAGAGGGAATCCCCCCTTTTTTTAAAGATCACATTTCCTACGTGGTTGGCCCATCTTCACACATCAGAAGTTGAATCATGCAACACAAAAGGCATGTGGTGAGTAAACTACCTTTCTATCTAAGGAAACTGGGGACAGCCCTGAGGGGAAGGAAGGGGTAACGTAAGCGAAGCAATGAGAATGGTACTGCAAGCGTGGCAAAGCAGAGGCTGAATTTCAGTACATGGTTCCTTCCAGGAAGATTTGAAAGCAGTTTACCAAAAAAAACCAAAAAATATAGTGCAAACTGTGGCATAGAGAGAGACATGACTTAATTTCAGGTCTCCCAGGAAGGCAATAGTTAAAGCAGTATCTCCAGAGTCCATTGTCCTGTCTGGTAGGGCATGAGCACTTCAAAATGAGAAGCTTCCTTAGCAGCCACATGGGAAGAGCTGTGAGCACGAATGGGCAGCATTTGCTTCCCGTCACTCCTGGACTTTCCAGGGACAGGAAAGCTAAGGAAAGAAGTGGCAAAGAGGAAGGAAAAAAGCAAAACGGAGAAAGACCTTATGCACCCTGCCTTAGAAATGAAGCCTCGCTGCTGGGGCAAGAGGATGCAGCTGGGTTAACACCTGACCCAGGACTGAGCTATTTGGCTTCCTCTGCTGAGCTGGATGACGCTGAGCCCACTTCAGTGTCCTCTCCAGGGAACACCGTCATCCTCAGTGCAGGAACAGCCCTTCCCGCTCTGCAGCATGGTGAAAGTCGTGCCCCTGTGCCAGGAGATTGGGAGTGGTGTACACCTCGGAGGTTTTGGAGGACTTGGCAGCCACTGGGAACATGAAGGGTAGAGGAGGTAGGGCAGCACTGGGTGGAGGCCAAGGACTACCCAAGACTTAGTTGATTTGGGCAGCTGGAAATGTGGAATGACAGTATTTGAGAATGAGGAGACAAATTTCAGAGAGAGGGGTGGCAGGAGGGGCAGGGACCTGCGGCGAGAGGGACAGCAGGAAGCAGATGCCTGGAGCGTGATGGTTATGCTGGGCAGCTGGAGGGAAAGGCCAGAGCAAAGGGAGGCTTTAGCAAAGTCACCAAGTAGGCGAGTTCGTTGGGGAAAGCAAAGTGAAAGGAGGAAAAAGAGGAGAGACAAGGGCAAAACTGAGACTACCGGGGAGACGAATGAGAGACAGAAGCCACCTTGAAAGGAAGCACAGGTAGCCCTAGGCAACACCTGTCTGTCCTGAAGCAGTTTTGGCCTCTGGTGAGGGATGCCCCAGGTTAGGAAGGTGATACTGCTGTTGGCAGACACCAGAAAACAGCTTTTACTCTTCATTCATTCATTCATTCATTCATCCTTTATTGTCACAGCCACGTTTTAGGTGCATCTCACTGCTGGCCTGGAAGGCAAGGACTCATTATGCCACCCTTGCACAAGCTGGGCTGTTTCTTATCTCCTCTACTGCACAACTATGATTTTCTTAATCTGCCTCTACTGCTTACAGCATATGTTTTTTTGGTTATACTTCACTGGTAGGTGTTAATTAGCTTCTCAAAAAGTAGGCAACAAATACTGTTTCTATGTTTTGTTCTTGGCTTGTTTTTAACTCTTTCCTTCACTAACAGGCAATAAATGTTCACTCTCCCTTAGCAAGAACATTAAACTTTTTGAAGGAAAGCACAAGTGCTGTTGCCAGTTTCACTTTGCAGACAAGAAGCACAAAAGGAGAAACATTCGTAGGATTTTCATTCACTGAAAACTACTTAACTCCAAGAGGAATTGTAGAACCTCAGGAGTCTTCTGCATTTCTGAAGGTGAGATGAGAGCTGTGTCAAACCAGCAAAGATCACTTAGTTTTAAAATTGGGACTAGAGCTCAGGACTGACTGGCTTCCATGTCGGTACCAAGACCACCAGGATGTGCTTCTTGGATGCCTATATATCCTGCTCTCCTACAAGAAATGGGTTTTTTTGTAAGGCCATATGGAATAATTAAAGTGGAATTTATCTCCATGTGGGGCCATCCCCTGATTAAGGAATGAACACTGATACTCATGGTGTATTTTGATGAAGGAGGTCCTTCCAGTTGGGGCAGTGTCATTTCCTTGCGCTAAACTCATCTCACAGTTTCCTCAGTCACTTCTTCCTTTTCGTAACTTAAGATTATTGTTAGGAAAAGCAGAGAAACATTGAAAGAAAAAGTCAGCAGGTATCAAAGTTAAGATGAGAGATAAACATTTAATGTAATCTTTACATATGTGCTTGCTTCTGTATGATTTCTGTACTATAGTCCATAAATAGCCATGTCGGAAAAGCATGACACGGATGTATGTGCTTTCAACCGAGTTACACCACATGTGCACGTGTGCTTGCTTTTCAGTCGGATGTATTTTATCTCCATCCTTAAGCCTACAGGATGTAACCAATGTGTCAGTGAGCAGGTGTGAGACCACAGACTTGCTGATCTGACCAACATGCACAATGTAAGGCTTCTCTGGGTAGTTTTGAAAAATTGCATCAATAAGCAAAGTAATACAAAATGTTACTACATCTTTCTGCCTTTCATCTTATGGACCACATCTTCAGTCAGTGTATTTCTGTGCAGGCAGCAGTTGCATCACCTTGCACTATGCTGGTGTAATTTTTTTTAACTGGTAAGTTAACTTTTTGCACAAATGACAAACAGAACAATTGTGCTCAGGGATGGGTTACACGAAGAGTGGGATTTTAAATCCTTGCATGTCCCTCAGCCTATTACTTGCCATACCCCTCAGATGCAGGGTTGCCAACTTTCAGGAAAGTTTTACTATTAAGCACTTGAAAATACTGTCTTTGTTTCTTTTAACTTAGTAACGGATAAAAAGTTCCACTCGCTTTTTATCACTCTGCCTGCGTACAGCCCCCGCGTGAGGCCCAGAACCGGTGTGTTTGTTCAGCCCGGTGCCGTATCCCAGCAGTACTGGAAAGCTCAGAAGACCAAAGAGGAAGTACGTGCCAAATTGTTCAAAGCGTTTTAACGAAACTATTTTCTTTTTGTACCGAGAACAAAAACTGCTTAGGTGGCAAGCTTCATCCTGCCCCCCCCCCCCGACCGTGGGCTGACCTCCCCGGGCCGCTCGCCTGTCAGCTTCCCTGCAGCGGGGCCGCGGCAGAGGTGCCGCCGCCGGGACCGGCTGAGCCTGGGCCTCATTTCCCCCTCACACGAACGCACACTTCGCTTCGGTTACGGCTGCGAACGCGGCCCCGCCGGTAACGGAGCCAAGGGCGGCCGCCGCCTCCCGCCATTTCCTGTGAGGCGCCGCTCGTGGGCGGGGCTCCCGCCAAGGGCGGGCGTCAGCCGCTCTCACGTGACACCCCCCCCCTCCCCTCCAAGGGCGGACCGCAGAGGGGGAAAAGGGGAGGGGGGGGGGGGAATGGGCGCGTCACGTGACGCGGGCCGCGGCTGCCGGCGGGCAGCGGCGCCCCGCCGTCACGTGAGCGGGCGTGTGAGGCGGGAGGGAGGGCGTCACACGGCAGGGTGGGGCGGGGCGCCGGGCGCGCATGCGCGGGCAGAGAGCGGGCTGGTGCGGGCCGGGCCGGGCGGCCGCTCCCCTCGCTGGCAGTGCTCGCTAAGATGGCGGACTTCCTGCCGTCGCGCTCCGTGCTGTCGGGCTGCTTCCCCGGCTGCCTGCTCACCAGCGGCGAGGCCGAGCAGCAGCGCAAGTCCAAGGAGATCGACAAGTGCCTCAACCGCGAGAAGACGTACGTGAAGCGCCTCGTCAAGATCCTGCTGCTGGGCGCGGGCGAGAGCGGCAAGTCCACCTTCCTCAAGCAGATGCGGATCATCCACGGGCAGGACTGGGACCGGGCGGCCCGCGAGGAGTTCCGCGCCACCATCTACAGCAACGTGATCAAGGGTGGGTGAGCGGCGGCGGCGGCGGGGCCGACCGGCCGGCCCCCCGAGACACCGGGCCGGGCCGGCCCGCCCGGGGAGGGGGGGGGGGGGGGGGCGGCGGCGGCCGCCGCCTCAGGTCGGTGTGTGTGGGGGTTGCCGTCGGGCCGGTGAGAGCCGCGGGGTCGGTGCCTCCTCCCGCACGGTCGGCGCTTTCGTTTCGGGCGCCTCACCCTTCCTCCCGCCGAGGAGGAGCGGCCCCCGCTGCGGGCCCGTGGGATGTCACCCGTGCCGTGACGGGGCGTCCCCCGCGGTGGGCGCTGGCCCGGCTGCGGCCCGCCGTGCTGCGGAGGGCGGCTTCAGCTCTCGCCCCGGGAGCAGCGGTTTGAGTCCGTACGGTCCCGAGCTTTGCCATTTCCTGGTAACGCGGTCGCAGTCGTGAGCGACAGTGGATGGGGGGGAAGATGCACCTGAAAGTGGGTGAGGATGAGACGTGTCCTGTGCCCGAGGAGGAAGCGCTCTCTGCGTTTCGCTTCAGTGGAAGAAACGTTGCCATCGTGTTGGAAACTAGGCTGACACATCAATTAACAGAAGCCAGAGCCACTTTTCATAGATGCATTGCCAAAACCTCCCCACACGGTTTAGGAGCGGGCTCTTGATTTCACTGCTGTCATCCTTACTTAAGTGGTCATCCTTACTTATTTCCTCTCTTATCTAAATCGCTCGTCAGATTTTCGGTTTGGTCTGTGCAATAGTTGGACAAAGTCTTAACTAAGTTTCTCAAAACAGCAAAGCGGTGTCAGACCTTGGCCCTGCTCTTGAGGAGGGCTGAGGTCCAGTGGTTCTTAAAGAGAATACAAAACTGTTTACGAATCAAGCCTGGAAAAACTATAAATAGCAGAGCAGTAGAAATCACGAGCATGTGCGTTGACCAGGTTATACCTTATTCATAAGTAAGGTACTTTCTGCTCTGTGAAAGCATACATGTAGGAACTGCAGATCTTTTTTGGAGGCAGCTTTCCTGCAGTCGTTGCTTTTGACAGAGAAAAATTACGGAAAGAGAATGAAGCTTGAAAAAATACTTTGGCATTGAACAAGTATGTTATTATACAGTCGTTTGTTATTACATCTTAATTTCCTTATACCTCTCCCCATGCCTTTACAGTTGCTTATTCTTTCTGGAATTTTCTTTTTATTTTTTCATCAGTAAATTTAGTGTTAGAATTAATTTCCCTGCATTTCCCTTATCAGTATGAGCACAGCGGGTTTTTTTTTTAAGTCCTTTATAACAGAAGTTTAAAATACTGTTTCTCCTAGAGAATATTTACCAAAACAACAACAAAAAAAGTGGGGGGAAGTCTAGGTGATACAACTCCTTCTGCACTTAAGCAGTAAAAACATACTTTTTAGAAAGTGCTATGATTTTAGTAAATGTTGTCTTAGTATCTCTGAAAATGTGAAAGGCAGTGATAACTCTCTACAATTTGATATAACTAGATACCAAGTTCATAAGTATACAAAGACTAGGGAACCTTAAATTAAGCCGTCAGATGGTTTAACGTATTCTGAAATAAGCTTTTGAACATACTTCATTTGTCTTGTATTTGTGCCAGGTAAGAGAGTTTGCTTGGTAGCACAGATCGGGGATTTAGTAATTAAAAATAGCACTTTTTCAAGAGTGAAACTTGTACTATGGATATTATACTGTTGATCATGGCCATGTTTTTCTGACAGCAAATATCCAAGTTTTGATATTACCTGAAAATTTAGTGCTTTGAGTCAATTTTTCAGAAACTCTCTGATTTCCTACTGGGCAGATAGTCCTATTGAGTTTTGACTGTACAGAGTAGGTGCGTTGTTTGAATCTTTGCAGATTTGTAGGCTAGTGAAATAGTAGATGCTGAGAAACTCTAATTGCAGTGCTCTTTCATGTTGTTAAAGGTGTGAGAGTCCTCGTCGATGCCAGAGAGAAACTTCATATCCCTTGGGGAGATCCTGCTAACCAGAGTAATGGAGATACGATGATGGCTTTTGATACTCGGTCAGTCACAGTGGTGCAAGGCATGGTGGAGACGGCAGTTTTTTTACAGTATCTTCCAGCCATAAGAGCTCTATGGGCGGATAGTGGTATCCAGCACGCGTACGACAGGCGCAGAGAATTCCAGCTGGTAAGATTTGTGTTTCAGTGTTTTTAATTGAGCATGTATGATTCTTGTTCCTGTGTTGCTTTTCCGTAAAACGCTGATCAAGCAGCCTCCTTATGGATCTTAAGCATTTTTGAATGGTAGACTGTTACACTGTGGTATTGCAAACAGATGCATTTAGCTTCTTTCCCTCCCTTTTTTTAAAAACAAGACTAATAAAGAGCTTCTGACATAATTGTCCTCATTTCATATGTGAGAAAGCTGAGGTATAGAGGGCTTTTATGTTTTGTAGCAAAGCTGGTAGCTGTGCGGTGTTTTTACCATATGATTATTTCCACCCTTTGTTAACTAGTGCATCGACTTAAAAAAACAAAAAAATGGTTTGCAATAAAGGAAGACTTAATAGTAATGTGATTTTAAAGAAAAGATATGCATGGGTTAATGAGAAGAATTTAAAAACCACTCCCTTCTCTATTCCAATTTGAGCAATCCAGCAAACATTCCTTCTGTATACTTCCTGTTTAATTTTGAATGTCTGTGTTAATACTCATGTAATGAGATTTTTGTTATATTGAAGTTCTCAGCTGAAGATGGAGTATACAATTTAATAGTGGGCTTGAGATGGAGTATACAGTTCAATAGTGGGGTTGGAAAGGAAAAAGAAACATGCTTTGATTCTTGAGCTGGAGCTTTAACTGTCTGTGACAGCTGAAGTCCCTTCATTCTGTTTCCACACAAGCGTTGCAAAAGGAAACCAAGAATTTAAATTAAATGTGCTGTTTATTGGTTCATAGACTTTTGTAGTAAATGCCAGTGGCATAGGGTTTTGTGGGGGTGGGGGCTGAGAACCTTAAAATAGATTAAATCTGTTCTTGTAGGTCTCTTAAACCTAAGTGGCTTTGTGTTTTTGTGTCTTAAAAATAACCTTTGTGTTAGTGTGAATCTGAACAATAGCTGATGGTGTCTCCTGTTGAGTATGATTACACAACCATTCATAATACTCTGACTTAAATAGGTTGTGTAAATACTCTATAAATATGTATTGCCCTGATCATGGAATGTCTTCTAGAGATTGCAGAATGGGCAGGTGCTTGAGTAGCCAGCCTGTCACCTGCCCAGCCTAGTTCTGAGCTATGTAACTAAGTTTCTAATGAGACTGTTGCTCCTTGCGTTTTGCCTTCAAAGTGATCATAAAAGGGTAATTGCTCTGCTATAGTCAAGATCCTCTTCTGGTGCAGATGTGACTTCTAGTGACGTAATTGCTGTGCTGGAGTGATCTGTTTTAAAATCCGTTAAATAAAATTGTTTTGTCTCTGATTAAGCGTGTTTAGTGACTTCAGGCTAAGTAGCAAAGGAAGAGGGAGCTATTACTATCCTGTCATCTTGAGTCTCTGAGAAGTAGGTTCTTTCCATAACTGAAGCATGTGCAGAGTTTCGCTTTGAGTAGGATTTGAAGAATGTGTTCTTCTGAATCCAACAGAAAAAAAACCTATTGCTTTCTTTTGGAAATTCCTAAATCTGTGTAATGTTCTCTGCAAAAATACATATGGATCATGTTTGTGTTTTAGGCAGAACTCGAGAATATTTTTTTAAGTGCTCTTAATAGTTGAGTACTGTCCTCATGCTAATTTTTAAAAGTAAGGTAACTGCTTTATTTATACTTACATTGCTTTATTTCCTAAATCCTTTCAAAATCTCAGCCTGAGATACTTATGCCAAGTTATAAAGATGAAAAAAAAAAAAAGCTGAGTGATGTCGTTGTATTGAGTAGAGGCAGTGTGATCAGTGCTGGCCAAGCGTGAAGTCTCGGTTTTACCCCAGTAGGCTTCCAGCGAAATCATGACAGAGCTCCATGTGAGTGGCAGAATGGTGGAAAACTCCTGAAAGCAGTATGTATTTTTGTCATACCTGCTGACAGGCTTTGTAGAAGAGTGGTTGGAGAGTTTAGGTATGTACCGTAAAATGGAAGGAAGGCACAAATGGTTAAAGAGGGAGTGACAGGCATACCCGAGTCAGGAGATAGAGCAGGGGGAAGTTGGAAGAGACGCAGACAGTTCAGTTCTGTCAAGTACTGACTCTTGAAGTAAGGATTCAAGACCGAAAATTGTTAGCATTGTAGAATGGGGAATAAGAAAAAAATACTGTTCTACTTCCAGTTCAGCTGCTTGTGGCAAAAAACGTAATGAAAGGAGAGATACCAGCAATCATTAGATGAGTAGAAGAGAGGGAAAAGCGGCATAAAAAAAAAAAAAGTGTAAAATGCTGGGACTGAGCATGGTAGAAGAGTATTATTTGACTGTATATACTCCTTTTCAGACTGTTGAGTGAGTTTAACTTTTTTCACAGGACCAAGTTTGACGCCGCACTGAAAAACATGGTTCATATTAAGAAAGCACAGGCAGGAATGCTGGGAAAGTATTGTTTATCATGGGAATAGGACACTTTGGGGCAGAGGTAGAAGTGAGCAAATGAAGAACAGAGCAGTGATGGATAAGGAGTGAAAACTGTCAAAATTAAGATAGAAATTCTGGAGGAAAGGAAGCAAGAGTGTGTAGTTCTAGAAGCCATTTGTAGCTTGGACAGATAGGAAGTACAGAGAAAGGGGGCTGAAGATGAAAGTTTCTGCATGTATATGGTTAAAACTTAAAGATATATGTACATTTGTGAGAGATCATTGAGCTGTTCTTGCCTTTTTTTTTTTTTCTCCGTCATCTTTCACTTACAATGCCAGAGGTGATGCTAGGAGCCTAAAGAAACAAGGTGGTCTTTCTATAGCAGTGTGAGAAGGGAAAAACCAGAACTTGGTTGTATTTTAATGGAATTAGAAATCAGCATTTCCATGCCTAGTTCACTGGAGTGTTCTTCCTCATTTTGTTAAGTCATCATGGGGGTAGTCAATATGATTTATTTTCCTTGGTATAAAAATAGGGGCCTTCTGGCCACTAACAACAGTATTTATGAAAATTCATTAGTTCATGCTTGTGTAGTGCTTTAAAACTGGAAAGAGCTAATTACAGCTTAGTACAATATATGCCACTTCAATACTTCACAGGTGGTTAATATTATAATCCCTCAAATTTTATTACAAACTGAAGTAATTCAGGTGATAGTTCCACAAACATGGTTAACTAAAGACTGTTTTGGCTTTAGCTTAGTCAGTTCCTGTAATTTACGCTTAAGATTCTGGTCATCCTGAAGCTGTCTCTCCTTCATCTACCATTTCTCCTACGGCCTCTAATGAGATGGTTAACATGGATTAGTTACAGAGTTAGTCTGAATCAGCCTAATGCTTTCTGACATCTAATTAACATTTCAGATTTCTCATTGCAAGTTGATTTCCAGTAAAAATCTCCTGAAATGACTTGGATAAACATACCCATTATCTTAATTCTACAACACGCAAACCAATTTAACTAGACATTTCCTAGCCTTTATATATATACTCGTGAGCTATTCAATTATGTGGTTGTAAAGGTTTGCCATTCTCTTTGAGATTTGCTTTGAGGCACTGGCAGCTGAGGAGTGTCTAGTGCTGGTGCTGTGTATCTAGTAACACCAAGGAAAGTACTTCTGAGTAAGAGTACCATTGTATACTGCCTCTCATTTCAGTGCGTTTGCTGTGAACTTGCATTTCTTGCACTTCCTGTGAGACTCATTAACAGAGAAGCGTTTTGAAGTAGTCTCCAGGAGTCTTCTAGTTCTCTGAGAATGGAAAAGTGGGATGAGAGCTGAGTGCTCAGATGCATGATAAGCTTTGAATGTGTTAAAGGTTTGTTCGTTAAAGATAACTTTTGGGTGGGTTTGGATGTTTGCTACCACCAATTGTTGAACTTCAGATAGATACTTTTTGCCCTACTTGCAAATTACACTGACTGTTGGGGGTTTTTTATGCCACAAACCTGCAATGTGCAGGGACAGTGATGACACTTCATTCTGTCTGTATCTGCGTAGAACTGCAAACATAGATGATACAGTAAGAATGATAGGATATGCATTTACCTCTGGATCCTGTTTACTTCTGTGACATGTCTGCAAGTGCTAGATCAGATTATAGAAGACAGGAAAAGGCGTGTTCAGCTTGAAGTTCTAGTGCTAGTTTTGCTGTAGCTTCTCTGTAGCATTTTTCTGTTGCAGAGTAGTATTTTTGGAGAGTGTTGTTTAGTTTACTGGAAGATTGTGTTTTATTCTGGTTGGGCTTTTCTGGGTTCTGTCTATGAACGTTGGTGGGGCTCTTGTACGCATGAGAACATTAAATTAGCTCTACTGGAAATAATGAGTCCTCAAATGGCCACTGCAAAGTATTAGCAAAATTTACCACTCTTTCAGGCGCATAGGCAACATGTCCTTGAAATGTGTTTGATTATAGAGATAGATCCTGTGGAGGTCGGTTGTGTTTGAAGCCAGACTAGGTTGCCAGATGTTGAGGTCTTCCTCCTTCTCAAGTGTGGATGCCCATCTTATGTGTGGCAGTTGTGAGGTCAGTACTTCAGCGTCACAAGTGTAGAACCTGGAAAAAGAATATCTTACCTGTCCTTCATCAAAAGCATCTATACCATATTTGTGGCACTGAACTTCAGAAGCCTTTCAACAACTTGTGCTCTTTGTAATGTGTTGATATTCCTCTCAGTATTCATCCTCTGCAACCTCCCCACACCCTTAAGTTGGGGGGCAGAGATGTCTTTCTCCCCTCCCTTTCCCACATCTTCTCTTGGTTCTGGGATTGGATGTTTGGTTGTCCTGCTCTGTTTCTGCTTGAAGTGTGTAGGTGGTGCTTCTACTAGGACATGCTTGAGTGCATAAACTGTCGGTATAAAGTTTCTCAGACTGATAGAAGAATCTTCTTCATTACAGATATGAGACCCAATCACCTGGCATTTCTGTAAACATGTTCACTGACTATTTGGGCACTTAATCATATAATTCAGAGTTACTTTATTTAAATACGGTATTGTAATTACACTGAATGTTGCTTAAGTTTTTGTGGGGAAAAACAAAAAGCTGCTGCTTTGTATGCATTGAAATGTAAACTGTTTTCTCCTCTTTCCCCAATCAATAAGTCTGCCAAACATCAAATCACAGGATGGCATGTGTACAGTGAGCGTGACTCCTTAAAGCCCTTGGAAAAGTCAGAGCTACTTGCCATCTTTTGGTCTTTACGTGAAAAGGATTTATCAAAGGTTGTTGCTATAACTATGGAAAGTAAAGTGCTTTACAGATTTATACTTAACAATACTTAACAATGAGTCATTCAAATCCTCAGAAAAGACTCGGAGTTCTTGAAGATTTGCTGTTTTTCCTGCCCCAATGACAAGATAATGCTGGCTTTGAGTTTGTATTGATAAGGCTCCGTATAGGGATTAACACTAGAGTCAAACAATTAAGAGGCTTGAGTTTCCTTATTCTTGGTTTGTGGCCAGAAACCCTTCAATGTGTATACTAGTGCTTTGGTAATGGGGGTTGACTGTAATATTTTAATTGAGCTGAATGATCATCAAGTGAACCTTTATCCTAATTTAACACAAAGTGCCATTTTTTATCATTTTCTAAATTGGGATTAGGATTTCTGTTTCAGCCTGTCTGAGTTACTGTGTCTTGAAAGGCTGTTTGTGGGACTGACTTCTTCCCTTTCCACCATTCTTCCCTTCCTGCCTGCTGACTTTTCTTGTTAGCAGTAAAATATTGAAGTGTTTGGAGAGGAGTGGTCTTGTACTGCCAATTGGTGTTGTAGTGCAAGCTGGTCTGGTTTTACCAAAGAACATCTTTGCCGTACTTTTTTCTGAATGTTATTGGGTTTCTTTTTTATGTTTTTTTTGTTACTATTATTTTTAAGCACAGATGTGGCTCTGGATTGAGAGGTCTTTCAATGGGAGCTGTCTTGATGTGGATGTGTTATCCCAGCACACACGTGCCGCACAGAAGCGTGATGAGTTGTCTTCCGACCAAGAATGCTAGCAACTTTTTGGAGTCTTGTGCACTATACTTAGCTTGTACAAGCGTATGTTTTTGGTGTGGTTTCAGAGCAACCTATGAGGATGGAATTCTTAATTCAAACTTGATCCAGATATCTGTTCATGGGGAGCCACTGCTTTTAAAATGCAGACTTTCACAATACAGTGTGGGAGCAGAGCGATGTGTTCCTATACATACTTATCCTTGAACAAGCTATGTCGTGTTGATAATTGTGTGCCTTAGTTTCCTAAACGTTTTGTTGCAGAAGACTAAAAGGTGACCTACTTGTTGCAAAAATTTGGATTCCTGTAACTGAGCATCAATTAAAGGTAAAATATGAGTGCTCTTCTGAATATGCTGTGCCTGCCAACAACCTCTAAAGACTTCAGAGGAAGACACTTTCTCAGCCTTTCACACATCTTCAATGTGTGAACCTGTTCTCAGCAGATTCTTTTAAATTGGTGCAAATGTGTTAGATGAGCTTTTGCTGCTTCTGCTGCTTACAGTGTAACGTGAGACTTTGTATGGTACAAACATTCATTCAGAGCCCATTTTCTTGCTGGCTACTAACCTGCAAGATACTACATGTTAGTACCTGTAGAACTGTCTCGTTACATTACTTCACAGAATTTAAATGTAGCAGTGGCTACACCATTCCCTGTCCATTTAGGAATGCCTTACTAAATATAAGCCCAATCTATACTACAAAGTCCCAGTATTCATAGCTGTCAGCAAATCTCCATGCTGGCAAAACATGTGGTATGAATGCAGCTGTGATCTTCCATCTATATAGGTGAAATTAATTTTGTACCTGAGGCAAAGAACATGAAGTGATCTTTTTCATATGTAAATATGGGATCCTTTAGGGTTAAGGTGCAATGCCAGGGGCAGTGTTGATTTGTGCTGCTGTTCCCTAATTTGAGCTTACTGTAGCAAGACGTCAGCCTTACAGCCTAGTTAAGTCTGCTCTCACTGAGAACATACTACACTCAGGTTGTATTTGGATGACTCTTTTGGCTGTCTTTATTGACCTAAGCTTCAGTTAATCATAAATGCTATTTATATGTTCTGAGTTCATGCTGTACCTCTTATGCAGAACTAGCAAAGTGGTAGGAAACTTTAGCTTGTGGTAGCTGAGGAAGTTGCTTAAGAAAATGTAAGAGCAGCTGACCTCACTACGTAAGAAAAGCAAAAGAATAACTGTACTAGTGTTTCACATAGAAAGCAAGATAATTTCCATACCAGCATTGTGTGTACTGGCACTTTTTTTTTTAAAGTATCTAAATTTACCACAAATCAGTTGAGAAATTCAGAAGGTGCAGAGCCTGCCCTTTTGCAGAACAGCAAGCTGTATCACTGACAGTGCTGATGGGGTCTAGCTGATACCAAGTGGTATCTTGTATTGCTCTGGAATATGAAGCTTTTGTTTGTAACTTAAAGGTGAATAAATGGGTCATAGAGCACAATATTAGTTAACTTGGCAGCCTCAAACAATAAATGTATTTAATCCAAATAAAAATCTCTGAATAATCCTGGAGGCTAACCCTTATATTCTACAACCCTGATACTTCACAACCAAAGTAGTTTGATGGGTTGAATTTAAATGGTGAGTAAAGAAAATGTTTAAGACTATGTCAGCAGCTAAAGAAGATCCTAAATTATTTCCAAAATCTTTTCCACTTGCATGTCTGCATTAACAAGAAACATTAGGTAATACAGCTGGAAAAGTTGGGGAATTTTAAATACAGAAAACACCCTGAATTCTTTATCATCACAATAACTGACAACTTCAACTAATTCAGAGAAGAAAATTTTTGGACTATAATAGGCAGTGAGCTGCCTTTTACAACACTTAATTCACTGTACCATACTTCTCCATCATGGTCATTCGTGCCTTAAATGTTTTCCCAGTACTTTATAGTCTCCTCAGTTAAAATAAGTGGAATGTCATGCTCCTCTTCAGTGACTTAACCAAGGAACTGAAAAGACCCTAAATTCTTTTTATGGATGAGAGGTACAGGAATGCATAATCCCACTCTTTTTCTTTTGTTTAATGATGCCGGAGAAATCATTTTAAACAAACTGATGGGAGTCTCGGCAGACTGCCTGGAAGCGCTTGTCACTGGGCATATGATGGTATTTGATCACCTGCTGGTGACCAGATAAAGAGGATGCAGAATTTCCAGGCAAGGAAACACAGTGCGCTAACACCATCTGTAATTCAAAATATCTACACAAAATAGCATGTAAAAAAAACTCAGTGCAGGGTGAGCTACTAAAATTTTACATGTGGATGGTATTGGGACCTTTAACTGTTTTCACTAGTAAACAGTTATATAGTTGCTCTAGTAATTAATTTCTAGTTTTTCCATTTTTAGTTAATTTCTAGTATGAAATTCTACAAGTGATGTGAAATGTTTGCAGCCTCTTGGATATTGCTGCTGTTTAGAGAGTCTTGTGTACTTTACTGTTACTTTGAGTGCTTTAGACACAGCTTTTACTAATTTTTAAAAACACTAACGTTCATCTAATGATACATGTAAATCTTTCAGAACATCTAGTAAATTACCACTGAATCTTGTCAGATAGCTTGTAACAAGAGCTGATATATTAGTATGTCACTGTTTGCAAACAGGAGTATGAGAACTTAATTGAAGTGGATTCTGCTAGGTGAGGCAGAGGAAGGAACTAAAAAGCATTTGGTCATCTGGATTTCTCATGAGGCTGAAATAGGAACCAAATGTACTTTAAAATTGAATCCTAGGGATACTTCAGTGCATGCATTGGTATGTAGTTTAGGGTTCTGCTTTTGAAATGTTGTGATTTAGTTTACAGCATATGCAATAATGGGCTTTTCAAGTATCTTAAAAGTTTAATATGACCAGTTTTAGTGCTGATTTGTTTCTACATGCCAAATATTTGTGATGGTTTTGGGAGCTTTTGCTGGTCTTGTACAACTTGGAAGCAAGTAAAGCTCTAAATGATGGATGGCAGATTTGCAGACTCACTACTGCTTCAGTGTTAGATTAAATGCAGTTTGAGTTGCAAACATATGAAGTCATGGAGCCAGTGGGTCAGTGCACTGAAAGAAGAACAAATGTTTACAGTCTGGTTCCAGTCTGTTTTGTGTGCAAAACATCTGAAGTTTATATAGATGCTTCCCAAAGTGTAAATAGTAATTGGGAGGTGGCTGTTTCGTCTTGGTCAGTGCATGTTTTCATATGACTTCTAGGTCTGCGTGTGTTCCGTGACTTGGAAGATTTGTTTCATTAATGAAATTTGAAAATCTTTTGCAAAGTATTGGTGTCTTTCCTAAGTAAACTTTCTGGAAGAGGATTTTGGATTGTAAATACTGAGGGAGAGAGTAAAAAGATCTTTGAAGAAAGAAAGTGCACCTGATCTTGTGGACAGCATATCCTGATTTGCTTTCAAGGATTAATTTCTGTTCAGGTTCTGGCAAACAGAAGCATGTTCGTTAGATGCTCTGGTTCTGCCTGTGTTGTGTCCCATATGCCATTTATTGCATTTCTTAACCTGGCTCTGATCTCTAGAAGGGGCTGCAGTAGACTTGAGTTTAATTCCTGTTTGGGAGCATTGATGATCCTAAGAAAAATGACACGCCAGCATAAATGCTGTGTATTCCTGGGGTTTTTAATTGCAGGGAAGAGTCTCAGCAGACTTTTGGGTTTTGCTCTTGAGTTGTACAAACAGAGTATTACTTCATACTACTCAAAGCTATGCAGTTTCTTAAAATTCTCAGCTGTTCATAGAATATGGCACATCCTGGTTTCCAAGTGGTCTTTCAGAATTAGTTGGAAATATCATAACAGAGTGCCTTGCGCGGAAGAAATTGTAGTTCTGTAGGCTTTAATGGAATGCTGTTTCATGCCTAAAAGCTGTAGTGAATTTTCATATTTTTAAGCAAGTTTTGTTAAGAATCTGGCTATTGCATCCCTTCATCAGGAGAGGGGAGGGATACCTAGCGAAGAAAAATGAAGTTGGATTTCGTCCCTCTTAGGAAAGTAATACAAAACCAGAACGGTTTGCTCTGTGGTGTACTAGTATGCAGATTAAGTTCTTCTTAGTGCTTAATCATGTCTTCATTTGGTTAATTGGGATAGCATGTTATATCTGAACCGGTGGAAATGGTCTGCTGATAGGAGAAAATCTGAGTCTGAATTGCGTAAGTGAATGAGGCACTTTGAAGGGTAGTGCAAAACTGAATTCAGTGCAAGAAGGAGAAACGGCTGAGGCTGGAGCCTCCTTTGGCATATTTAGTTCTAGACCAACGTGCGTGTGGCTTGGCTTACCTCCCCTCTTTCCGGCACAACTGTTTGGGTATGGCAGCCGTAGCAGATGCTCCTGGGTACCCAGCAGCTTGCAGATGCTGCCAGGTGTAGTGCAAGAGCTCAAGTTGGCTTGCTCTGTCTTCCTCCATTTGTTATCCACATTTTGAGAATTATGGATTAATTGGATTACGTGGTAAATAGGGGATAATAGATTAAAGGGATATTATTGGGTTAAGACCCTTCTTAAACCTCTTCACCATTCTTTGTTAATGCCATTATGCAAGATAAAAATGTCAGTCATGAAATAAACTTAGTGTGACTCCTCCCTTTCTTGGTGCCTTTGTAGCTTCGTGCTATTGAGCACCCTCCACCCAGTGTGATCCAGCTGTTCTGAATACAAATCCTGCTCTGCTACCAAAAGGTTTTACAAAAGATTACTTCTGTGAGTCAGGACTTCAACCTTTCCTTTTTTTAGGACAGATACTCAGTTTGTGTGACCGAATGCAAGACAGGTTTCACTTCTACACCGTGTGATGCGGGTTCTGATTGCTTTGAAAAAAGTCAAATACAACTCGAGCTGCATGCAGGAAGTGCTGAAAAGAGGAAATAGGATAGTGCTCTCAGAGGTAGGATGACCTGTGACGCATCTGTGATGTGTACTGGTGAAGAACAGGATTATTTTGTACTCCTGTATAAGCAAATGTAGCCTATGTCTGAAACTCCCCAGTCTTACAAAGAAGTGGCAATTAATTCCAATGTACTTAAATTTTATCTTTGAAAATGGGCAGGTCAGATTTAAATGACTATTCAAATAGTTGAGCTGGAGAGAAAGAAGCTAGGAGATCCTGAAATGTCTGATCTTGACATACTGTATCTGTGCTTTAGCCCCTTTAAGGCTAGTCCATTAATGCTTCCACTGGCAGCAGTGCCATTTTAAAGCACTTTGCCGTTCCTTCTTAGGGAGGGAGAGATCAGTTTAACACAGAGCAGTTGGCTGGTCTGCACATGGCTGCAATAATGCTCATGTGGGCATAAATTGGGACTGCTTTGTTTTGGTGGGAGTGCCAGTTTATGCTGGTTTTAACATAACTTTGGCCATAATTAACACTTGAGAGAAAGGAAACATACTTCTCTCCAGGAAATGTGTTTTGTGTTAGCACACTCTCAAATATTTTGACCCAGGCTTGCAGTTTGGTAAGTAAATATACTGTTGCTTACCTCGACACTTTTCCCTAAATACCTTTAGCACCCTTATTAAAAATTAGTTACTGTACATGCTTATTGTAAACTCCCAAAACACTGCTAATAAAATTGCTGCTTAAACAGAGTGCACTGTATCAAGCATTAGAGCATAGGATTGGCAACTGGGAAACAAATTGTTTCCTCTCACCTTAGGAGATACCAAGCAAGTTGCTGAATTGCTGCTATAAAATAGGGAAGGTATCTGGTTTTTTAAATTTATTTTTTGAATAAACAAGTTATAGGTATGAATGTGTAGAAGTTTTGTCCTATTCTGTTGACTGGAGCATGTTTGAAAGAAGAATCCTCATTAGAAAGCACTGGGAGGAGTGACTGGTCAGAGAAGCTAATTTGTAGAAACCTGAAAGCTGTGAAGGAACCAAGATTATTTTATTTACCTCCCAGTCTGAGGCCAGTAAAAGAAACCAAACCAATTCAATCTCTCCATAAAGACTTGGTTCAACTTCTCTGGTCTAATGATCAAGACAATTGTGGATTTGAGCTCAATAATATAATTAGGGCTAGGTGCATTCATGGCATAAATGTATCACCTGGATCATCTCCTCTTTTGTGTAATGTCACAGTCATCCCTCGTTTGGGTGGGAGGGGGAGGAGGTTGTAATGCTCTCTAATACCTCTCCCACTAGGAGATCTGCATTGATTTGACTAAAACATTTCTCCATTAATTATCTCTGTGCTTACTACTGAAATTTCAGAAGATGTCTGGTGAAACTTGAGTAGCAGCAGTATTGATTTGCAGTCAGTCTTCTGAATCAGCTTGGGGTGGGGTGTCAATAAAGGTTAGAGATTATTTTCTCTGGATTCTTTGCCAAAATCCTCAGATATGGATTTATCTGGATTAAGGCTCTAACAAAAAAACTATATAATGAAGTGCATGCTATAAGGCTTACTAGGGTGTTGTAAGATGCAGAATTTTAAGGCTCTGGTTATTAAGGCTCCATCATCTTTCTTCCTTCAAGCTGCTTTTCCCATGCTATGGATGGTTTTGTTTGCGTTGTTTAGGCATGTAGATGCCAGCCTAAGAACGTTGTTGTTACCTGTTCTTATTCTAAACTAGGCTTTTAAAAAAAGCTTTTTTGTTGTTTTTGTTTGTGGTTTTGTAGGTTTTCTATTAAATAAAATAGGAAATCTTTGTTTCTTTTTCCCCTGAAATTCAAGTAAGGTCAGGAAGGGAAAATGTTTGGTGGTTCCTATAATTCTAACCTAGAGTTACTAAGTTCTATCTCATATTTTCTTTAAACATCTGATTTATTCTTTCAGATACTTAATAAGTCTTGTCAGTTCAGTATGTTCCACTGAACTTGCAGCCAAATATAGATGGTTTGATGAATTTCTTTCTTTAAACCTTGTGTTGACTAAATCTTTATTTGATGCTTTCTCTCTCTTTTATTTTTTTAAGTGATTGCTATTGGAAAAAATGTAGTGTCTGTGTTCCCCTGGAACAGCTAAAAAGCCATTTGGCTATGCTAAGGTTTCAACAAATCATATTTAGATTGCTGACATTGTTTTCATGGAAACCAAATAAATTGATGCCACTTCCTGGGTTTAAAAGATGTGTTCATCTGTTGTGTATTTCATGTAGTCTTTTTTTTTTTTTTTTCCCCCTTTCCTCCCCAAAAATATTTTTGTGGTTACTTTGCTTTAGGCACTAACTAGCAACATTTTAGACAGTAATCTTTCTCTGTGCCATGTTTTGTTTATAAAAGATAACTGATCTGGTTTACTTCAGAAGGCCACACGAGCAGCTACAATACACTATTGTCTTACAGGTAAATGACCAATATGTGCTGTAATCCTGTCTTTGCAGAAAGAGTGCATTACATAAAACTTGAGATATTTCATTGTCCAGGCATGAGCAAGACTAGTTAAAATAAATGCAGTGTTGTAAGGGAAGCTGTTGTTGTAACATCAAGTACCTTGATAAGAATATGATTTAATTGTGTTTTCTTGTAAATCACTTGTATGTTCACGATGAAATGACTTGGTTTCGCTTTTTTCAGTAAGGATCACAAGACTCCAGGAGGCACACAAGCTGTTTTGAATCAAACCTGTCTGAAAATGGAGTACTTGACAGTTAGGAATAAAGTTATTTAACAGTCAACTTCCTGTGGTTTACATGCATTTCTGAATCAGGAGGAGGCTGAAGGCCTGCAGCTGAGATGTGTATACTCCATCTGAATAAAAAAGGGCATCTTCTACATGGAATCAAAGTGATTGCTTAAATCTGATATTCTGATATGATTTATTTTAATACCGTCTTAAAAGAGCAAAAGCGCAGTCACCTAACACTGGAAGATCTTTGAAGCTAATGTGTAGGCCATTCATTCTGTTGTACTAATGTGCGTTCAAGAAGTTTGCTTTATTGCAGTATGTCAACACACGTATGAGAAATGCGCTCAAGCCTGCGTTTGACTTTGTCACTTCTATTGGCATCTTTGGGCCTGTGGTTTAAGTTAAGCAGAAGGAAGCGAGCAGTGGATCAGTAAGGCTCAATGGTATGGTTCCTGCAGGGTAACAGATCATTGGTGACCTTCAACCACACTTCAGAAGTTTGCAGTTCAGAACTGCTCAACTGTAAAAATTACTTTAAAGGGTTCACCTGCATTTAAAAAAAATGCAAGAGTTCACCTGTGACTAATTTAAGACCTTCACATCATTATATTTTTTTAACTAGACCTTTAATTTAAATTTCCATTGTATGTGCTTACAGAACATGGGTGTGAAGACAAAGGGGAGTGTAATGGAGAATGATTGAGTTTTTTAGTGGGGGCAGATCCTGCAGTTTCTCAGTCTGCTATTGATTTTGTCCTTGACATGGCTCCTTTGTGGCGTGACGGCAAGCAGATTGACTGCTGTAACAGCCATGTGGCAGGGGCTGGACGTGGTGAGCCACACTGGAGTTACTGGGGCAGAGTGGGGAAACCCAGTTTTTTTTTCTAGTCATCTCGGGTAAACCAGAGAGTTTACAGTTTGTCTAAAGGGAAATTTTAGTATGCAACAACTGTCTGTTGAATACAGCCATCTAAATATAGCCACTGTCATAGATTTACAGAGTGAGATCTAGTTGTGTATCTAATATCAAGAAAAAGTAGCCTAACACAGAAGCTGTCTTTGGAGCTGTTGTACAGGGTTGTGAATAGATTGTTTTCTTACTCAGTTTTAACAATTGCAGGCATTAAGGCTTTCCTTAGTTGTTGTGTGGTGGGTTTTTCAGTGGGTTTCTGTTCGTTATTGCATACAATACATAGGCTCACCCCTTTGGAAAAGGATCGGAAGCCTTGCTTGGTTGCTTTGTAATGCTGCCTTTCTGAGGCTTGTTTAAAATGGGTCAAAACTCTTCAGTTCTACAGTAGTGCATTCTGATAACAATCTGTTAGTCATGGTAGTTTGCTGTTCAAGAGTATCTGTAGTTCACAGAGCTTAGCCTGCTAAAATGAAGATGTCCAGGTCAGATTGAAAACTACCACTAGTTGAGGCACTGGCTTGTAGCTGTATGGTATGGAGTAGTGTCTGGAACATGATGGAAGAACAAATGACAAACATGAAGGTGTTATAAGTTCTCGATGCCATGCAAATTGATAAAAGCCAATGACTAAGCAACTTTTATCCTTAAACACAGAGTTGAGTCATGTTGATGGCACTTGCTTGGGGTGTCGTATTAGTTGCGTAAATAGATTTTCATAAGGGAAGAACCCAGTGACTGAGCCAAAGATGTGGAGGAAGGAAACTGGTATGTCACTGCTTTATTAACTGTATTATGCTTGTAACTGATTGTTTTTATAGTTCAATCTCTTGAGTTTTAGAATGGCCACCTTGATATTTGTCTGCCATTGACTTTGATACGTGGCAGCCCAGAAAGCTAAGCAGTCTTCTTGGTGTGCTTTCTGGCAGTTACTTTACTGTTGGATATGTGGCTCTAGAGCGTTGCTGTTGCTGCAGACCGATGTATTTTGCATTCATGTTTTCAGGAAATCCCCTCTTTTGGGAAGCTGCTTCTGGGGGTGTTTTGTGACCTTTACAGGCTGTGGCTTACTTGTCTGCTCCAACTGCTCTATCCATTGCAGTAGCAATAAGCCCTGGGACTTAAAGAAGAGGTAGTAACTCATGCATTCCAGTACTGCAGAGTTAATGCTTCTTTAGGGAGTAGGCATTGCCATAAGTAGTATAAAAAAGAGCTGTCTAAGATTAAAATACATGTATGCGTGCACACACACACACACACACGTGCATACTTAACAGCCTCTGAGGCCCAGGTATTCTAGAATAAATACCTCCACTTAATGAGTCTGAAATCTGGCTGATTTTTACGTAGTCCTGTGGGGGACGGAGGGTTGCCAGCTCCTGCTAGGACCTAAAAAGGAAACTAAGTCTGACATTAAACTTTATTTTGTCTTAATATTCAGCTACAGACAGTGGTCTTAGTACTTGGAAGGCCTGAATTCTGATCCTGTTACTCCTGCTTGTGAAGCTTGATGGATCTGTGCATCCAGGTTTTGTATTTTTATTTTCTGTGAAATAGGAATGCTCTTCCCCATACACTTTTCTTACAGGATTGAGGCGAGAATGGGTTTCTGAAGTGCTGAAAAAGATGTAGGTGTAAAATACTGATGTCATTGCAAGCAGTTGCTGCTGTGTGCCGCCAGGCTTTAAAATGGTTAGTGTTACTGCTGCAGTTTGTCACCCTAGAGAAAATTGGTAATGTTAAGCCAAATGGAAGGTAAAATAAGGTAGTAGAACTGTGCTGGACCCTTTCTCTGCAGGTGTGTCGAGCACAAGGCATGTTTCAACCGGAGTCCCACTCTTGCCTAATTAAAAGTTGATGTTCAAATTGCACACTTAAAGGTGCGGTATCTACTTGTATTACGTAACTTTTTTTAGTACCTGGAAAACTTGAAAAGGTACCTGGTTTATGTGTCTGTCGGAACCCTTTTTGGACTGTTATTTACCCTACCCTACTTTACTGCTGCTTAGATGACACAGTTTAGTATTGAGGTTTGATATTCTTCCTAGATAACTTTGCAGAGTTCAAATTCAAGTGAGGGGGGGTTATTATCAGGGTGTAACTCCTGTCCTAATCCACTTGTCTGCCTTAGATGTAGTCACCTCAGCCTTGGATGCTTCTTGAATTTCTCATCAAGAAAATACAGTCACAATTCTTGCTCTTCCATCCACAGAGTGAAAACACAGATGGTTTCTTTTCTGTATTTACTATAAAGTAAATAAGTTACAGCTTGGTAATCAAGAGCTTTCAAAAGAAAGCAGGTTTCTGCTTCTGTGATGATGCTGAGAATACTAAAAAAGGTACTACTCTCCTTTGCAATAAATTCAATCAGTTCATTACCCGTGCAAGTGAACTCGGGTTATGCAGCATCCTTTTAAGAGTTCTTCCTTAATCCCAACACCCTAACGGAGTTCTGGAGAGTTGACTGTATTTCAAGTTTACAATAAAATCTTTAGTTCTGCATTACTGGAGGGATTAAAAACTGCAGTTACTATTTGCAAGGACAGTGATGGCTTGAATCTGGAAGATAACCTGTATAGTAGATGTGATATCATGGGGTATGGCAGCATGGAGCTAGCTCTGTTTGTTACTCCCAGAGTGAGGAGTTCTTGTCCAACTTGGTCTCTGATAGGAAACTTTAGTAAAATGCTTCATCTGTTGTGGTTTCTCATCCTCCATTCTGCTAGTCATTTGCTGTGCTCAGAGGAAGTACCTGTATGAATGGGATTGTATGGCAATGCAGTTATAAATTAACTCATCTCCAGTGATTACTCCCTGTACCTGAATGCCTGTATGTGCAGATTCTTCAAAAGGTTAGAAGAATTGAATGTATCTTTTCATAATGAAGCTGTGGTTGCTTCGTTGATACTCCCTGTGGATAAGACTGTAGGATTTATTTAGCAATTCTAAACTTGAAAAGAATTTAACTATTATAAATGTGCCTACCTGTGCTTTTAAGCTTAAATATTAACTGGCCTAAAATAAAACATCAGTTTTGTTCTTAGGATAGCTGCTTAAATGCTTAAAACACTTAAATCTAGATTTCAGTAAATTAACTGGACTTAAGAATGTAAACTATTGGGATCAAGTGTGCCACTTATTTAAATAACTGTTTGCTTTTTTTTTTTTAGGGGGAATCTGTAAAGTATTTCTTGGACAACTTGGATAAACTTGGAGAACAAGTAAGTTTTTTCCTTTTTTTTTAAATTTGTTGTTGAGTTTTAAGTAGTCTTTGTGATCTCTGGGTTTTAAACAGATGAAATGTAATTAGTGTCTACTCCAATAACTTTAGTTAACTTTGACTGTCCCATTATCTCAGCAGTTCATCACTGACATGTCAAAAACACAGGGCAATGCAAGGGCCAAGAGACTTTCTGGAAATAGAAATCCTGTAGAAATTGAGCAAAAAACAAGTTACAAATGCTTGTCCAGTCAGAAGACTGTTGAAGTAGCGCTTCAACACTAACTGATATCCAAAAATGACTGCTTTTGTTTTTACATATTCAGTTAGGAAGACTTAAGTTAAATCAGTGCGCAGGTCAGTGGTACCTTTCTGTAGTATGTACTTCAAAATAAATGAACTTGGTACAGAATAAAATCTGTTTTCTCTGGGAAAAAAGCTGAAACTTATGTAGAATACTTTTTGATAGAAATGTTGGTTACTGCTTGAATAATGAAGTTGTATGCCGATGCTCATTAGTTGTGTATTGCAGAAATGGCATGTGGAAAAACTGCCTTTAAAATGGGATGCTAGCTTCAACTCCATGGGGAGGCAATTTCTCCATGGTCATTTCCAGCTGGTGGCTAACAAATGATGAAGGAATCTAAACCACTTCAATTGAATCCTGTTACATCATGCTTAATTTAATTTTTCTTTTTCTCTTTAACAAATAAAAATTTAATTTTAAGCCACACTATTTTTCTCCTTTGAACTGTCATTTTTCTAAGTCGAGCGCTGGTGACCATCTTGCAGAATGCATACGCTTCCCAGATATCTTGCTTGAGAAATCCAGCACTCACTCTCTGAATTTTGGTTTGGTCTTGCATTGTAAGGCAATAGGAGAACTGCACTCACTTTAATGAACTGCTAAATTTTCTGCTAATGGTGGATTTCTCATGGTCTTTGAATCCAATGCCGCTTTAGTTTGGAAGGTGTTTGTGTTTTTCCCCATACATTTGCACTCATTTGGGTAAAGATTTTTGCAGCTTCTTTTCAAAGTTCTTTATTTAGAAACCTTGGTCCATTCTTTGATTAAAGCGTGAAACTTGAAGTCACTAATTTTTTTTACATTTTTATATACACACACACACACTTATTGTAGGTCTGATGTTGCTGTGGGAACGCTGAGCTCTGAATTACAGCTTTTCCAGTTTAAAGTTAGACCAAATGGTGTTGAGATACAGAGGGATGCTTAAAGATCTGCTGTCATAGAAAATGTTAGGTCTTTGTGGAAAAAGTGCTGGCTAAGTTTTGTTACTCAGTGAAAGATTTGATAGGGTCTTCTGGTTTATTCTTATCTATATGCAAGATTTGTCTAATGATTGTTTCCCCAAACTGTATTAATAGGAGTATTTTACTGTTCTTACCTGTTATGTGACACAACTGGGCTGGCCTGCAACTAAATTGCTTATAAACAGACCTGCGATTCATGTGCCTCTTGCTCAAAGGGAGCTCATGTGCCTCTTGCTAAAAGGAGGCTGATGATAATAGTGCATAGGGAAAAGAACTTAATGTTCAGATTTAATCAGATCAGCAAAATAAGAGTAACTGGCTGGCATATACACGTGGGATCAGCTGGATTCCTTGCAACTGTTTGTTGTTATTTCAACTGCCAGTGCAGACTATATGTATTCAAAATATCTGAGAGAGAGACATTGCTTTCCATGTTGTGATTGGATTTTATTCATGCCTTAGATTCTAATTTTAACTAGGCAAACAGTGACGTGATAGCCAAAGTTGCTACCTGGTAACCAGAAGTCCTTTAAAAGAAAACAGACTGTAGTGAATTTGAGGAAGGACAAAATTCAGGAAGAAAGCACATCTTCTGAGTCAATATGTATCCTTGGGAAGAGCTGCACAGAAAATAAACCAAAAAACCAACAAACCTTCCCCCTGCTCCCGGCTCCCTCCCCCAAAATATGGAAGAAGGTGAAAAAGAAAACAGCCAACATGGAAGATTGGGCAAAGCGTAGAAAAGGAGAGTGTGCTTGGGGATGCTTGCAGGAAAAGTACTGATTGACAATGGTGAAACACTGAAAGGACTTTGAAAATAATACCTAGCGCTATCCAAGGAAAATATTCACCTAATGCTGCGGTCTTCAGATACGGAGAATGGGATCAACAGTGAGAAAGGGGCTAGTTCATAACTGTTACAGTGGCAAGCTGCTAGTATTCCAAGGATCTGGGCATGAGGGAGAATACACAATCATCCTTCAAAAAGATAACTAAAATACCGGGAGATTTCTTAGGAGTTGTATTTAGTTTCCTGTAGCCAACTGATGGCTGTATACTAAGCACTTGACTTCCAGTGCACTCATTTGCAGACTGTTGCATCAGGGTAGCCATTATCTGGTATAAAACATGGTTGGTCTTCTGTGCATGTAGAACTTGAAAGCACTTGAAAGGATTTTAATTGTGGTTGCAAGTGTGAGAGGAATTTTAAATAAGTAATACTCAAGAGGGAATTTGTCAGGAATTCTAGGGATGAGCTCCTTGTTCTTGAAAGCTTTACTGAATAAACATTAAAGGCGAACTCCCAGAAGAGTTTGCTTTGTGCTCTTGTTTCAATATTGAAGGCATATATGGCTTTGCCTATTATATTAATTGATTTTATTTATTTACTTACTTTAGCAGACTTTCTGATTTTGTTCTGAGAACTTGAGACTAATTTCGTGAATAACAGAAATTTATACGTTCCTGTTTGAAAGATGGAATAAGTGTTAAACCTGTGACGTTCTCTTGCCTAATTAACAGTCAGATTTGCTCAAAATCCCTTTGCATGTGCCCACTGACATTTGAGACAGTCAGTGCTCTATTCCTCCAATTGTTCTCCTTGTAACAATTTTTGGTAGAAGAGACCCAAGATAAATGTAACAAAATCTTATTACCCTTTAAAGTTGCTTCTTTTAATCAGACAAGGGGGTGGCAGCACATGCCTGTTGCTCAGTTTGGAGAGAACATAGACAACTGCTTTAGCAGTTCAACTCCCCTGCAGATTTAGGTGGTGCAAGTTTTGGATGTGTAATAGTACTGCATCAAAAAGTGCAGGGTGGGGAGCCTGTGCTTCAGAGAGCTGCTTTGTAATTTGTACCATGATAAAAATCGATGCCTTAGTCATGGGCAGCTTGAATAAAGAAACCAGGAACTTCAAACAAAACAGTCTCTTTCTAGCTAGTTTCACTTTTGAGCTTGCATAGTAAAGCAAAGTGATCCTTGAGTTTTTGGAACATTATGCTCACTTCATCATTTTTAAAATTGCTTTCTTAAAGGCTGTGGATCAAACTTGTGCAGCTGCCTTAAACTTGGAATATCAGTATTTGAATTGCTAAGTAGTTGTGTTTTTGTGTCCCCCCTACCCCAGCTTACTAGTTGAATCAGACTTTCTGGACCATAGTCTTGCACATCTTTATAAAAGCTCCAAGTCTGGTAGCTGGCACTGTCAAAGGAAGATTGTACATAATTCACTAAGAGGAGACTAAAATTCCAGTTCTGAAACCTAAGTTGTTCTCTCTGAAGTTGTGAGAAATGCTGGAAGAATGTAAGAGTTTCCATAATAAGTGAACAACAAAGCTTTTAACTTCAGCGTCAGCCAGCTGTCTGTTATAGATGCACTTTTTAAATAGCAGAAAGACTTGGACCATATGCAAAAGTGTAATTCTAAGAATTAAGAAATCCCCAATATGAGTTTTGAATTTCATGCTGTTGAAAGCTGACTAATAAGAATTCCTCTTCCTGGTAGCATTTGCATCCGTTGATGATGACTGTTCATGTAACAGTCAAAAAAAATAGTAAAAATGCCCTTACCCTGCTTATTTAATTCTGGGGCAAAAGGCAGCCTGAAGAGCTTCAGTGTGCAGCTGTCTTGGGTGCCCTCCTAGGCTGTACTACTGGGAAGGCGCTGCTGTCCTCAGCTGCCTGTTTCTTCTCCTGTTCTATTAATTGCACAGAATGTTTTTGGACAAAATAAGGCTGCACAGGTGTGGCACGCAGCTAATAGAAGAGACTTTTTGGACCTATACAGCTGGGTGCAAAACATCCGTGGCACAAATGCAGCAAGTTGCTTAGGTTTTGCTTTTCTGGCATAACTGATTGCCTTAAAAATTACTTAGTGGAGCAGCTCTTTTTTCTAGGAGCAGTTGTGCAGTATGCAGGAGAACATGGGAGGAACTGAGTGCACATAGTTAGAATGGGATACTACCGTGGTTACTGATTTGAGCAACCTGTTTTAGACCCTGTTTGCTGCATTGCAGTGTTGGCAGCCAGCGTGTTTCCCAGCTTTGTGGGAAGAGGGTGAATGAAGCATAAAGTAATCCAGAATGAGGGAAACTGGCATGAGGAATTGATGGTACACCTCTCAGGTTGTTTATGGATCCTTGTCATGTGGCAAATGGAAAGCTTCAGTTCTCTGGGATACATGTTTTGATTTAATATTGCGTGTGTTTCCTGCCTTGGACTCTAGATCTTTCCAAAATGCTTCAGTGTTAGCATATAAATATACATACATGTGTATGTTTATTGAAAACCTTGTGCTATTCCTCTGCAAGCTTTTATCTTGATTGCAAGTCAGCTGTGATCACCATGCCTGTGACTTCTATCCTAATCGGCAAACTCTCCTTTTTTTTTTTTTTTTTTTTTTTTTTTTTTTTTTAGGATTATCTTCCCTCACAGCAAGATATACTGCTGGCACGAAGACCCACAAAAGGGATTCATGAGTACGACTTTGAAATAAAAAATGTTCCTTTCAAAATGGTTGATGTAGGTGGCCAAAGGTCAGAACGGAAACGGTGGTTCGAATGTTTCGACAGTGTCACATCAATACTCTTCCTTGTTTCCTCAAGTGAATTTGACCAAGTGCTTATGGAGGATCGGCAAACAAATCGCCTTACAGAATCCCTGAACATTTTTGAAACAATAGTCAACAACCGGGTTTTCAGCAACGTCTCAATCATTCTCTTCTTAAATAAGACGGACTTGCTTGAGGAAAAAGTACAAAAAGTGAGCATCAAAGACTATTTTCCAGAGTTTGAAGGGAATCCCCACTGCTTAACAGATGTCCAAAAATTCCTGGTGGATTGTTTTCGTACTAAACGCCGGGACCAGCAGCAGAAGCCCCTCTACCACCACTTCACCACTGCTATTAACACAGAAAACATCCGGCTAGTTTTCCGTGATGTTAAGGATACCATCCTTCATGACAACCTCAAGCAGCTTATGTTACAGTGATGTGCAAAAAGACATTTTTATTTGAGTAACTTTTGTGTGTTGTTTTGTTTTTTTTTTTTAACTAGAAGTTTACAGCAGGAGTAGAGAAATCCAGATCCTGTCAGACTTCTTGATATGTGGCTAAAAGCTGCTGCTGAACACATTATTGCCAATTTCTGCAGAAATTCAGGCTTAATCTCTTCCAGTGTAGCTTCAAGTTGACTCGAGTTGTAATTTT